>NW_020837967.1:2805815-2858892 GCF_003676395.1 Aethalodelphis obliquidens | reverse complement strand
GGTACGTGGGCCTCTCACTGTTGCGGCCTCTCCCTTTGCGGAGCACAGGCTCCGGACGCGCAGGCTCAGCGGCCATGGCTCACGGGCCCAGCCGCTCCGCGGCATATGGGATCTTCCCAGACCGGGGCACGAACCCGTGTTCCCTGCATCGGCAGGCGGACTCTCAACCACTGTGCCACTAGGGAAGCCCTAAATTGTGTATCTCTTAAGTAAAAATATGTTTTACCTTTAATCCTTTAGATCATTACCGTCAATAACAAATGTGACTTTTGATTATAACAACATAAATAATGATTTCACTGAAATAAAGCCAACAAAATAAGCTAAATGGAAAAATACAAAATAGTTTATAAATTATTTATATCTTTATTTTATCACTCATTCAAGCATCCCTGGTCCATCCGCAGTACACCCACATGTGTGCAGTAACTATCAAATTTAGTTTTCATTGGTATTTTGATGACTTTCCATCAGATAGAGACCTTAGCTCTACCCATATTTTTAATTTTGTCATTAGGAAGGTGTATTTGTTAAAGTAGGAATATAAAACATATATTCCTCAATAGTTTGCTTAACTTATGGCCTTTAAATATTTAAGTGTGTGGTACACGGGCCTGTACTGGTATTCCTGCCTTGGCCCTACACTGTCAGCAGCAGGCTAGCAGACATACTGACTTCCTGTTTCTCAAAATGACAAGCCTCCTCCAGCCATGTCCTCTCGCAGGAAACTTCTTTCTCTGAGGTCTTCTCACAGTGGCCCCTGGGTCACTCATCTGAGCTTCAATGTCACCTCCAAGGGATGCTCTTCCCTGGATAAAGGCTCTATAGGATTCCCTTGTTTTGTTTTCCTTGTGTCTCGTATCACCACCAGATATTTCCTAATCTATACCTTTGTTCATTTTCTGTCTTCTATCACTAGACCCTAGACAAATTAAATCAGAATCTTTGATGTCAGGTTCAGTTTGGGTATTTTTCTTAAAGCTTTCTTATATGAAGGCAGGGTTGAAAACCACTGCCCCGGGGCTACCCTTGGTTGTATGCTCAAGGAAACATAAACAGGAATGGTCAGAAAGGCCTGTTTGCAATAGCAAAAAAAAAAAAAAAAAAAAAAAAAAAGTAACTAAAATGTATGGCTCCGGGAAAATGGAGATGTTAGTTATGGCATATTCATAAGGTACAATAAATACTACACATCAGTTAAAATAAATTTCTTTGAGCTACATAAATCAACGTGGATAAATGCCCCCAAACACAAGTATGAAAAGCAAGTTAGGGAAAAATATGTATGGTACAGTAGTATTTATTTAAAAAGCCAAAAAATGATGCAAAACAATGCCTAATTGATGGATACGTACATCTGCAAGTAAATTTAAGTTTTTAAAAATTCCTAGGACGATTAACATCAATTTTGTGAAAGTGATTATTTCTCGAAAAGGGGGGGGTGGGTACAAGGACTAGTGAAGGAGAAGCAGGAGCTTCACCTCTTATTCTAAAGACTTTACTTAAATGTTCCATTTAACAGAGCTCATTCACTAGGCTTTTCTGTGTCCTTGAAATCTTTTGTAATAAGCAAGAGATGATAATTTTACAGTATTTTTGGAAGCACTATCAGAACTTCGTGATCGTTTTGGTCAGTTCTCTGGGCTCTCCAGTTTTGTAGCAAATATCGTCATAACTTGCTTCTAACTCTTCATCAATTCAGACTAACGTAGAAAATTTGAGAGCCATCTGGGGCTTCACGGCATTGTAATCAAGAAATTTTGCCCCTGCCATTTGGGGTGCTATGGAATCCTACTTAAATTCTTCCATTCTCAGAAAAGTTCTAAATACTGTTTTAATCCCTGTGCTCAAGGCTCCTCTGTTCATTCATTTGCTTATTTATTGAGTGAGTATTTGTTGCACATGTTTACAGAGCGAGGGCGTGGGTAGAATTCTGTTCTGTCCTGA
Source organism: Aethalodelphis obliquidens (assembly GCF_003676395.1). NCBI lineage: Eukaryota > Metazoa > Chordata > Mammalia > Artiodactyla > Delphinidae > Aethalodelphis > Aethalodelphis obliquidens. The sequence continues at coordinate 2,856,945 of NW_020837967.1, read as the reverse complement.
GCCTCTTCTTCTGCCTTGGGGTCCAAAATTAAAATATTACTTTCGTTGTGTGTACGGCAGGTGCTTCTCAAATAACTTAAAAACTGTCACAATTAGAATAGCTTTCATTTCTATAGCAATATATTTCATATATTCTCACCCATGTCATGATATGTGATTTAAGTTCCTCAAAGGTCCCCACAGAGCAAAATTCACTAACAGAACAGTCTAAACAGAAAGACCCAGGGCTTGTGCAGACTGACAGGATGCGGCTGCGGGCGGTTATTCCTGCTCTGGAGCCGCAGCTCTGGCTGTATTGAATCTCCAGAGAACCTTAGAGATTTGCTATGATTTATAACCGTTTAAGTTTCTCGAGGACACAGATTATGTCTCCCCGCTTGTCCACATATCCGTCATTGGTCCATGCCGTTATCCAGGTTTTTATTTAACAATAACTTCCCTTTCCTATTGCTGGGTACTTGGTATCATCCCCTCGACTTCAACCATTAACATTAACTCATAATTAACTATATGAGTACAAATTAGATAGAGCCTGTGAAGTTACAGCTTTATGAGGAGCGAGGGATGCTGCACGTCAAAGACTTCTTTTTTATTCACGTGTGAAAGAAACAAAACTTTTCAGGATTCAATTGGCTGGAGGGAAATGTCATGCCAGCATGTGCAAAATGACGGGGGGACAGCTGGCTGGAAAGGCGTACATCAGAAACCAGCCTCACCTCCTTGCTGTGGAAATTGACACCAGGATGTGTATAAATAGTGCTCTCTGTTCCCCGGTGCTGGCAGGAAGAGCAGTGGGTCTTTAAATGAAAGCCACCACTGTGTACAGCTCGGAGGCAGGCTCAATGGTTTCCTTATAGAAGGCCTGAAAACAGGGGTCCCATGGGCAGGGCGCGCTGTGACAATGTCATGTTTGCTGGGGGGACGGGGACCCTTTGGGGCTCAGGGCAGAGAGGGCTCCAGTGTAATGGCTCCGTGAAAACATACAGGCTCCAGTTACCCAGCAGAAGTGACTAAAGGTAACCCAGATGCTCAGAGCAGCGTACGAGCCAGCCTGAGACCCTTCACATCCTTGAGCTTTCTGCTTCTTCAGTTTGGAGAGTCGGGGGAGGCCACCCCAGATGGATGTTCACAGCCTATTCCAAACTGCGTTTTTAATTGTGATGTCTGAGTTCAGCTACATCCCATAACCACTCCTCGAAGCCCCAGGAGATCTTATTTTTCCATAAGCAACATGGAGGCCCCCCCGATTTCCAGCCCTTGGACTTGGTTCTCTTTGAAGAATGAGGCTGTAGCTCACCCATCCTGCACTTCCCTATAACCCTGTGCCAGATGCAGTTAGAGTCAGTGCTCAGTTAACATTCAATAAATAAACAGCCTTTTCAATTCTCCGCCTGGGACCCGTCTCTCCACAACAGCAGTGATGTCCCAGAAGAGGGCGGCCCCCTAGGTGGGCTCTGGAAGAGCTCTGTCTTAGGTGTATTGATTGGCTCAGTTTATAAGCACATTGACTTCAGGGAATGGGAAGAATAAACTTCAGGAGACAAGTCAGGGGAGGGCACAGCATGTCATCGTTCCGGGCAGCTCATTGGTTCAAATGCAACCCCAGCAAATCCAACACACGTGACACCAAATCTGGGACTGATCAAAAGTTGGCAATAACCCCATGCCACACTGGATAGCATACAGAAGCGCAGGCTCATTTGTTTTCAGGTGACTACGGAACAAAGCAGGGGAGTGTCACTTCCCCCACACTGCTGGGGGCTGCTTAGGGAGCTGCCTCTTTCTGTGAATCTGCAGTAGTTCCGTGTCAGGATGTTGGTGCCTCATCTGCTGTGCGAAGGAATGAAGGCCCTGGACGAGGTGACGGCACATGGATGTTCTGTGGCTGAAATCTGTCCTTCCCCGAGTCTCTCGTTCAAGACCACGGAGAGGGGACCCAGGCTGGGTGCATCCACCTCGGACCTCTTTCTCCGGCCTGTAGCCACACACTCTCCCTCACGCATCCATTTAATCTCTGTCGTGGCAACTACGGAACAAAAGCAACTGTTTGCTCTGCTGACCTCACGTCTTTCGGGCTGTCGACCTAGGTACAGCTTGCTGGGCTCTGGGGCAAAATGTTTATGTTTGATGAACTCAGTTTTAAAGCTTGTCATCCATGGAGGAACTGAAGCTCCTGGACTTACCTGCCAAGTCAGTAGCCTCTGACCAATAGTATACCTTCTATCTAGTCTGGCAACAAGAAGAAAGCAATTTTAGATGAGATTTTTATTTGGTATGATCCAAACTCCAGGTTGTCTCTCTCAGGAGTCAGAATCATCCCACAGGAGTGCTTTTAAGTGATGTTATTCAAGGAAAAGGACCCAATCTACATTCCGATTCCAACCAATTATGTCTTAACTCAGTTTATTTTCTTAGGTTTTAAATACTTTTCTATTAAAAAAGACTTTAAAAGTGTAGTTCTATGATGATTCAAAGGACTGCCGCTGCGCCTTCAGCAAAAACACACAGAATACATTTAAATGAATTACAAAGTGTATTATACTCTGCAAATCAGCATTAAAATGCACATTAATTTTTGCAGCTCTTAAATACTTCAGTTGCCGAGGAACTGCCTCCATCCTATAATTGAAATAGCTCTTCAGATGCAATTTAGTTGCTGATTGGTTTTTAAGTATTTTAAGAAGCTAACAGCTCAGATGGAAAAGGAGGGTATACCCTTGAGTTATAAGTAGGAGCACAGATGTCATCATGGGTGGACCCATCAGGCCACTGCCAACCGCGATGATTTTCTCCAGAGAAGGGGTGTTCTACCCTGAAGGCTGGCACACCGTCCACTGTTCAGGAGACCCTAGAGCTGGCTCGACATCAAATCGAAGACCTCAGTTGGGAGGGAGTTATGACCCTTTGAGTGAATTAACCAGGTCTCTTTTCCACTCTGCTCCTTATCTACACATTCCATACTTTCTCCTCTTGCCTTTTGTTACCCCTGGCTTTTTGTCAGTTTCAAGAAATGTCAAGTAGGAAAAGAAGAGGCAAAACAAAAACGCAAGTCCACTTTGCTATTCACCGTCAGGTGAATATCTACAGGTGTAAGTGGGAAGAGGTTTCAACCAAATGTCCACATCAGGCATCGGAATGCTTTGTGGATTTTATGTTATGGGCTATGTCCTGCAGCAAAAGGATATTGCAAGGTGGCCGTGTCCCCATAGCAACGCTCAATAACTTTAAGATTAAAAAGATAATCTAGGGATGCTTAGCCGTGTGTCTGCCTCTTTGATATTAATAAAGTCATTTTGAACTCACTGCTGGGAATAACAGTATGTGTTGGAGAAAACATGGGATATACAATTAGTTCCACAAATCTCACAGTAACTGAGGGTCCATGGTCAGGTCACCTAAATTCTTCGTTTCTTAACTTTCTTCCATGACAAACAGTATTAATGATATGCTAATTAATTTACTTATTAATATATTAGTGAGATATTGTTGGAATGTTCTAAAGTTGACATGTAAAGTAACAATGCTTGGAAACTACAAATTGCTATGTGAACACAGAGTGAATTACTGTTAGGGAATTCTGAATGGAGAGTTGGGTGAGGACTCTAGTGAGCTCGCCAGAAGGGAACCCTCAAAAGCCTTCAAATCGTTTCGTGCACTGTATCAAATCAGACGATTTGTAGGCAGTAAAAGATTCAGATTCAAAGACAGGTTAACTGTGGTCTGTGGATTCTGTCTCTCTGTTGAGGATCCATCCAAAGGATGAGTAGGTAAAGTTTAGGTTATGGAAAAATCTACTCTTTTTAAAATTAATTAATTTCTTTCTTTAATTGAAATATAGTTGATTTACAATATTATATGAGTTGCAGGTATATAGCCTAGTGATTCAGTATCTGCACAGATTATACTCCATTATAATCTGTTTGTAATGGCTGTAATTCCCTGTGTTGTACATTAGATCCTGTTACTTATCTATTTTATACATAATAGTTTGTACCTCTTAATCCCTTACCCCTATCTTGCCCCTCCCCCCTTCCCTCTCCCCACTGGAAACCACTGGTTTGTCCTCTATATCTGCAAGTCTGTTTCTCTTTTGCTACACACATTTGTTTGTTTTATTTTTAGATTCACATATAAGTGATATCGGTCATTGTCTTTCTCTGCCTGACTTATTTCACTAAGCATAGTACCCTCTAGGCCTATCCATGTTGCCGCAACGGCAGGATTTCATTCTGAAGAAATCTACTCTTTGTACTTTCTTTTTACCTACAGCATGTGAGGAGAAAAAGGGATGGAGATAGAGAAAGAGCTTGGCTGATAATAACAAAAGTAATAATGACAACATCTAACTACCGTTCCTTGTGTAGCTGAACTGAATGCCCAGCAATTAGCTCCCTATTTTATATTCATTGTAATCTTCATAAAACCCCATGAAGTAGATACTATAAATATCTCTTTTTATAAACGAGGACACTGCAGCCTAAAGAGGGTAAGCGTTGCTCTCAATCTCATACAAGAAGTGGTAGCAACATATCTATTCTAACGTGACTTTTTTAAACTTAAAGTACATTATGTATAACTGTACAGATTGTTAAGAAGTCACTGCAAAATATATCTCACTATGTGTCACTCACATGAACTCTAGTCTGTCCTGAAAGCCACGGGTTGTTAAGAAAATTCATTCAAGTGTGAAGAAGAGTAGAGAGAAGAGATTTCAGGTGATAGAGTTTTCTTTTTTTCTGATTGTGATACGTCTTACCATGTCTAGTTTATTCGTCTTATGAAAAACTTAACACAAAGAAAAAGGTGTCCTACATCTGTTAAGAGAAAAAGAAACTCACCACTGACCGAGGAGCTCAAGAAGAGATGCAGAATGGATCACCTTCAAGTACCATGATGATTAAATTCTCTTCAATAGATCATTCTTTTTTATTTTTTTTTAATTAAAAAAGATTTTTTTGTCAGTGCCACGCAGCTTGTGGGGTCTTAGTTCCCCCACCAGGGATCGAACCCCGGGCCCTGGCAGTGAAAGCACTGAGTCCTAACCACTGGACTGCCAAGGAATTCCCTAGATCATTATTTAAATTCTACTGTCAAAATCTAAATAAAATATGCAGAGACTCCCAGAGCACCTCTTCCATAAAAATCTCAATGGAAGTTGAAAAAACAAAGCACATCATGGTCTATTTTCTTTGAAAATATACTGATGGCATTTGGAGAATGAAGTTTGAGCAATGCCCCCAAGAGCTCCCCTCTTTAGCCGAAAGTCTCTCAATCAGAGTGTTTTCGCTTTCCTCATTATGCAGGGTTTGTACGCTTAAAAAATAAACCTACCAAAAAAAAAAAATCCAAGAGATAAAATGGTAGGTATGCAGAAAGGGTAGGGAGATGAAGAGGCTGTGGGATCTTTCTAGAAAGCACATCTTTCCTTCTGTGATGGAAAATCAAAACCCCTTGTTAGACACATGCCAATATGTACACGGTGTGGGGTAATGTACACTGCTGTCACTGGCGTTGAACATTGGCGCCCTCCTTTTTGATCTACACCATATATTGTCTGCAGCTATCAAGAGATTCAACTACAAGAGACACTGGAATCCTGAAGAGCCTCAAGGAGCTGCCCTTCACGTCCTGTCCCTCCTCGGAGCCAGCGGAGGAAAGGGGCGGACATCAAGGTGGGGCAGACGGAAGTCAAGGGCGAAAGTGACCAGCCCAGCAGAGGGAACGGCCAGGGAGGACTCAGAAGTGACATGCGGTCAAGGGTCTGAGTTCAGAGAATTCCAGAAAGTCTATTTTCTATTCATGATAGGACATTCATGGTTGTGAATAACACAGTTTGAAAGGTTTAAAACTCAGTGTGTCATTGTGCTGAAATAGATCTGTGCTGCGAGATTGCCAAGCTGGCATTAAAAAGAGGGAGGGGAGAAAAAGGAGGAAAGAAAGAGGAGGGGAAAAAAGTGCCCACACCATGCAGGCCCAGATGAAGTAAACCCTAGACCTGCCTGCTGCTGTATCCAGATGTTTCCAAGGAAGGTGGATCGCTCTTAATTGCACCTGAGACATACTAGGAATTTGGCTTTTTGGAAATCCAGGAAATTTCTTATCTTCCTATCAGTGGTTCCCTAACTGGATGGCAGACTAGGACCCCCTAGCGGTCTCTTCAAAATGACCTGATGCCTGGGCCCACCCCTAGAGATTCTGATTTTTTTTTAAAATTATTAAAAATATGGGATGCTTCATGAATTTGCCCATCATCCTTGGGCAGAGGCCGTGCTAATCTTTGTACTGTGTCAGTTTTCGTATATGTGCTGCCGAAACTAGTGTGAGAGTCAATTTGTTTGGGGCTAGTACTATTTTTTTTTTAATTCTTCTTCTAAAATTCCTCCGTCAAGTCTAATGTGCAGCCAATGTTGAGAAATGCTGTTATGGAATTGCAAACATCTTTTTAAAAACTGCCTTGGGGCTTCCCTGGTGGCGCAGTGGTTGAGAGTCCGCCTGCCGATGCAGGGGACACGGGTTCGTGCCCCGGTCCGGGAAGATCCCACATGCCGTGGAGCGGCTGGGCCCGTGAGCCATGGCCGCTGAGCCTGCGCGTCCGGAGCCTGTGCTCCGCAACGGGAGAGGCCGGAACAGTGAGAGGCCCGTGTACCGCAAAAACAAACAAACAAACAAACAAAAAAACCTGCCTTGATCGCCTTCTCTTTGGCAGATGTTTTAGCACTTTGCTAATTGTAAGTGGAATGTCAAATCCTCCCTTCATGAGTTGGAGTTCCCCATGGAGTCTTCCCGGTGAGTTTTCCAGGGAAAAACCCTGACACAGGCTGAAGTGATTTCTGGGTTTCATAATTTCTAAGGTGCACATTCCACCCACCCCCCACCCCGACCCCCTCCCTACCGCCGCCCATTTTAATGCAGCAGAAATCAGGATGCATCTTACAATCACTGCGATTGTTCAGTCATTGCCGGACCAAGCTGCAGTCCCAATTAAGCTGTCGTTGCTTTTACACACTCTTGGTCATAGCGCTTCATATCTCCGGCACTTCCATTGTGTTATATGAATTGCTGCAACCAGATGTGTTTAATGATTTAATGGGTGCTTAAAAAGTCTCTAAGAAGATGATGGTATGATTTGTCATTAAAGCAAAAAGTTACTGAGTACAAAGAAGGGCAGGCAAGCAGAGAAGGGGGGCACAGATTTGGTATTAGGAAAACAATTATTTGTCATTAAAGGAGTGACCGAAATTCCTCATGTTCTCACAAAACAACAAGCCAAGTGCTTTCCGGGATCTGCAGGAGGACACGTGCACTCAGAGAGGGGGGCTCCTTCTGAGACCCTGCAAGAGGACTTCCCATCACAGCAGCCAAGCAAGAAAGCACTCACATCAAAACTCATGGAAAGGTGAGCAGTGGTTGGAAAGAACATCTGAGACCATTGTGGAGGACTTCTTTGGTTTAGAGAAAACTGTATCATCGATGCTTTAAATTTTTTTTTTAATTTATTTTTTTAAAGTATAGTTGATTTTTAAAAATTTATTTTATTGAAATATAATTAATTTAACATGGATGCTTCAATGGCACAAAAGACAGTGTCACAGGTAAAGCTGCCCATCAATGATCGAGTTAAAAAGTCATATAGGGCTTCCCTGGTGGCGCAGTGGTTGAGAGTCCGCCTGCCGATGCAGGGGACACGGGTTCGTGCCCCGGTCTGGGAGGATCCCACATGCCGCGGAGCGGCTGGGCCCGTGAGCCATGGCCGCTGAGCCTGCGCGTCTGGAGCCTGTGCTCCGCAACGGGAGAGGCCACAACAGTGAGAGGCCCGCGTACCGCAAAAAAAAAAAAAAAAAAAGTAATATAAAAGCACATTTCCTGAATAAGAAGACATTTTTGAAATTCCATAACCAATTTATTTTATTTTAGTTATATTTTCCTTTTAAGGTATAAACAAAGACCAATACATTATTTTTAGATGCATAAGTAAATCTAAAAGAGCTCTTACAATAAGTATAACCTGAAACTTATAAGTAGTAAAAAAAAACTTTATGTTTGCAGTATGTTTTCTTCTTAGTAGTGCATAAAATAATCGTGTGTTTTTCAATCAACTGGTGTCAGAGTTGATGAATCCATAGTCTATAAGTCCTCTGCTAGCCACCACAGGGAGGGAGCATTGTTTTCTGATAATTCAAATGTTCTGGTTATTAAAGACAGAAAATCTCCAGTCTACGGCACAACTTTGTGCTTTCACAGAAAACCAACTTATAAAGATGTATAATGTCATAAAATATCATGAAAATTGACTAGCGTGTTCTCCTGAATAAGTAACTTTACCTCTTTAGACATCAGATTCCTCATATATACAATAATGGGGTGAAAAAATGGTTTCCAAGGACCAATCTCACCACAAGCTGTGGCAAAAAAAAAGGATCAACTAGGAGCAAGGAAGCCCAAACCTGGCACGGACAGACATTACATAAAACATGTTTTATTTGGTATCGTATGATGTCACTTATGTGTGGAGTCTAAAAAATGATACAAATGAACTTATTTACAAAACAGAAACAGACTCACAGACATAGAAAACAAATTTATGGCTACCAAAGGGGAAAGGAGGGGGGAGCAATAACTTAGGAGTATGGAATTAACAGATACACACTACTATATATAAAATAGATAAACAACAAGGACCTACTGTATAGCACAGGGAACTATACTCGATATCTTGTAAAAACTTATAATGGAAAAGAATCTGAAAAAGAAATATATATATATAGATATCTATATCTGAATCACTTCGCTGTATACCTGAAACTAACGCAACACTGTAAATCAACTATATTCCAATATAAAAAAATAGAGACAAATGTTTTATTTGGAAGAATCAATCATGTTGCATTCCTCCTTCCACCATCTGCCTCCACTGCCTATGATCACGGCCAGGAAACTATCATTTGTTCACTCATTCATTCATTCACTCACCATGTGCCAGTCAGGGGCTCCGCATCGGGGATAAGAAAAGCATTGTGGGAAAGATGAAGCCCTCTCTGCCCTCTAAGAACTGGGGGCAGGTGGGCAGCAGTAGATTTTAGTATAATTATAGTTTTTGTGAGGACATGCAGCAGACAGCTCTTTCAGAATCAGAATCTTGCCTTTCAAGAGAAGTTAGCTCCCTGTATATAAAAATAAGCAAGAAAAAAATACCATGCTTCATACCAATATCACCCGCCCTCCCAGCCCCAGGGTCACAAAGAGCGTCTGATAGATCAGAGAAATCCTGGGGATACAGGGATGTTTATTCTTGATTAATCCACAGAGAACAGAGTCCAAGAAGGTTTTCCTAGAAAAAGATCTGACTCCGGAGGCTATGAGTCAATGTGAAGTTAGCCATGCTAAGAGGAGCTGGGCTCCCAGGGATTTGTGCTGGCAAAATACCAGCCCTGACAAATCCAATTCATTCCCACCAGCAAGAATGCGTAGTCACCGTATTAGATGGAATTTTACTAATAAATTGCTCCTGGCTCGCCTTGTGTTTTAACAAACAGCCCAACAATGAGAAGTCTTGCTTCAGAGAGAGGCTCCAGCTAAGCTGGAGCAAATTCAGGTATTAACTGAAACCCTTCACTAGCAACTAGTCAGGCAATTTGTACTCAATGGCCTTTAAAAAGGATTTTTCACCACTATGCAGAACAGTATGGAGGTTCCTTAAAAAACTAAAATTAGAACTACCATATGACCCAGCAATCCCACTATGGGCGTATACCCTGCAAAAATCATAATTCAAAAAGAGTCATGTACCACAATGTTCATTGCAGCACTATTTACAATAGCCAGGACATGGAAGCAACCTAAGTGTCCATCGACAGATGAATGGATAAAGAAGATGTGGCACATATATGCAATGGAATATTACTCAGCCATAAGAAGAAACGAAATTGAGTTATTTGTAGTGAGGTGGATGGACCTAGAGTCTGTCATACAGAGTGAAGTAAGTCAGAAAGAGAAAAACAAATACCGTATGCCAACACATATATATGGAATCTAAAAAAAAAAAAAAAAAAAATTGGTTCTGAAGAACCTAGGGGCAGGACAGGAATAAAGACGCAGATGTAGAGAATGGACTTGAGGACACAGGAGGGGGAAGGGTAAGCTGGGACAAAGTGAGAGAGTGGCATGAACTTACATATACTACCAAATGTAAAATAGACAGTGGGAAGCAGCCACATAGCACAGGGAGATCAGCTCGGTGCTTTGTGACCACCTAGAGGGGTGGGATGGGGAGGGTGGGAGGGAGACGCAAGAGGGAGGAGATATGGGGATATATGTATATGTATAGCTGATTCACTTTGTTATACAGCAGAAACTAACACACCATTGTAAAGCAATTATACTCCAGTAAAGATGTTAAAAAAAAAAAAAAAAGATACAGGGATGTGATTACAGCACAGGGAATATAGCCAATATTTTATAATAATTTTAAGTGGAGTCTAATCTATAAAAATATTGAATCACTATGCTGTACACCTGAAGCTAATATAATATGGTAACTCAACTCTGCTTCAATAGAAAAAGAAAGAAAACAAACAAAAAAATAAAATAAGAAGTTTTCCCCCTTCAGAATAGCATTTTCATTTTTGATGATACCAGTCTTTCCGCGGTGTTTAAAGGAATAAAAGGAAGCATTTGTTTTTGTTAGATGCTGTTTCAGTCCCTGGGGGCTGGCCGGGCACAGCTCTGCTCAGAGAAAAGCTGGCAGAAAAGGGGGTTCGTGGCACGGCCGGCAGCGAACGGATCCAGGGCTTTGAGCCTCGTGCCTTCCGGATTTCTCCTTGAGGACTAGGGCCCTGGACAAGGTCCCCGGCTGAATGTGTAGCAAGTGTCACTATGGCTCAAGCAATGAGTCAAAACAAAAAAAAACCTAGTCAAATCGTCTAGGTTTTTTTTTTTCTGGATGACGACGAATTTCAGTAGCCATAATGCAAGCCCTTTCTGTTCCATTGCTTCATCTCCTCTGGCTCCAAAATTATTTGCCCTTAAATCAGCAATGATTATTTTGATCTTCCTGGATATCTTACATGTTATTGTTACTAGCGGAAATGGGGACAATCGTGGGGAGATGTTATACTAATATTTGCCCCTAAGAACATCTTCTAGGCTCCTAGAGGATGCCAGCAATGCCAGCAACACCTGCATTTTGATATGTAGATCATCCTTTAATTCTTCAGTGTTCTCCCCTCTCCCTGAAAAAGCAATCGAAGGAGCCAGTACAATACATGCACGAGCTTTGTTAAAAATGATGTGTTAAGTGTGGGTGTGTGTATTTTCTCTCATGAGTGTGTGTGTGTGCATGTTGAAAAGGTTCAAATAATGTGTGCCAATGAGGCAATGGGGCACAGGAAGACAATTATTTGTTACTTCTGTATATACTGTGTGACGTTTCTACTGCAAACACATAGTCTTTTAATAATTAAAATTGAGATAAAAATGAAAAAGTAGGGCCCCAAGTAGATTTCAGAGAAAGTCAGAAAACCAGGGTGGACGGTGTATGTGTTACTAAGTAATTTATTTCCACTATTAATTCTGAGTATGCAGTCCCAATAGGATTGAGCTAAGACTTCACCTATTACTTGGTGTCTATGCACCCCCCACCTTGATTGTGGAACAAATACTCACAGGGCCAGTGTGTTCTGGAAGCCCTGATCCCAGGTAGGGCTGCCTGAGCAGTGAGGCTGACTGACAAGCGATCCTGAGCCCTCTCCGCTCTACAGTCACTTCTCACAGCAGCCCTCCGAGCCCGAGCGTTCACTGGGTTCACGGTCTGGATGGGGAAATCAAGGTTCAGATGTGGGATGCCTCAGGAGTAGCTGCTGGGGATGGGTTATCCTGAGTCCTGCCTGACTGCTAAGTGAAGGTAGTTGAGCCAGTAAGACCTAACGCTCCATCCGAGGGGAGAAAACTGGGGCTTGTGAAATAACAGAGGTATGGTTGAGTTATTAGTTATTAGTTATCAGTTATCAATCACTGATAAAGGGCTGGAAAGGGCTGGGAGTGGGGGAATGGGTGGAACATGTGTATGAGACATAAGCCTTGGTCACGGGTAGGGAGTGGAGGACTGCTGTAGGCACCCACAATGACAACTGATTGAGACCCAACAAACCCCATGGCTCCCCACTTTGAAGGGTAGCAATCAGGAAAGTCCCATATAATCTACAAGGACCTACTGTATAGCACAGAGAACTATACTCAATATCTTGTAATAACCTATATGGGAGAAGAATCTGAGAAAGAATATGTGTATTTATAACTATATATATATATATATATATATATATATATATATAAAAGAATATGTATATATTATATAACTGAATCATTTTGCTGTATACCTGAAACTAAGACAACATTGTAAATCAAATACACTTAAAAAAAAAAAGTCCCGGGCTTCCCTGGTGGCACAGTGGTTGAGAGTCCGCCTGCCGATGCAGGGGACACGGGTTTGTGCCCCGGTCCGGGAAGATCCCACATGCCGCGGAGCGGCTGGGCCCGTGAGCCATGGCTGCTGAGCCTGCGTGTCCGGAGCCTGTGCTCCGCGACGGGAGAGGCCACAACAGTGGGAGGCCTGCGTACCGCAAAAAAAAAAAAAAAAAAAAAAGTCCCATAGACCACATATGCTGTCAGGCAGGTCCACCTGGAGAGGGCGTCCAGGTGGTGAGAGAATCATGTCGTAGGAATGGGATGGAGCTTCGGGGTGGGTGATGGGTACCACTTCCTCCTTTGTTCACTTCACCCCAATAAGTAGGTTGCTGACTTTTTATTAAGAGCCTGCAGTCTCGCATGCTAATTATAGTGACCCATAAGGATAGGTCAGAGCTATTTGCAGGGATAAGAGCACAGCATTGGGCAAGGTCTCCACATTGCTGTTGACCCTTTGTGTCTGGGGCAAAGGCCTTCAGACATCTCCATGTAAGCAGGGCAGATGGCTCTGTTGAGAAAAAGAAAAGGAGGGTCTCTCCATAAACTCTGGACCTTTCAAAGGCCGTTTATCCGTTTGGTCTCATCTGGGGTGGCATGAAGTCACTTTAACTCTCCGCTCAAAGATCTTTCTCTGAATTATTTTGTAAGGCTCTATTCTGTGCAGGGGATAGGGAAAGACTCAGATTCACTCTAAATTTGTATCAAAGAAAAATGTAGTAGGAGGCTGCAGCTAGGGAGTTTTAGGGCAACCGGAGATAAGGACTCGAAAATTGTTTGCAAGTAAGATATTGATCAGAAGAGTGAGTAGAAGCTTGGATAGCTTTGATTGAGGAAAAATAAAAAGGAATCCCCAAGCAGAAAAGCACAGCAATGATAGGGCACGCTTCTCCCCAGACACAAGGATGGAATACTTGTGGTGGGGGGAACGCACCTTCCGTCGTCTCCCCACGCCTCCTGTTCCCACCCCGTGAAAAGAAGGACTTCAGTCCGAGGGTCTGGAGCAGGGGAAGCCAGTGGACTCTGCCCTGTCCACCAAAGTGCACACCTCAGAGGAAGCCGCAGGGATTTGAACTCCTATAACATTTGCTGACTTAGGGAAACATGCAGCCTCTAGTGATCTCTAAAGGACAAAAGAAAATCAGCTTTAAGCATTTCTCTTTGGGGCACTGTCAAGGGTTGAAAGACATAAAGGACTGGGGAGAGAGCCAGCTGCCCAACGTGCGGGACCCAGGGCAAAATGAGAACGCAGGGCCCCTTGTTCAAAAAGCAGAAAAAAGTGTCATTAGAGGCACTGAAATGTAAAGCTTTTTCTTTTCCTCCACAGTCTCTCTCTTGACTTCTCATGCCTTTTTTTTTTTTTAATTTGCCGTTTAATGTTGATCTAAAATTTAAAAACCTTAAAAATTTAAATGAGCACGAGTTTCAGCATTCATCTTCATCTGGTGCAGTGCTAGTTTTAAATGCAAATATCAGGGCATTTAATTCACATGCAAAAGCAGTAAGATTACACAATTCAGATTTAATAGCCTATCCGTTCACGTGGTCTTTTTTTTCTTAACGGGAGAGGATGAGAAAGGAAAAAGGCCTCCCTTGACGTCTGGGAACTGGTGACTTCAAAGCTTGGTCTCAATGTTACTACAAAGGGATCCAGCACTTATAGTTCAGCTGTGTGTTGTTGGACATAAACAACCTCATAGAGCATCTTCTCTGACCAGGTCACTGCGCAGCCTACAAGGTACCCAACACCACCCTCTGTGGCTGAATGAGTGACTGCTGCGTGAACCAATTACAGCTATGGCCTCACTCAGTTTTGCTCTTCCTAGAGATAAGATGTACTGAGGTCCCCACGCAGAGTCTTGCCCTGTTTTCTGACAACCCTCCCCCAAATCACCCAACCAGATCACACATCCTGTAATGGGTTCTAACACACTCTTACTAAGACTGCCTGTGATTTTCACGGGAATTCCTCACCGCAGTGACTAATGAACCCAACTTGTTAAACTGGTGTGTACCTGGAGGGCATTCAGCACAAAACTAGCAAAAACTAACTCAACTGTTTTTATATCACTTCTTGATATTGAACGGAAGCAAAATATACCACCCCCAAAGATGCCGCTTTGGCATATGGGTTACTTAAAATGAAAGTTACTTAAGAAACGGCAGGTACAAGGACACTCTGACCCTCCCCCATTCCCCTGGAAGCAGGAAATAAATCTCCCATGTGAAGGAAGGAACCCTCAGTGCATCGGGAGGGTGGACGGCATCCTTATGGCCCGCCATAGGAAGTTCAAGGCCGAGAAGGCTGTGTAAGCAAACCTTGCTACTTCTTCACTAATTTGCCAGCCCAAGCCTAAACCCCTTTGTTTTGTCAATTCTTCCCAGATTTATTGTTTCCTTATCTAAAAGGTATAAAAGCTGCCTGCTTGGTCACTTCAGACAGTCTCATATTTTTACGAGCTCCAGCATGTACAAAATTAAAGTTGTTTTTCTCCTGTTGGTTTGTCTCATGTCAATTTAATTGTGGGTCTAGCCAAAGAAGCTAGAAGGGAAGAAGGGCAGTTTTTCCTCCCCTACGACGTGTGCACATTCTACTAACACTCTCTACCCTTAGCTTACAGCTGAGTAAGCAAGCGTGAGAGGAAAAGGAACTCTGGGTTGCCCCCCTTTCCCTTCCTTCCTTGTTGTCATGTTTAGTGTGAGTGGTTCCAAATACAGGGGCTTAACGTGAGCAGAAAGGATACAGTCGGGTTCCTTAGCTGTTCTTATTTCTTAGACTGTCATTGCTTTCTTTCCTTATTAGAAGCAAGTTTTTTCTGAACAGAAAGGATGGCGTCTTGGGGCTGTCAGCATCCCTGTTTACTCATCATAGACGTGTGCACTCACTTTAAATCTCGCTGAACTCCCACAAATTACGGATCAACCGGAGTTCTGTGCTCGTGAAGCATCATGAATGGTACGTGTTAACGGGCAACCATGAATGGGGGACATGCCTATGGGACATTTCTGCTCACGTGCATGCTCCATTGTCCCATCGGACTACATTTATAAAATGCAAGTTCAATGATAAATTTATTAAGAATTTCAAGACAGCAGATTGTTAAGGCAAGCCCAGGTTGTATGCTCATGAAGTTGGTCCCGCTTGGAATGGAGTTAAAGGTTTGGAGTTAAGGGTAAGGGAAAACATCCTAAATAGCACTTAGTGAATCAAACCCACATGCTTATTCCTAACCTTTTCCCCCAGCTCATCATACCTGAGGGTGACAAAGCAATTCCATCAATAACGAGAAATAATGATCTATGGGGTAGCCTGTCTTGTTTGGAAAGACCCCATCCTATCTTACCCCATTACAAGAATCACTGCCCTAAAAAAAATGCTTGGCCTTATTTTTTTTTAAGTTCAGCTGTTGTATTAAGATTTTATTTTACATTTTTTAAGTGGAAAAATTATGATTGGGATCTACTTTTGCTGCTATAACCAAAGTATCTACTGACACCCTATAACACCAAAGATTATTTCACTCAACGTTTATCACTTTCTTTCAACATCTTTATTGGAGTATAATTGCTTTACAATGGTGTGTGACTTTCTGCTGTATAACAAAGTGAATCAGCTATACATATATGTATATCCCCATATCTCCTCCCACTTGCGTCTCCCTTCCACCTTTCCTAGCCCACCCCTCTAGGAGGTCAACGTTTATCATTTAACTATGTTTGCTCAGAAGTCCTAAGTGCCTGGCACTGTCTTATGAGCTTTGAATTCAAGGATGAAGCTCCCAGGGGCCTTCCTTTGTGACTCTCACAATGTAGAGGAGAGAATGATTCGAACAAGGAAAAACCTCCTTTTAAAGACAGACATGACAAAACTAACTCATACATGACAGCAAATGTTATACAACTAATTTATAAAACAATTCCAATTTTTGCCAAGGACAGAAAAGAAGGCAGTTTTGAGAATAACTTAAGCATTCGCCTTGCCTTGGGCGAAGACTGTCTCCCTCAGAACATACTCTTGGTTTACTGCAATGGAGCTCCAACTCTGAGCTTGCTGTGTTTACCAGTTGCTTATTTATTCTGTAACCCTAGGTCAGCACCACCCAAAAGAAATATATGAGTCAAATATATCATTTTCATTTTTTCTAGGGGCCACTGTTAAAAAGTTAAGGGAAACAGGTGAACTTCATATAAATATTTTATTTAAACCAGCGTATCCTAAATATCTTTTCAACATGCACCCAACATAAAAATGATGGACGAACTAGGCACATTCTTCTACCTTCTATATTTGTAGTAAGTCTTTGAATCAGTGTGTATTTTACACTCACGGCAAATCTCAGTTCAGACTGGCATCTTTCAAGCACTCAGAAACCACACGCAGCCAGCAGGTACCGTGATGCACAGAGCTGTGTTCAGTGACTTAGGATCTGAGCTAAGTGAGTCATCAGGCAGCTCCTGGACAGAGAGAAATTGAAGTATAATGGGACGATACTCAGAAACTCCATTTTGATACAATTAGACATGGAGCTCCACAAGCGACTAAGGTAGATCCTGAGATCAAATTTGATTGAGAAAGGCAACGTGATTTAAGAACACGATGCTCGTAGAAGGCAAATACCTCCATTACAGCTCAGGACCAAGGGGAGGGAACCCAGGATGGGTCTGAACATAAGAGGAGATGCAGTAAACCCAGGCAGGCAGACCATTGTGCCTCATTAACTTGGTAGTTGAATCAATCATATTTTCTTTTGGGGGAGATGACATCCTTTCCTGTACAGTATTTTTATCATATGTTTGTCCTGACTTCACCAAGATATTTTTCTGGCTCTCCCACCTGGTCATCTTTGAGCTGAGGATGGACACCATTTGATGACCCCAAAACTCTGCACCTCTTTCCCCACCCCAGCCCAGACCCCAACATTCCTGTGGTAGAAATTCGCCATTACAAGAGGACCCAGCCACCTGAAAGGCATCTGCATGGCGTGGAGCTGGGGATTTGGAGCCTGCTAAGTCTGTGCTTCAAGCAGAGGGAAGTTAAGCCCCATTATGCAATTGCATCCAATTTCCATCTGGAAATTACTTTGCAGGAAAATGACACTGAGCCTGCTCTCTTCTGCCAGCTGATTCTCTGGGCTTTCAGGCCCTGGTTTATGATGACGCCGGAGAGCACTGGGTTATGTAGAGAGAGACACTCCAGATAAAACCAAGTCCTGTTTTACAATTCAGAGCTGAAATTGGAGCTGAGATAGAAGAGCAGGGACAGACTGAGGAAATGGATTGGATTATTGCATTAACCCATAGAACATTTCAAATGAAAACTTTCAGAACGTAATTAATAATTCAGTCTTATCAGTGTGTTAGCCGGGGCGGGTGACATTTATTTTAGTAGACACTCTCGGGATGGGGGTATGAAATTTTATGAGGTGCTTTTTTCTTGAGGGCACAAATGTCTTTGCTTATTTATCCATAGTTGTATGGTGCTTCTCAAGTCTCTTTATTCCTTCTCTGTTGTGTAAATTTCAGAAATCT
Organism: Aethalodelphis obliquidens; assembly: GCF_003676395.1. Lineage (NCBI taxonomy): Eukaryota > Metazoa > Chordata > Mammalia > Artiodactyla > Delphinidae > Aethalodelphis > Aethalodelphis obliquidens. The sequence continues at coordinate 2,838,957 of NW_020837967.1, read as the reverse complement.
GAGTTCAGAAGGATCTAGTCTTTTCTCTGTTCCTATTTACTCCCTACCTGGTCTCTCAAACCCAGCTTTGCACCTACTTTGTGTAAGGCACTTTGGCTAATTTAATGATGCCTGACTAGCATCCTTTTTTTTTTCTTTCCCCCTAGAAATTACTTCTATAATTTGCATTATTTGCATTTTAGATTTCCCTCTCTTTTCTTTCTATGAATCTCTAGTCTTCTTTTTTTAAACGGGGTTGCCTGACATTCCTTGCTAAAAGCATCTGAGGTTAAGGACGGGGTCTTTAATTTGTTGTTGCAAAGTTCTTCCAACTCCTGCCAGCACTCCTCCTCTTGGTTGTTCTCACAGACTAAATTGGCATAACCACGGCCCAAGGTCAAATCTGACCTTCCGTCTGATCTTATAAATAAAGCTTTATTGCAATGGAGCCATGCTCATTCACTTCTTTATGGTCTCAGGCTGCTTTCAGGCTACAATGCAGAATAGGACAGCATGACTGGCCCACAGAGTCTAAAATATTTACTCTCTGGCCATTTGCAGAAGAAGTTTGCTGATCTCTGCTGCAGGCTTATGCCCTTCCGTCTTCTACACCTACCCTGGATTTAGAATAAAGACACAATGTTAGGGTGGAAAGGGGAGGAGGCTCATGTGTCCAGCAGATGTGGCTTTGACTCCTGCTGACCCTGTCACTCCCTGGAGAATTCCCTAAACCTCTCAGAATCTCAATCTCAAAGGGGAAACAATAGTATCAAGCTCACAGAATGGTTAGGATAATTATGGGAAATAAGCTCCAAAAGGGCACAACATCGTGCTGGAGGGAAAAAATAAAACTATCGCAATAATGATGGCTACCAAAGGGGAAGGGGGGAGGGATGAATTGGGAGTTTGGGATTAACAGAGTACAAGTTACTAGATATAAAATAAACAACAAGGACCTACTGTATAGCACAGAGAACTATATTCAATATCTTGTAATAACCTATAATAGAAAAGAATCTGAAAAAGATATATGTATAACTGAATCACTTTACTGTACACCTGAATCAATGTAAATCAATTATACTGCAATAAAATTTTTTTAATTTAATTTATTTTTATTCTTTTTTTATTGAAGTATAGTTGATTTACCGTGTTTGTTAATTTCTGCTGTACAGCAAGGTGATTCAGTTATACATACATACATTTTTAAAATATTCTTTTCCCTTATGGTTTATCATAAAATATTGAATATAAACAACAAGGTCCTAGTGTATAGCACAGAGAACTATATTCAATATACTCATATTAAAATTTTCTTAAATAAAATAATTGTTTTTAAAATGGCATGATAGGGCTTCCCTGGTGGCACAGTGGTTGAGAGTCCGCCTGCCGATGCAGGGGACACGGGTTCGTGCCCCGGTCCGGGAAGATCCCACATGCTGCGGAGCGGCTGGGCCCGTGAGCCATGGCCGCTGAGCCTGCGCGTCCGGAGCCTGTGCTCCGCAACGGGAGAGGCCACAGCAGTGAGAGGCCTGCGTACCGCCAAAAAGAAAATGGCATGATAATAATGACAAGGATAATTGTCATCATTGCCAGTGATACTATCCTCTGCCAAAGGCAACACTCAAATAGAATGTTTTCCAGAATTAGTCTCCAGGGAAGCTCAAAAGAGAAGGGAAATTGTTGCTATGTGGATTACTGTACGAAAAACCATTCCCAGACCTGGGTCTTTCCTCTTTCGCGTCTCCTGGGGAGTCCTTATCTTTATCAAGTGTCACTTACCATTTTGAGCTGCACCCAGTATTTAGGGTATAAATATGCAGTACTTAGGTACAGGAAAGGTGACTGCAGCTCTTTGCACTGACATTATTCTGTTGGGTTCTGTAGCCTTTAGCATCTTTGGAGTTTCTTTGTTACCTTCACCTTTTCCTGCAGGATGGTAGTATGGGAGCTGGTCATTTCCACTTGTTTCTCTGACCTCAGCAAGTAGAACTAGTCATACGTAGTCCACATCCACTAGTTTTGGTTTGTTTGTTTGTGTTTTTTTAAAAAACTCCTTTCTGAATACTCATTGTATTAATCTGGGTTTTATAGATAAACAGAACCAACGGGAGATATGTATCTGCAGATCTTCCTATCTATCTACCTATCTATCATCTATCCATTCTGTACATCCAATCATCCTTCCATCTAACCATCCATCCATCCATCCTATGTATGTATGTATCTCTTTCCCTATCCTATCTATCTCTCTATCTCCCTATCTATCTACCTACCTATCGTCTATCTATTCTGTTTGTCCAACCATCCAACCATCTAACCGTCCATCCATCCTATGCATGTATATATGTATGTATGTACCTATTAATTAATTAATTTATTTTTGCTGTGTTGGGTCTTCGTTTCTGTGCGAGGGCTTTCTCTAGTTGTGGCAAGTGGGGGCCACTCTTCATCGCGGTGCGCGGGCCTCTCACTATCGCGGCCTCTCTTGCTGCGGAGCACAGGCTCCAGACGCGCAGGCTCAGCAGTTGTGGCTCACGGTCCCAGCCCCTCCGCGGCATGTGGGATCCTCCCAGACCGGAGTTCGAACCCGTGTCCCCTGCATTAGCAGGCAGATCCTCAACCACGGCGCCACCAGGGAAGCCCCTGTATGTATGTATGTATCATCTAAAAGGGGTTGGCTCGTGCAGTTATGAAGTTTGGGAAATCCAAAGCTCTAGAGTTGGCGAGCTGGAGACCCAGAGAGTCAATGGTGTAGTTCCCATCTGAGACTGAGGGCAGCAGACCCATGTCACAGTTCAAAGACAGTGAGGCAAAGAAATCAAGTTCCCCCCCACTCAGTCTTTTGTTCTTTTCAGACCTTCAGTGGATTGGATGAGCACACCCCCCACCCCGCCCCCACCCCCGCCCCCAGGAGGGCAATCTGCTTTACTCAGTCCTCCGATTTAAATGTTAATCTCATCCAGAAACTTCCTCACAGACACACGCAGGGTAAAGTTTAACCAAATATCTGGGCCCATCCTGGAGGCCTTTGCGTGTTAACCGCAGCCTGATTACTTAGCGACAGATGTGTGCCCCGGGGCTGCAGAGAGCAAGTGATTGGTTGCAAAACTGATTGCACACTTTTATAGCCAAGGTGAGGTAAACGCTTCAAACCAAATGTTATTTCCTTATCCAAGAAGAAGCACTCACTGTGAATATTGAAAAAGTTCCCCAGTTCACCATTCAGATGATCCCCTTCAACAGTTCGTTTATAACCACAAGCCACACAAGGTCCCCCGTCCCCAGCATCACAGAGTCTCCGGTCAGGGTCCTGCATATCCTTTCCCTGGGGATGCCGTCCTTTTCTGCCTGGACGAGAGCAGTTTATTAAGTGGCTTCTTAATTCCACTTTTGTCTCCCTAAAGTCCATTCTCAGCAGAAGCAGCCAGTGTGAGTTCTTAAACACAGAAATCTAATCATGCTCCTTCCTTTAGCAGTTTTCTATTGTTCCTGGAATATTACCCACACTCCTTAAAGGGCCTCCCAACTCTGAGTGGCCTGGCCCTGCCTCCCTCTCCAGGCTCAGCTCATACTGATGGCTTTACTGACACTTGAACACCATAAACTTTCCCCATTCCCGGCCTTTATGCTTGTTCCTCTCTCGCCTGGAATGTCCCTCCCGAGTCCTTCACTGCCCAAGCCCCCAACCCACATTCTATCTCACGTCGCACCTCCTGGGTGGGGGACCTTCCCCCCCACACCTTCTGTTAAGAATTGCCTCCTTTATTTATTTGTTTTCTTCTTTACTGTCTGTCTCCCCGCCGCCACACACACACACACACACACACCACAATGAACATCCCAGGACAGCAGGGGTCCTATCTTCTTTTCCCACTCCTGCATGCCCAGCATCTAACCCAGAGCCCAGCACATAGCAGATGCTCAGTAAATATTTGCAAAGCCGATGGATAAGCAAAAAGCACGGGAAGAATGTTAACAATGGGTAACATTTGCAAAGGGAGCTTATTTGGTTTTTGTACTTGATCCGCTCCTGTGTTTATTTTGCGTCAAGAACTTGCTGCTTTGTAAGTCAAAGGAAAAGCATCTTTGAGTGTTAAATGGGGTGAGATCACATGGAAGACAGTCGTGCATGAGGCACCCATGCAAACCCAGGCCTGCCAGTGTCATCCATCCTGGGTTTCCCATCTGTCTTCCTTTGGTGAAGTGGAGCTCCCTTTGTAAAGTATGAAGCCAACACTTGCCAAACACTATTTCTTCTTTTTTGGGGGGTCGTATGCTTTGGATATTTGGGGTTCAAGATAGCAACCCCACATCCGTTCAAGATGCCATTTTTGGGAAGGGGATGGAAAAGCAGGACATGACCGTGCAAACAAAAGCAAAATGGTCAGGAAGTGGTGATTCCAGGTAACCGATGGAGACAAGAGGACAGAACAGGAAGGAAGCAGTCTGCCCTGGGTGCCTGAGTCCAAAGAGGTGGAGGCTGTGAGCAGACCCTGGGGAGGACACAGTGTGGGCTGGCCCAGGACCTGGCGCAGTACTGGAGGAGGCATCCAGCACCAAGCCAGACATAGGAAGTGGCAGAAGCAATGAAGGAAGCGTGGAGGCGAACTTCGCTCGTTTGGAGCACTTCCCATGTTTCCTTTGGAAGAGTCAAAACATTAAAGTAATGTCTTTCTCTACTTTGAACACAAATGAACAGTGCTGAACTGGGGAGACTGTGGCTCCTATCACTGAACTACAGAGCCTTGACCCACTGAAATTGACTCACTGTGGTAACTTGCTGTGATAAATAATTGAGTACAATGTCCACCAACTTGTTTAGGTGGAAGATGTCAGGTTAGGGAAGCTTGACTATTTGTACAACTATTAATATTTGTTCTTTTCTCCAATTGAAGAGATTTGATTTGTCTATTGTGTTTACCTCAGTGCAATCAAAAGGATACTATCAACTGTTATTTTGGTAGATTTGCAGTTTCCTCTGTAGAACAATGATAGTGATATAGACATAATTAACGTTCATTGAGTGCTTCCCTCAGGCCCTCTGCTGTGTGCCACATGTACTACCTCATTAACTCTCACAATTATTTCATGAATGAAAAAGTACTGTATACTTTTCCCCCATTTTTCAGTAAGGAAACTGAGGCCAGGAAAGATTTAGGAACTTAACAATTTCAAGGCCACTTGATGGTGTGGGAGGTTTCAAACCTAGAAGATCAGACTCACCCCTGAAAGCTTCATCTCTATGCTTTACTTCGTTGCAAAGCTAAACTTTTCAAACTGCATTGGAGAAAGGTCTATATGTGTGGCATTAAGCCTTAATTCACGGTAGCGCTGAATTTTTCTCAGTTTCTGGATTTGTTTTCTGTGAAATACAGATTGCTTTGAAATGTACTCATTACACACCAAAATGTTATTGGTCCATAATACAACTGATTTGGGCTTTTTGTCTTGGTTGACTAGGGCCTAATTTTATTAATAATTATCATAAAAATAATAAACACTTGATAAAATGCCTAACGGGGTAAAAGTGAAGGAGCTCTGCCTTTATTCCCACCCCCATTTCTAAGAGATGACTCCTTTACAAGCATGTACATAAATGAATATATGCATATCTTTGGAAATACAACACAAATGCAATGATGGCCTAGGTAATTTTCTACGACTTGCTTTTTTCATTAAAAACATGCACATAACTTTAGACTCATCAATAAAAAATATATATGCAGATATATATGCAAAAAATTCATTGCAGTTCTTTGGCTGTAAAAAGAAAAGACTAGAAACAATTCAAATGTTCATCCATTAAAGATTAGTTAAATTAATTATGTTACATAAAATGGATTACCATGCGGCATTAAAAGAATTATATATGCACTGGCATGGAAGGATGCCTTTTATTATTTTTTTATCCTTTATGTAAATTTTCTAAGTCAGGTAACGGAAGACACGCATTTCCCCTACTACTATCTTGCCATAAAAGACGTGCTCAACACCTGTAGTTTTGAGGCCATGTACAGGGTTATTGCTAGAAATTTTGTCTCTTAGGCAGTAATTCAGAACATTTCCTTTGCCAACTGCAAAACAAATGTCTCTCTCGGTGCCTGTAATACACAGAGTACTTGTTTTCCTATGTGCTTCCATGGAGAGGGAAAAAAGGCAGCAAATGATGGGAATATATTTTCTTGTTCCAACTGTGGCTCCTTTTCTGGTGACTTTCCTACGATCCCATAACATAAATTAAAAGTAAAAATAAAATAAAACAGAACAATGAAAACACCCAAGTCAACTCAGACCTAAAAAGAAAAACTTAAATTATTCAGCAAGTGGGTTTCTTCTCAAAGTTTTGAAGAGGTTGTCAAATTTTATTTCTATAAATGTAGTGCTTTAGGGAAATGTTAAAAGTTTGACAATATTCTCAAGGTGTCCTTTGCAGAACAGACTGAATCTTGGTATGCAAATCTCCTTCACCACGTTCCCACAGTGGTGGGTTCTTTCTCTTCCTGTCCCGATATCCTAAGCATTTGTGCCCAAGTATCACCTCTGGCCACAGCACATCAACCATTGATTCAGATACAATGAATGAAAGGTAGGCTCTTTTGATAACACTTGTGGTTGATTATCTAAATGTATCTCCCTTGCAGTACTATTCTCGATCATATAATGATTTTAATGTCATTGGAGCCAGGAATGTATGTAAAATACTGCAAAACTGGTTCAATGCAGTGTGCTAGGCACTGGCCAATGGGGAGCATCCTGACCCTGCTGCAGCTGGTGTTAACCCTTTAGCTCCTGGATTATGGAAACTTCTGGAAGGTCCAGAGAGTCATGGGTGAGAAGCCAGGATACCTGGGAAGAGGGCACTTTGGGGATTAGGAAGCATTTCAATATTTTAACAGTTACCTTGGCTGTATTGATAGGTCACCTTGATGATGTAATGGGTACAAAAGCATAATGAATCCATTAAAGAACAATACCAATAATCGGAGAATTGAAAAGATTTAATTCAGCAGACGTTTCCTGAGCACCTACGGTGAGCCAGACACTGCGCTGAACGGTGTCTGGTTGCAGAATGGCTAAGAATGGTGCCACCCAGCCGGCCTGAAACTTGTGGTCTGGCAAGGGAGAAAAAGCCGTACTGAGAAGGAGAGGCTGATTCTGTTGGGACCACTTAACCTGAAAAAGGGAAGGTTTGAAGAAGTTGTTAATTGCAAGGTATGATGGGAAAGGACCAGCTGTTATCCCTGGTGATGACTGAAACAAATTGCCTTGAGAGAAATTGCTGTACGTTGGGAGGAAAACATCGTGTGTCTGTGAGCATAATTAGGGCCTGGCATAGGGTACTGAGTTAGCTTTAGGAGGTTCTCTAGAGCAAGGCAGGTGACCATGCATCCAGGGCAGCCAGAAAGTTCACCTCGGGGCAGTGGGGACAGCCTGATGTCACGGGTGTGTCAATGCTGTTCATTCTCGTTTTGAGTAATATAAGCACAATATTTGAGGATTTAAAAAAAAATTTATTTTATATTGAAGTATAGTTGATTTACAATGTTGTGTTAATTTCACTTTCAGCAAAAGTGATTCAATTATATATACACATATATCTATTCCTTTTCAGATTCTTTTCCCATCTAGTTTATTACAGAATATTGAGTAGAGTTCCCTGTGCTATACAGTAGGTCTTTGTTGATTATCTATTTTATATATAATAGTGTATATCTGTTAATTCCAAACTCCTAATTTATCCCTCCCCGCTACGTTTCCCCTTTGGTAAGCATACATTTATTTTCTATGTCTGTGAGTCTGTTTCTGTTTTGTAAACAGGTTCATTTGTATCATATTTTTAGATTCCACATATAAATGATATCATATGATATTTTATGATTTTATCATATGACATATCTTCCTCTGTCTGACTTACTTAGTATGATAATCTTTTTATGAAAACCACAGGCAGAGCTGAATACCTCTTTCCTAAAAACAGATTTGGGGACCAGAGATGAGTTTGATCACAGAATTGTCTCACATTCTCAGCTCTTAAGCATCGGTGGATGAAGACTGGGTCAGTTTTGCCAGGCTTTCTTGAGGAACCTTCCTGATCTTGTGCGGTTTGCTTATTGAGTAGAGATGCGTGTATCGATTGAATCAACAGGCCGTATTGCGGAGAAAATATCAGACTATCTTCCTCCTTGCGGCTGCTCTCCCATGGGTCACTTTGTGAAAGCTGCTTGCTTTGTGGAAACAAACACATTTTGGCTTCTTTTGGGCTCTGTGCAGCCAGCGGAAAAGCCAAGTTGAATCCTATTCTCTCTCATGAATCACCCTCCAACCGGCCAGCTAGACTCTGGCGAGGACACTTTGTTTTAGGAAAAGGAGTTACAGAGCTAGAAGGAAGCATGTCGAGTCTCAGACCTCAGGCCATTTATAGTGTAATTAGAAACATAATGTTTTGACTTAAAAGCTGATCACATCTGATACAGTGTCAGTAAGACAAGATAAATATTAAACTTTTTTGGATGTCATTTAATAGATTCAGAGCTTTGATGAGGACAGCACTTCAAATGCTATGGGTATGAAATCACTTTCCCCCCACTGCTCCCTTGAAAAACTTCGATATGAAATCAGGCTAGAAATGTCCACAGCTTAATAATGAAGATGTATAAAATATACACTTCACATGTGAAGGATTTTTAACTAAGTATAAAACACCATGAGTTATTTGGTCGTCTCATAGATGGGGAGAGGAAAAGGGTACAACATATAGCTTGAGCAGAAAACTGTGAATGCCAAGATACATTCTGGGAATTTGTTATTCTGAAAACGTATGTCTTTCTTCCCATAAGAAGCTTATTTACATAAAATTATAGTATGTGCGATCATTTAAAAGTTTGCTGTGGTGACATCAAGCCTCACAGTACTTGGATTTTATTAGAACAATAGTAAATAGTAGAATTTACTTCTGTGATGGACTGGAATTAACATAATGGCCTTCAATTCACTGGCTGGCCTATGTGATGGGAAGTGACCGTATAGGTACTGTATCCTTATGCCCACCTTTGTAGGTCTGGTGCATAGTATGACCTGACATATGGCAGGCTCTCAAAAAATATTTGTCAAATGGGTGAATGGATGCATGAACAATGGAAACATGAATCTTGGCACTAAGAACCAGGATCTAGGTTTTGTAGGTTTGTTTGTTTTGTGTTGTTTTCCCATGATCTAGAGAGAGTGAGCCCTCGGATTCATGTTTGGGTCACAGTGAAATGACAAAGGAAGGAGATTACATGAGTCTAGCTGATGCACCGTTACTGATGTAACCCAACAGTGTGCAACTTTCTGCATGGACCTTGGACTTACTCTTTCTCTTTGGAAAGTACCTTCCTGTAACTGGACAGGAGATCCTTTCAGATAGTTTGTGTTTTTGAAATAAATTGGGATCCGTGCTATCTCCTTGGACCAATTGATCCGATGCCAGGTTTACTCTCTGCTTTACTTTCGTAAAGCTTCCAAGTTTACAGGTACTCCTGTGACACCTCAGTGCCTTCTGTCTCTGTTCTTGATATTAGCCTAAACCTTTTTCTCCTCTTTGATTTGCTGTTTTTTTCCTAACTCTCCTTCCTTCTTACTATTTGTTCTTTTTTCTCCCTCTACCTTTGACTTTGTTCACCAGCCCCGTCCAACAGGATTTCATCTGTAAAATCAATCTTAAACCCATTTTGATCATAAGCTATCACGTTCGTAAGTACCTTGCCTTAACAGAAACTATTCTTGTATAACATACTCCAGCATATGAACTTTATATATTTCTAATATCCAAAATAAAGAAACCATCCAGGTTTTAGTGATGACAGCAGCAAGTTTGTATATCGTTTCACTTATTTTTTCTTTTCTAACAACTGGGCTGGCTTGCTGGTCATTTAACAGAATCTAGCGGTAAACTGAAGAGTATAGGTATATTTTCTTAGACCTCAGAAAAGGTAGCAAGTTGCCTGTGATTTCCTTTCCATTAAATCCCTAAGCAAGCCTCATGAGAATTCTCTAGATTTCAGTCAATATTAAAAAGAAAAAAGAAAAAGAAAATGAAACTTTCTGGTCATGGTTTTGTCTTTAAGGGAGACAGATTAAGCCTGTGACATTACACAAAGAGCCCAGAGGTGTTTTGGTTAATATTAGAATTGAATCAGGCCACCACGGGTCCATGAAGCTGCAGGTAGAATGATAATGGGCAGGTGATCCCTGAGAAAGGCCCTGGGAAGCAGCTCAGCCTGACTCGGAGAGTCAGGGGGGAAGCCCGCCAGCAGCTCAACAGCAGTGAGGACTGGACAGGCCTTGGATGGGAAAATGTGAAACAGGACCCCATGCCAGTGAGGGGCACATTCTTAGAGTGACCCTGTCACCATTTGGAACTCACGCCTGAGACACAGTGGCCGGTCCTGGAGAAGTCGGGGAGGAATAGGGAGTCAAGACCAAGCTTGGCTCTGGAGATGGGCAGAAACAGTTGGCACTGGGAGGGAGGGGAGGAAAAAAGGGAGTGCATGGGCAGAGCATCAGGGCAGAGAAATTAGGCAACGGTGGGTGCAGGAAGGTTGCTGTGTTGGAAGTTTTTGAAGGCAGCTGTGCTCCAGGCCAAACTTGAGTCCTGGAGAGGGTGGTTTGCAGGTACCCAGGAGGGAAGAAGCCCTCTTACTTCTAGACTTGAGAATTGGGCCAATGAACGTTCACCGTAGGGCACCCTGGGGGCTGAGCTGGGGATGTTGGGCACCTGGTTATGGGTGGAGAGGAGTTCTGGCTTTGAGCAAACGTGAGGGCTCTGCTAGGGCCTTCCGCTCAGTTAGCTTTGCTCAAGGACCTCGAGCAGGACCAAGCCCACCCTTGGGGTGAACGTGCGGGGAGTGGGAGGGAAAGGGGAAGCTTTGACTTATTCGATTTCAAGGCCTCAGGGGTGACAGAGACAGAGGAAAGTGGTTGAAGCCAAGGCTGAGGATTTAAAGGCATCGTCCCCGCTGTTATCACTTGTTGCAAGGTTCACGATATCCCGATATACTCTTCAAGGAAATCATGGCTTTGCAGTAAGGCCGGCCAGGTTGTTCTGTGTTTGGTGTTGGCAGTTACGATGGTTAGAGCTGCTTTGACACAGCCCAAAATGCCTGAGGGTTTCTAGGATCGTTTAGGAGACAGGACCATGACATCTTCGTTTGGATAAAATGACTCAAGAGCGTTATGTCCGCCATCCGCGCATCCCTAATACAAAGACCACTTGCACGGCATCCTTGTAACGATATCCACTCCCTCCAGGTCCCAGCAGCCTCCTGAACCCTGGTGCTTACTGAGATCGCCGTCACTGTTGGTCCTGATGATTCCTGGCACAATTTCCCTGGACCGTAGGCTTTGGTATTCTGGCCAAGGTTCAGTAAACCATGCCAGGAGAATCCCAGAATGTTAACCTCTGAGACCAAGTTAACGAGACGCACATCTCTTATTTTCCCTTCCCCACTGTTCACAGCAAATGTCTGAGTTTTCTCTGCATTTAGCCTGACTCCAGTCAGAGAAAAGATGTTCGTGATCTTGTAGGCACACTTCAGTGACACACAGACATTTCCAATTAAAAACACACACACACACACACACACAGAGTAAAGTAATATTTTACTATATATCTAGTCAGATTTTCCCAGATTTCAACTCCAAACCTAAATTCAGGAAATAAAGCCCATGCATTGACACCATTATACTTCGCACCTACGTTTTTTACACATGGCTATCAACTATAACTCATAACAAATGCTTAACACACTAGGTCTCTTACCCGCAAAAGAACAGTACATTCTGTTTAATGTAGACACTAACTGTGGGGAATGCAAATAAATATTTAAATTAATGTATACTTACATGTTATGGAAGATATATGTATGTAGTTAAGAAAACTTTAAAAAGGTTTCGGAAATTTTTGTCTTTGTGGGTAGAGAGAAGAGTGTATATGATGTTTGTTATGTTTATCTTTCTAGTGAATATGGTTTCAGTTTAAATGCTTGGGTGTGAAAAGGATGAACTGCCCTTATCCGGAAAATTTCATTATATATAACACTTCCCTTCCCAAGATGCCAAATGAAGTGTCACTAGGTATAGTCTGATTATTTATTTTTCCTTTAAACTGCTTCTTATATTCCTGCCTGTTCTGAGTCTTTGCACCGCACACAATTTTTCTCCACTTCGTCTTGCTTCTTGGTTAAAAGCAAAATCATCAATAATTTTAGATGAAAACTGCTGGCAGGCGCATGCTGAGATAATCCAGTTGGAAAGACTCTGATTGATTTGGGTCTAAAGAGAAATGCAAACCTCACCGACTGCGTCTCGGCTTTCTCCAGAGCAGAGCGCCCAAGCACCTCATTTAGAGCCTCTGGCTTTTCTCCTGGCACCTGTTGTTTCACACAATTTTATAAGCTTTCTGCTTCTAATAAATGAAATTATATATCTGCAGGGTTCCCACAAGCAATCAAAGAAACACTGCCTCTCGATCTCAAAGCCCGGGCATCCTCAGAACTGTTGTCCCAGCACCAAGATGTAATACAGGATGATTATTAGTTTTTCTCTCGTCTGACAGCTCCAGAGAATCTCCGTAAAAGGCAAGTGCACCTGCCAAACACTGGAACTCTAGAAAGTCATATATAATTCAAAAGTTTTATTGCAGATAATGTGACCCTATTAAAACTTCGCTTCCTGAGGATGCCTCGCACTCCAGAACCTTGGACTCTAGGATAAAAGGGTGACTTGATCTGATGCCTTGGGTCCAGTTCTTATCACACTCAGGGCACACTTTTTTAGATCTGCCCATCTTCGTGGAAACGTCACTTCTTCGAGCCTGAAGGTTTCCACCTAACGCTTATCTTATTATGTTCCTAAATAACATCATATGATGTTGTGGAAATACGAAGAACTTAGCATGCAATGCTGTTAACAACAAAATCAACTGTGTGTGTGTGTGTGTGTGTGCGCACGTATGTGTGTGTGTATATGTAAAGGGCACTAAGAGGTAACAATGCTGTGGAAAAGAAGTTGACATTCTGGGTGCATCAAACTAACTCCGAGGGACTCATTTTGAGCTTCAAGATTTAAAGAAATTCTCCAGGGACTTCCCTGGTGGTCCAGTGGGTAAGACTCCACGCTCCCACTGCAGGGGGCCAGGGTTCTATCCCTGGTCAAGGAACTAGACCCTGCATGCCGCAACTAAAAGATCCCGCATGCTGCAACTAAGACCAAGCGCAGTCATATAAATAAATAAATATTCAAGAAAGAAAGAAAGAAAAAGAAATTCTCAAACGCTTAGTAAGATAAATTTCAATGGAATTGATTCTGAGATCATTTTATGGTTGGAAGGTAGATCTAAAATGCATTTATTATCACGCAGGTCCTGGTTTAGTGTGTGAAGCCGGCCCTGAGTCTGGGGTGCCCCAGGCAAGCTTATCCGTACCGGTCCCCTCACTGCCCACAGGACGGTAGCCTCCCTCCCTGCCCTTCAGGCAGGAAGGTTCTCACAGTTGCTTCTGCTTATTCCCTGTCAAAACCTCCCAGCAGAAGGAAGGAGAAAGGGTCTGACTACAAAGAAATGTCAATGACTCATAATCATGTAAAGACCAATGATATTTCCAATTTCTTAGGGCTCAAAACAGAAACCTAAGAAAGCAAGCATTCTTTGTGGGACTGTGAACAATAACCAGTGGTTAGCTGTTTGACTCTTGGGAACTTGCCACCCCCTTTCCTATTCTCCACATTCCCAAGAGGAAGTGAAACATGGGGAAAGTGACCCAGGGCAGTGTCTTCACGAAGAAGGGGAATCATCCCAGTTCCTTGAAGTCTCTGATCTCAGCCTAAGAACTAAGACATCGGCTGCTGTCTTTGAAGATGCTTGGCGTATTCCCTATAGTCATCGGGTGGGGTGTTTGTGAACAAAATTTGTGGTGTTTACCAGTAATATCTTCCAGGATGCCAAATACTACAGATGTGTAGAACTGGAAAGGTCATGGTCTTTCTTTGTGGGTTCTTATCCCTGTGGCTTATAGCATTGCTTTTAATCAGTGGAGTAGGAAAAACAAAATAGTTCAAAACAATTTAACAAATAATTAGCAAGTTCCTGCTATGGACTAGGCACCGTGTGTTAGCTGCTGGGGGTACAGTGGTAAACAATACCAACTCAGAACTTGCTTCCTTAGATCTTATGTCTATCAGGGAAACAGACATTGAAAAAGTGATTTCATGGGATTTAGGGACAATTTAGGAAAAGAGGAAGATTATGAAAGCAAGTGATCCTTGAATTTTGTGAGCCCTGAATGGTAATCAGAAATACTTTTAAAAATCGAAAGTACAAAAACATCAAAAGCTTTATACAACAATACAGATGATGAGGAATCCAGGTGAGAGCTAGGGCTGATCATTGGTTCTAATCTTCCTAAATTAAACACGATGTAAGAACACATGTTGGGATCAGGAGAAAAATCACCGTGGCGATGCATGATGCAAAAGGATATGCCTTAAAGGAACCATGCTGCTCTCTTGAAAGAGAAATGCTTAATACCACAGGTGCTTGGAGAGTTCTCCTTGAAAAGCACGCACACTTGGAAATTAAAAGTGCTTTAGGAATTCCAGTTCTTCAGGTGGGCACTGTTTTGGGGTTTTTTTGATGCTGTTTTTCTATCATAACCCCGCCAATGGTGAGGTGAAGTGATTTCATCCTTAAAAAAAAAATCATATATTACAGAGTTTTAAAATTAGAAGAGATCTCATTTGAATTCTCTCTAGATGTGTCTGACTCTGCTACTTCCCTCTCCCATTTGTCTGACAATAAGATGGCTAAGACAAACAACAATTATAGCTAACATGTAACTAGTATTCTGTGTGCCAGGTACCAATTTGCAAGCTTCATCTTAGCCAATTTACAACAAACCTCTTTTCTCATTTCTGGTTTAGAGATAAAGTATCAGATTTAGTAATGTAATAAACCATAATGGAAAAGAATTTGAAAAAGAATATATATTTTATATATAAAACTGAATCACTTAGCTGTACACCAGAAACTAATACAACATTGTAAATCAACTATACTTCAATTTTAAAAAGGTATCAGATTTAAAGGGTTTCGTTACTTGTGGGAAAGTGATGGAGTGGGCATATATCTGAATCCAAAGTTTGTTCTTATACTATCACATATGTCCCCTTGTTATCTAATTAATTTAATTTGAGTGTTTCTATTAAGCAATTTCAACATCCTTGATGGAAATTTTACAGAGGAGGGGAAAGGAAACAGGAATCAAGCCCAACTGCCTTCAAGGTACAAATGAACTTTAAAAGTTGATGCTAAGTCCCACCAATAATGAAGATGGATGGAATAGGGCTGTCTCACCCACCACCCACCTGCATTGTCCTCCCAGGGGATCTAGTCTTTAAATCCAGCCCTTAGCTATAAATGTGTCATTTTTCTGGCTGATGTAAGGTTGAGAAAGGGAAAAGAGGCTCTGAGCAAAGGTTCTTGGAAGAGGAAATAAAAGGGGTTAAGGGGACAGCGATTTAGCACAGGCTTGGCAAGTTGTGTGAAAGAGACCTCTAGACAGATCCTTTCTTTTCAGCTTTATCGAGGTATCACTGACAAATAAAATTATAGTGTACTTAAAGTGTACAAAGTGATGGTCTGATATATGTATACAGTGTAAAAGTATTCTCACCATCGAGTTAATTAACACATCCATCACTTCACATATTTACCTTTTTGTTGTTGTTGAGAACACATAAGCTGTACTCAGCAAATTTCAATGATCAATACAATATTATCAACTATAGTCAACCTGCTATACATTAGATCCTCACATCTTAGTCATCTTATAACTGAAAGTTTGTACCCTTTTACCAACATGTCCCCATTTTCCCCACCTCTCACCCCCGGCATCACTATTCCACTGTTTTTCTGAGTTCAGCTTTTTTAGATTCCACTCTTAATTGATATCATGCAATATTTGTCTTTCTCTCTCTGGTTTATTTCACTTAGCATAATGCCCTCAAGATTCATCTATGTTGTCAAAAATGACAGGATTTCCTTCCTTTTTAAGGCCGAATGATAATCCATTGGATACACAGACCACATTGCCTGTATCCATTAATCTGCCAACAGACACATGTTTTTTCACACCTCGGCTATTGTGGATAATGCTGCAATGAACATTGAAGTACAATATCTCTTTGAGATAATGATTTTGTTTCCTTTGGATATATACCTAGAAGTGGGGTTCCTAGATCATATGGTAACTCTATTTTTAATTTCTTGAGGAAACTCCATATTCTTTTTCATAGTGGCTGCATCAGTTTATTTCTATATAAATAGTGCACAAGGGTCCCTTTTCTCCATATCCTCACCAGCATTTGTGATCTCTTGTCTTTTAGATAATAGACATCCTAACAGGTGTGAGGTGACAGCTAGCTCATTTTGGTTTTTTTTTTTTTTTGCAGTACGCGGGCCTCTCACTGTTGTGGCCTCTCCCGTTGCGGAGCACAGGCTCCGGACGCGCAGGCTCAGCGGCTATGGCTCACGGGCCCAGCCACTCCACGGCATGTGGGATCTTCCCGGACCGGGGCACGAACCCACGTCCCCTGCATCAGCAGGCGGACTCTCAACCACTGCGCCACCAGGGAAGCCCCACATTTTGGTTTTGATTTGCATTTCCCCGATGTAGAGCACCTTTTCTTGTACCTGTTGGCCTTTTGTCTGTCTTCTTTGGGAAAATGTTTATTCAAGTCTTTTGCCCATTTTCTAATTGGGTTATTTGTTGTTTGTGTGTTTTTTTTTTTTTTTTTTTTTTTTGGCTATTGAGTTGTATCAGTTTCTTATAGATTTTTGGATGTTCACTACTTATTAAATATGCGGTTTACAAATGTTTTCTTCCATTCCATAGGTTGTCTTTTCATTTTGTTGATGATTTCTTGTGCTGTGAAGAAGTTTTATTAGCTTTCTGGGACTGCTAAAAAAGTACCACAAACTAATTGGTTTAAACAGTAGAAATGTACTTTCTTACAGTTCTAAAAGCTAGAAATCTGAGGTCAAGGTGTCAGCAGGATTGATTCCTTCCGAGGGCTCTGAGGGAAGCACTTGTTCCAAGCCTCCCTCCTTGGCTTAGAGACGGTCATCTTCCCCGTGTGTCTACACATCCTTCCTCAAATCCCTCCACACACTCCCATTTCCACAGGAATTGTGTCCTACCTATTTATTATACTAACCTCAGCCATGAGGCAAAATTCTATGTAAGAAGACGATACTGTCATGCAATAGCTCAGGGAGAAGCCATAATTACTTTTTCATGTTAGCATCTCATGTTAACTTCTCACATCTTTTTTTCCCCATTTGGATTGTTTAATTTACTGTAGATCTTTAGAAGTGGATGGGTCCTCTTCCCATCTTAGCCTCAGTTGGACTCAAATTCCTTTCTGGGAACTCAGAGGGAAGTTCCCTTCCTTAAGACTTCAGGAAATTCACCTAAATGAGTTTTCTGAGATAATTAATCCACGAGTACAATTCCCACCTGGAACTCTCCCCTCCCCCACTGCCCAATCCTATTTAAATTCTGCTCTACTTTGCTTCATACTTCTTCCTTACTGATCCATAATTCACTTAAGGGTATGAACACACATACACTGTCCAGGAGACTACTGTTTGGGGATTCTCTGACTCTTTTCATATCCATTTTTCCACTGTTCATTTAAAACAAAGATTCAGTTGTCCCTTTGCTATTAAAGTTTAGGATTTAATTCTTATGGGATAAGCCCGACAGTTTTGCAATAAATTGCAGGAATTGATACACCTAAAGAAATGAATCACACTGAGAATGTAATTAGGTCACTGAAGGTAGAGATTAGGAACAAGAGCTGGAAGACGCGGAGGCTTAAAACTCAGTCCAAGCTAAAAGGTGACTTCATAGAGGGATGGCCCCCTTACACATGCACACACACACAGGCACATGCACACACACACCGCCTCCTCTTCTTGCAATTCTTAATGTTGGGGCAAGCTAAACCAGACCTGGTACATAATCCTCCGTGATGACAGAAATATTCTGAATCTGTGTTGTTCAATATAGTAGCCATGTAGAAAACAAACTTATGGTTACCATGGTATAAGGTGGCGGCGGGGATAAATTGAGAGATTGGGATTGACATATACACACTACTATATATAAAACAGATACCTAATTAGAACCTACTATATAGCACTGGGAACTCTACTCAATACTCTGTAATGACCTATATGGCAAAAGAATCTAAAGAAAGAGTAGATATATGTATATGTATAACAGATTCACTTTGCTGTACTCCTGAAATTAACACAACATTATAAATCAACTATCCTCCAATAAAAATTTTAAAAAATTAAAATATATATAGTAGCCATTAGCAAGTACATGAAATATGACTAGTGCAACTGAATTTTAATTCTACTTAATATTAATTAATCTATACAGGTCCATGTAGCTAACGGCTACCATATTGTGCAGTTCAGCTGTGGACACACCCAAACAAGAATTCAAGGTACAAAGTTTGAGAGTTATAGCACCTTTACTAGTGTAATAAACAGCTTGGTCACAACTCACATGGAAGTGGGACTATGGGGGTGTATTTGAGAGAGGAAGGGCTGCCCCTCACTCATGGAGCTGGCTCAGCCTCCCATACATGGGTGTGAAATGGGAATGCTCAGTGTGGCCAGACTCTGACCTTCTAAACTCTTTCCAGCATTTCATAACAAGCACATAATGATCTTGGTTCTAATGCAGTGGTGTGCTGATAAAGATTTAACAACCAGCTCTCAGAGGCAGAGGGAGGAGAAGCCCTGATTGATAACATTTGCCAATTTCTAGGGTGTATCAATAAATAACCTCCCTGTGGATGATTTCAAGCTACCAACACAAAACCACTGAACACAGAGTTGGGAAGTGTGTCCCAACACCAACTGGGGGCCCTGAAATTCCATTTAATTCTGACACTAAGTATCCTCATCAGTGCAGACCCCACAAATGAAGGGCAAATTCCTTCACAAGACTTCCCCCACTTAAGATGCCAGCCACAAATTGCAGGCATCCCCAAGTCACCTGCACTTCTGCTCGGCTGACCACAAGTTTAGGAATCTCCCACAATCCCCTCAGGTTCGATGATGTGTTAGAATGGCGCACAGGACTACTTAGGATTACCATCTTATTTTAAAGGGTACAAATGAACAAGTACCTAGGGTAAGGTCTAATGGGTCATCTCATTCACATAAACTCAGGGATGGTGTAAAGCGCTTGTGATAAGTAACAAAGACACTCCTATCACTCAAGAAGTTCCAAGGCTTTTGAATCTCTGTGCCAGGAACACAGATATATTCCTTCTTCTCTCACAGGAGGAAAGGCACTTGATCTGTCTCCTAGGGTGGCTCAGGCCCCCCACTCTTTCCTGGCTCTGGATCCTCCTGGAGAGATTTTAACAATCCTGATATCTGGGTCTCCCCTCCAAGGGGTTCTGCATTAATTAGTATGGGGAGCAACCAGGGCACCGAAGTTTTCAAAGCTCCCAAGATATTCTAATGTATAGCAAAGCTTCATTCCAACAGACAACCCTCCTCTTCTCTTAGGACCAACAAGACAGACCTCTCTACATAGTTTGCAGGATATAAACCCAGAGGGTGAGGAAATGGAATTAACCATTTTTTTTGGTTTTCTAGGATACAAGGCAGAGTTGCACGGGATGTCCCCGGCACTCTTTGGGGCCAGCCATTCTATTCCCTCTATTGTTCCTTCAAGGAGACCAGGCCTGGGATCTTTGAAACCTGGAATTTCTTTATGCCCCAAGCACCCTTCCGGGGCATGGACACACACACACACACACACACACACACACACACACCAATGCTTCCTCTCCATGCCAGGAGATAAGCCTGGTGAGAAGGGGGACTTCTGTTCACTGAAGTGCAGATAGAAAGTGCCTGGAACACAGCAGCCCTTCTGTGAAATGAAGGGCAGTTTTCACAGAAACCCCGAGGGTGTGTGTCGCTGCCGTCATGATTGTCATGTGAGTCCTGTACCAGGCAAAGCTAGGCTTCCTGGGGGTAAGTTAGGTCTGATGGGGATGAGACTTCAGGGTCCACGTTTGTTATTTTAAGTCACTGAAGCCATTTAGGCCATTCATTTTAAATCATTTAGTCATTGTCATTTTAAGTCAATGAAGCCATTCCCAGGGAACTTAAAGCCCTTGGGAAAGTGTGTTAGGTTCTACCCAAGTTTAGCTGACTGAGAGGGCAGGACGCGGGTTTTAGGACGTGGTGTTGAAGGGGAGAATTCCTCAGGCCCCATTTGTGTTCCCCTCTAATCCTTCTCTGGGAGGCGAGAGCAGGGCAGGTGGAATTGTTTAATTGATGGAGCTGGACGCGCAAAACTCTTCAACGTAACTGGAAACTCTGAAAACCGGAAGAGTTTACAGATAAGTAATGCTCACATCTTTCCATGAGATGGTGATCAGTCATCATCCCTAAATAACTATTTAGAGGTGATCCTGAAAATTCTCCTACCGACCTGTCATTACCATTCCTGCACTCATGAATGCCCAGGACTTAATGCGGACCCCCGAGGGGTCTGGCCTCTGCTAGGCCCTGGTGAGCGAGCCTCTGCTTTCATGGACTTTACCATCTGGAAGAGATCTGGGCATCAGACAAGTAAATACTTAAATTATTTGATTAAAATGTTAATGATCTCACAGAGAAGAAGGATGAGGCTTTGTAGGACTGTAATTAATTAAAGGCACATCATCGAACCTGGGGGTCAGAGAGGTTTTGTTGGAAAAAAGTGACATCATAAGCTGAAGTTTGACAGATGAGTAGATGTTGGCATTGATTACAGTCTCACAGAATCGTTAAGCTTGATTCTCTAGCTGACGGGCATGTTGTCCACGGCGGGACAGAATTGAAGCACTCCTGCTGCAGAAGGGACAAATAACATATTTCCTTATATATTTACGTCCTGCTAAGCCAGAAGAAAAGAAATTTACATTTGCCCGCTGATCAGATCGATAAGGAGACTTGCTATCTAAGTCCATATAAAGAGGTTCCCATTTCCTTACCTATTTAAATAGTAGTGTTATTAGTAATACTGATTAAAAAAAAATTGTTATCTGCCTTCATTAACTTTGATATTTCGGGGTCTGTTTCTTGGTTGATATAAACTCAGGTTTTAGGCTTTCGGAAAGAATACAGCTCTTAAGAAGAAGCAGTACCCAACATGACAAAGAACAAGACGCTTCCCGCTCGGTAACCCCCAGGCACAGGCTAAGCGCGGTGAAGAGTTCTAGATGGCCTTGGAAGCTCCACCGTGCAATGGAGTTTCACATGATAAAGCATCATTTGGTCTGAAAGCTACAGAGATTGGGGCCGGGATGAGCGTTATGAAGGCCTAACCGAAAACGCAGGAGAAAAAGAACTTCAGTGTGAGAAGCCTGAGAGCATGAAACAGGCTTTTGCTGTGCCCGTCAGTGTGACTCTGGCTATGACAAATCTATCTTCATGTTGTCCATGCCTTCTGCACTGAGGAAAAAGAAAAGGGGAAAAAACATTCAGGTAGCCAGAGGTGAGTCTGTGTGAACTCAGGGACCCACAGATGAACAAACGTCTCCATCAGCTATTTAATCCAAGCGCGGTGACCCACGGCGGATGAGGCTGAGTGTTGACAATTTCCCCTGTACATGCTATGGTTGTTGTGAGCAGTGGAGAAGCACAGAGGAAAAGTGCAGCAAGTACTTCATGAAAGAGCCTGAAGGAAGTGAGTCTAAGACAGGGGCTCTGGGCCCGGCAGCCATGCAGCTGTCTTCTGCAGGAATGCTTGAGAATGGGGAGGACGTTGCAATAGCTGACAAAATGCCACAGAGCACTGTTGGTGCTGAAACAGAGCAGAGAGAAAAATATAGAATCCCAACCGAGGGGGCGCTCGCCATGGCGTCATTCTAGGATCTCCTGAGGCTATTTGACCAATTTCCCACTTTCTAGGCAAAATTACATCTAGCCCGAAGTCATTTCAGACTGGTGGGAATGCACCCTATGTTTGCATCTTGCCATATTGAATCTGCCTGACAAGTCAGCCAGCTGTTAAGAACTCAGCTTTGATGGAAAAGCCATGGGGGACGGTGATAATCATAGTTAACATTTCTAATGGCACTTACTGTGTGCCAGGCATGTTTCTAAGTGCCTTATATGAACTTACTGCCCACCACCTTCTTTTTTGTTTTGTTTTGTTTTGGCTGCCCTGTGGGGCATGCAGGATCTTAGTTCCCCCAACCCGGGATCGAACCCGTGCCCCCTGCAGCGGAAGCGTGGAGTCTTAACTGCTGGACCACCAGGAAATTCTCCCCTCTGCCCACCTTCTAATAGTGAGAGAGAAGGACTGCTATAGCCTCTGTTTTACAGTTGGCAAGACTGACACATAAAAAGGACACACGATCTAATGGATATGAATCCGAGCAATCTGGCTCCACACTCCAACTCTTAACCACTGTGGGATGCAGTATCTTTTCAACACGGCAGAACTTGTTCTACCACCGTGGTCATATTTCCATTAGAATATTAATGGACAGGTCTGTACAAACAGTGACTCGAAGAATCAGAACTTTTTAGAAACTTTAATCCATTATAATAACAGTGAAAATGGATATAGATTCACATCTATTTAAATGCCTTGCAAGTCTGTATAGAATTGGTTGATAACTTGGCATCTAAATTTGGAACATTCTAGAAACTTTCAATTCTGGTGCATTATGTGTCATCCACCAGATGAGGAAAAAAACCCAAAACCTTTAGGATGACCAATTCCTTTATGATCTTGTCCCTGCACTTCTATCTGGCTTCCCTTCTGTCAACAACTGCCCTCTTGTGCCTTGAACAGCAACCCTACAATCAAAGGCGGTCCATGCTGTCTCCATCCTCAGTGCCTTGTTGAAATGCCCTCCTTCCCCTTCTCTCACTTACCCGACTCACTCATCCTCATCTTGCTTTCTTTTCCCTTCCACTTTCATTGACATATAGTTGACATCCAGCACTGTATCCATTTTAGGGTGTACAGCCTAACGATTTGACTCACATACATCATGAGATGATTATCACAACAAAGTTTAGTGAACATCCATCATCTCCTACAGATTAAAAAAAAAAAGAAAAAAAACTTTTTCTTGTGATGAGAACTCTTAGGATCTATTCTCTAAACAACATTCTTATATAACATACATCTGCATTCATTATATTAATCGTGTTGTACGTTACACCTCCAGTACTGATGTATCTTATCACCGGAAGTTTGTACCTTTTGACCACCTTCATCGGATTCCCCCTCCTTCATCTTTCAAAGCTCAGGCAAATTACCTCCTCCAGGCCATGTCCCATCAAGGCTGAGTTAAGGGTCTGTCCTGGGTAGTGTCTCTTGTCACTTTTGGCTACTCTCAGAGTAATCTTCATGTGTCTTGCAATGGACCCGAGGGGGGCAGGCGGGGGGTTACCTGCCACACTTGTGGACTGGTGACCCTTAAAGACAGCTCCAGGAAGAGTACCTTGTACATGGCGGGCACTCAATCAGTATTTGCTGAGCAAATATGCCAGTTTATGTGGAGGATATAAAATTAATGCGGTCTGTATTCGAAAGTCAACTGATAATGTTAATCTTGGGTGACAGGATTAACCAGAAACTCCTTATTCCTCTTTTTTCTTTCCTTTTCCTTCCTTCCTTCCTCCATTTCTTCCTTCCATCCTTCCTCCCTCACCTCCTGCTTCCACTCTCCCTCCCCTCTTTCTCTCTTCCTATTTTTTGTTACACTTGGTTGCTTTTCTTGGCAATGAGTATTTATTTTGCAATGAGCATTTATCACTTTTATAACTAAATATAGCAAACAAAGTATTTCCATGTTAGAAAAAAAATGAAGTATTGAAAATTAAGAAATAAACCCAGTAATACCCTGAACCAGAGCCATCTTCTGACTGACTGTTGAGTTTTCTGACCAAGATGGCTGAGCTGGGTTGGCAGAGACAGAGGGGTGATACTCTGGGAGTTTTCAGCTCGTCTGGTGTTTTCCCTGGAGTCCTGGGTCCACCCCATCTCTTGGGCCCTACGTGCTGAACTGGAGCGTCCCAGACACAGAGGCAAGCACTTCTCTTAAAGACTGTGGTTCCATGTATCTTCTTTCACACGGCATTAAGACAGACACAGCAACCACCCTAACTATTCTGCCAGTTCTCTTCATTATGCTTGACAACTCCTTGGTGAGAGAATGGATTTCTCTTTTGTGAAGGCCACGCACATCCGTTGCTCCTCTGGGAAACAAAAAGACTTTGCGCACATAACGAGCTAGATGGGCTTTGCCACCAGCAAAGCAAGAGCGCCCTTTCCAAGAGGCGACAACATGTCTCCCCTTGGGACCAAAGAGGCAGGAACAGCAATCACTTCTACAGCCAGACACATCATGGAGGCAAAGAAGCAAAGAGATGGGTATTTTGAGCACCGTCCATGTGTTTGGCACTGCTAGGCAATTTCTCACACCTAATGTGATGTTATCCTCTCAGATCTTTTTTTTAATTTAATTTTTATTTTACATTGGAGTATAGCTGATTTACAATGTTGTGTTAGTTTCAGGTGTAGAGCAAAGTGATTCAGTTTTACATATACATATAACCATTCTTTTTCAGATTCTTTTCCCATATAGGTTATTACAGAATATTGAGTAGAGTTCCCTGTGCTATACAGTAGGTCCTTGTTAATGATCTATTTTATATATAGTAATGTGTATACGTTAATCCTAATTTATCCCTCCCCCATGTTTACCCTTTGTTCATAAGTCTCAGATTTTCTTGAGGTAGAATTCTCTTAAATTTTTATGTGTGAAGAAACTCAAATACAAGGGAGTTCAGAAATTAACCTCCCTGAAGTCATGTAACTAGTAAGCGAGAAGCTGGATTTTAAAGTAACCCATAGCCCACGTTGTAAAAGCAACCCAGCCCCCCGAAAAGGGGAGCCCGTGTCCTAATTCTGACTCAGAAAATGACTAGTTATGGGTTATTGGGATATATACTTTTAACTTTGATTATTTTAGATGTGAAGTAAAAAAAGAAAAAAAATCTAGCACCCTGCCCTGGTTGTCACGGAGATAAACTGTTCAGTACCGCAAAGTCTTTCATGGGGGAACAGTGATAATTGAGATTTTTAACTTCCAAGAATTATATGCAAGGAGGGTTTCCACCTCTTTGACTTGTTCACAGTCTGTTTCTGAAAAAAAAATTGGGGTGGCGGTCAGTGGATATTTACACTCATTTCCTGGTGTAGAAAATCTGAGTAGCAAGAGCACATTCCCAGACTTAAATCTCAGAGCTGTATTTCAGGACCCCCAATGGAGGCAAGTTTCTGTTTCCTGTGAGGTGTGTGCATAGTGTGTGAGAGAGAGAGAGACAGAGAGAGAGAGTGTGTGTGTGTGTGTGTGTGTGCGTGCGCGTGTGAGAAAGAGAGAGCGAGAGGGAGGGAAGAGAGGGGGTGGGAGTGAGACAGAGAGTTCTCTAGAAGCTCTTTGAAGTACCAGTCTATAGAGGTAAACATAAAACAGAGGCAAAGGACTGGAAAAAAAATAAGTTAGTTTCTAGAAGAAAACAGTCTTTAGACAGGAATGAATTTGAATTCGAAGAAAATCAAACCCCTCATCCCTGGCAATACCATCTGCACCGCTTACGAAGCATTGGGTAAGTGTTAAGACACAGCCAGCGAACATTGTGTAGATTTTCAGATACTCAGAGAGGAGCTGTGGAAGTCGGGAAGCATGGAGAGCCGAGTGTTTACCCGGACTCAAGTTCTGGGAGTTGGGGCTCAATATGAGAGTGGGTTTTTGGGAGCTGCACTGTGCAGAGTCAAGAAAAATCCAGAAAATAGGGCCAGGAGTCAAGTCACATTGGAAACAGAGGGGTGGCCTTAATGTAGCCTCAGTTACAAGGATGGAGACAAGGAGATGCAAGCAGGCACAGGACGAGGGACCAGATGATAGAGACAGGAACCCAGAGAAGGCATTAGGGAGGGTGGGTAGAAGATGAAGCAGCATTGGTTTCCTGAGGTGCTCGAAGTTAAGCCTGATGTTTTTAATACATACAGTGCCTAAGCGTTAGCCCATGGGAGGGGGAGTGTGTCGAGAACACCAGGGTAATCAGAGAACATCAAACCTTTCCTTTTATAGAAGTGGAGGCAGAGAGTCAGAGAGGACAGACAATTCATGCGAGTGACACAGGAAACAAGAACACTGAAACCACAGCTCAAGTTGCTTGCTGTCTTCTTGGCTATTTTGATAAAAATAGCTACTGACTAGTGCATTGTTTTCAACTTAACTTCAAGACTCCCTCTTATCTTTTTTTTTTCATTGTTTGAATTAAATTAATTGATGATAGAAAAAAAGCAGGTGATTTCAGCAGTTCATATGCTTCCTTGAATCAAGGAACCACTGTTTATATGGTGAGCACTGTTGCATGACTCTTTGTTGAAAAATAATCAGTGAACCAATTGTCAATATTAGGTGCTGATTATGTACAATAAAACGATGATAACTAAGTTAACGTCCAGTCTATATTATGTATTTCCAAACTTTTTGCTAAACTAACGAAGGAAATGGCAGAGGGAAATTTTCAAGTTTGAAAATAACTGACATGCAAAAATGACAATGAGACAATGAGACAATGAGATTTTCAAGTTTGAAAATAACTGACATGCAAAAATGACAATGAGACAATGAGACAATGAGATTTTCAGAAGGAAAAGGTTCATGGGAAAAGAGCTTATCCACGACAGTCAAATGTCAGTGAAGAAGCTGCATATTGATGAGTAGAAATAGTAAAAGGGGGGACAGGAGAAGAGAGATGATGAAATTAAGAGATTCCATTAAAAACTTGGAGATTTTCTTATGAACATGACTATGGAATCAATGCTTTCCTCCTCTTCTCCTGAAAAAGCAAACAAAAACAACTAGCAGGACTTTTTAAATGGTGCAAATTCAACTGTCCATGGAATTTAGAAGTCAGGTAATCTGCAAGCTTCAAATACTTGTAGGGACTTTCAAAAGCCCAAGATTAGACAGAAGCAGAGGGAAGATGTGAAAATAAGGAGCTGAGAGAGTGTTGAGTGGAACAGTAAGAAGCAAATTCCAGGAAGAACCATCAAGAATACTATGGCTGACAGTCAGACAGTGAAAGAGCCGTATCTCTTCTTTGCAACAATGGACGTGTTGTACCAGGATGAGGACAGCTGATGGCAGAAGACATGATGGACTCAATCTGGTTCAGACATGCAAAGGGGAATGGAAATACAAACTTACACAGAAAGATAATATTCACAGGGAGCAATCAGTCTTTGTGGGTGTGGAGAGACAAGCCCGTTGTCGTGAAGCCTAGAAAACTATCCTGCTTCATCTCTACTTAGGGATATTCTGCTAACAGCTGGGTCATGAAAAGTCAACTTTTCAAGGATCAGTGATAAAAAAGATATTATAAATAAAAGTGTGGAAAAGATCTGCAAAGATTTCCAACTGATGGAACAAAGATAAATTGAGATCAGACTTTTTACCATGATTTTTAAGAGCATGATAAGCAACTGCTTCTAAGAAGGAAGACCACAAAGTAGAAATTGAAGAACTTAGGGAGAATACCATGAAACAACTGGGGTTATAAAAATGTGTGGGCAGAACTCGAAAAAGAAATAGAAGAAAAAAAAACCATTATAGAAATGAAAAGGAGGAGAGAATCAACACTGTGAAAAAGACAGAGGGGGGTTTCAGGGACCTAAAGAAATTCTTGAAGAAATAAAATTTGAATAAAATAAAATAGTAAATATTTTAAGCATTAGAGAGGAAACACCAGATATAAACGGTAAGCAAGGTAGATATAACATAAATGTGATTAGAATCCCCAAAGAGGAATTGAGTAGAACAACTATGACAGATATAATTTAAGTAAAATAAAAGATAGAAGTTTGCATACTGGAAACTAAATTTTTGGCGGTGAGCACGCTGTACAGAAGTAGAAATATAATGTTGTACACATGAAACTTCTGTAATGTTATAAATTAATGTCATCTCAATAAAAAAATTTTTAAATAGACAAAAAAAGAAGTCTGCATACTGAATGGCCATGCCGGGAACTAGTAGATACTGACTGAAAACAGTCAACATAAAAATATAATCCAGTAAAATTATTAAAAATAATAAAAAAGAAAACTTTGGGTAGCCAGGCAAAAACATTGTCACAAAAGGGGAAAAAAATAGGGCTGGCTTCAGATAGCTCCAGTGTAACACTCAATACCAGAAGATTATGGTATTGAATGTTATATGCTGGTATCTTCAATACCAGAATACGTACGAGAAATACAAGAAAATAAATTATAAGCCAAAGATTTACATCAGGCCAAGCTCTCCTTCCCCTATAATGAATACAGAAACCAGTTTTGGATAAAGCTCAGATAATAGTGTTCCCATAGATATGTGTTGGGGTAATTAAAGGGTGAATTTTATTCAACTAAGAGATTACTGAGAAAACGACAGCAAAAGGACTCAGGGTAATGAGGAAAATATTTAACTGTATAAATAAGTTTAAAACGGTGGATCAGTGGGACACGATAAAATGCAGCTATATGCCCAGACAAGGTGCAAATCTGGTGACTAACAAAAATGGGATAGGAAGAGGCAAAGAATGTGGGAGGTAGAGGAAGTTTGCTGGTTGCCTCATCTGTATTAGCCGGGAATCAAAGATACTTAAATCTCACAAACCAGGATATAGAAACATTAGCATACTTAAAAGTGCATAGCTAAGTATTAAGAAAGGTAACATTATTAACAGAATTTGGGTCATGGAGAGTGAAGAGGAGCTATAGTCAAGGAAGAAACATTCTCCTGATAACATATAAAGTTGCAATTATAATGGTAACCAACCTTTGACACAAAAAATTTTTTTAATCTCTGTACATGACAGAAGTGCTACTCACAGAGTGAGGAAAACACATAGGAAAAGACCTTTAAAAAATCATAAACACATAAAGAAACAGGTAGACCTCAGGCTAAATGTCTCTATTATATTAATAAATATAAATGAGTTCAACATTTCTGTTAGTAGAAAAGATTTCAGGTTGGATCATAAAACCAACTCACCTCTATACTAGATAAAAGCAGCACTTCAGAAAGCATGAAGATCAAAGTATGGGTAGAGGTAGACATGTCAAATGCAATTGAAAAGGAGGCAGGATCACAAACTTTTAATATCAGACCAAGTGGAATTCAGGCCAGAATAAGAAAAGAAGGACACTTTATAATGCTAACTTGTAAAATCACGATGAAAACATGTCACCCCTGCACTAAACAGCAGCGACGTTTATGAGAAAGATTAAAGGAGACACAAGGAGAAGTAAACAGAAGCAAACTAGTGGTAAGAAACCTTAGTTCTTCTCTTCCAGCCATGACAGATAAGTGCAGAACATTATGAATATAGAAGTTTTAAGTAATGTTATATGATAGATTGATACATAACCTAACATTCTATCCTGACAATAGAAAATTCATACCTTTTAAAATGGCCCTGGCCTCTCATAAAAGTAGACTACACATTGGGCCCCAAAGAAATCCTCAATCAATCCCCTAAACTAACAATAATACAAGCAGTATTTTCTGATCAGAGTGCAGCAAAACTAGTGGTTGATAAAATTGTATAACTAAAAAGTCTTTAAACCTGAAAATAATTTTTAAAAGCCGTTACCTCTTGAATACTTCTATAAACCCTACAGTCCTTGGGTAAAAGATGAAATACAAATGAAAACTATCAAATGTCTAGATAGGCTCTGTCTAATATGGTTGACATCAGCTATAGGTGGCTGCTTAAAATTAAATTAAATTAAAAATTGAGTTTCTCTCTCACACACTCAAACCACATTTTAACAGCTCAATAGCTACCAGAGGCTAGTAGCTATCACACTAGACAGGGCAGATACAGAAAACTTCCATTGTCACAGAATGTTCTATTGGATAGCACTGGTCTAAAATATAATTATAACAAAAACACTACCTATGATAACGTACAGGGAATAGCTAAAGCAGTGCACAATAAAATCTTCATAACATTAAAAACATATGTCAAAAATGATGAAGAAAAACACAAAAAGTTAGGAGAAGACCTTCAACGTTGGCCTTTAATAATGATAAAGGCTATTAAAGGCTCATGAAGAATTTAACGAGTTAGAAAACAGAAAAAATGTAGCACCAATAAATAACTTCAAAAACTACTTACAAGAAAAATATATGAATTACTGGAAAAGCTACTTTTTACAGAGGGTAAAAATTCAATATAAAAAAATAAGAAACAAAAGGGAGTATACCAAAGGAACAGAGAAAATGAAAATTATGAGACCACTTTGCTCAATTCTGAAGATGATTTCAATACCTGGAAAAAATGGATAATTTTCCAGGAAAATGTAACTTACCAAAGCTGACACCAGATGAAATAGAGAAAAATCTAAAATGACTTATTTCCATAGAAAAATCAGAGAGATAACAAAGAGGTAGGCAGCTTCACAGGGAAATGCTACCAAAACTAAAGAGCAGAGAATTTCAATGTTGTGGAAACTACTGCAGAGCATTAAAAAAACTCTCCAAGTTATTTTTTTAAAGCAAGTATAATATTAATCCCAAATGTGATGAAATTTTTAAAAGCCTTATCAACAAACTTTATTTATGAATAGTAATTCCAAAACCATAAATAAAATATTAAAAAATGGAATTCAGCAACACGTTAAAATAATTATAATCACGTTAGACCTAGCCTAGAATTCAAGGATGATTCAATAGTTGGAAATCTAACTTATCATATTAGTAGAAAAATCTTGTAGTTCTCTACTTAGTTTCTCAAATGACATTTTTAAAAACTCAATAACCATTCTTGATGAAAATAATCAATAAAGTTGGAATACATGGACACTACTTTAACATGATAAAATATGTGTATCTCGGTTCAAAAGCCAGCACTAGGCACATTCCCATTAACTATCAGAATCACATCCAGGTTGCCCACCAACATCATTATTATTTAATATTTCACTGTAGAATTAAATATGATATTTAACAAAAGAAAAAAATTCAGATTTAAAGATGGAACAGAAAATATAAAACCATCATTCTATGCAGAAGACAATATAACTGAATACTTGGAAAACTAAAATGAGCCAATTAATCAATTTTTAAAACTATAAGAGAATTACTAAAGTACAAAATTATATAGAAATCAATAACTCATATATATGAAGAGTAGCCCATTAGAAGATAGAATGGAAGCAAAGACCTCTTTTATAATTGTAATCCAAAGAAAACATAGACAAAACTTAACACAAAATGTGCAAGATTGAGGTGGAGAAGACTTGTAAAACAGGAATAAAAGACTGCCTTATTCCATCTGGGCTGCTGTAATAGGACACCACAGAATGGGTGGCTTCTCAACAGACGTTTATTCCTCACAGTTCTGGAGAGGCTGGGAGCCCAAGATCAAGGCACCAGCAAGCAGACTTGGTGTCTGGTGAGGATGTCTGATGAGGACCCACTTCTTGGTT
This sequence comes from Aethalodelphis obliquidens, assembly GCF_003676395.1. Taxonomy (NCBI): domain Eukaryota; kingdom Metazoa; phylum Chordata; class Mammalia; order Artiodactyla; family Delphinidae; genus Aethalodelphis; species Aethalodelphis obliquidens. The sequence goes on along the minus strand of NW_020837967.1, from coordinate 2,807,344 downwards.
CATAGACGGTGTGTTCTTACTGTGTCCTCACCTGGAGGAAGGAGCAAAGCAGCTCTGCCTCATGACCTGATCTCCTCCCAAAGTCCCCACCGCTAAATAGCATCACATTGGGAGTTAGGGTTTCAACATATGAGGTTTGGGAGGACACAAGCAATCAGTCCATAGCAAAGACACAAAAGAAGACATCTACGCTTAGACTTAGCAATTACACTTCTGGCCACTTATCTCACAGATGTCCCGGCAGATATTGAAAAGATGTATCACAAGAATTACAGCGCTGTCTGTAATTGCCGAAGATTGGAAATTAACAAAATATCTATGCATGGTGAGGTGGTTAGTAACACAGGGCATCTACTTCGACAAATACAAATAAAGGAACTTTCTATATATTGATATGGAAAGATGTCCGAGCTATAGTATTATCTGAAGTAGCAAGATGAAGAACAACGTGATTAGAGTTTTCCTTTTGGTGTTAAAAAGGGAGAAAAGAATATATACTTACCTTTATTTGTATGCATTCCTACTTAGGAAGGAGACATCAGAAATCCACGACAATGATAAACTGCAGATGGGTAGTAGGCATTTGAAGGAGTCTTTTCACTGCATCCCTTTTAATATATTTTAACTTGTTTAAACTATGTGTGTGAATTACCTATTCAAACGTACATATAAGATATTTAGAAGAAATACTCATGCAGATCATTTAGAGAATGGTGCATGTCAGCCTACGCTAGTGTCTCCATCACTGCCTTAAATCAGAACTTGGAGCCTGACTGCGAGTGTTGCAGGGTGCAGGGGGTTGGAAGGCTGCTGATATACCCCCTATGAGGCTATGGAGAGGTTTTTTTCTGGAACCTGGCTTTAAATGAAAAACACTCGCTCTAATTTTCCAGTGTGCTCAAGTCAGTGAAATACTTAAACAAATGTCCCAACTGCTGTCGGCTGTCCCCCCAGAGTGGACAGAGTTTTCCTGGATGGTCCACTGGTTCCTGCAGACTGCAGAGCTCTTCAGAGATGGCAAGATTGAATGTGGAAAGACAAACTCAGTAGCACTGGTATTAGTGATTTTTCTCGTAAAGGACCATATTTTGATGGGATATCATTGAAGCTCTATGTTTAATGACTTCTGTGACATACTCTTATCAGGCAGATCCAACTGTATTGGGGCAAATTGATCACTGTGCTGTTTACTCCACATAAATTATCTTTAAGGTGTAGGGGGAGATACATCTATTTGGATATCTGTACTTAACTGACTGCAGACCGTAGTGGACTGGCCAGTTCTGTCCTTCTTGCAGGTGCTGGGAAATGATAAGAGCTCAACCTATGTTAGAAGCAACAATCACACACAAGGGGTACAGCTTGTTTTTTTAAATATATGTCAACCAGAAGTTTAAAGGATGAGAATTGCAACCGTCCTTCCCTCCACCCTGAATATTAATTTAGAATAATTTAGAATAACAAATATTTTAATGTGTACCAGGACGGTGCCACTTCCTTGCTTTGGAAAGGAATATGCACAGTTTTTT
>NW_020837967.1:2450177-2805783 GCF_003676395.1 Aethalodelphis obliquidens | reverse complement strand
CCCAGGGCTCCTAAGAAAGTGTGTGAAAGATAGAAATCCATCTTCCTCTGCCAGTTTCAGAAGGTTGCTGCCACCTATAGGTGTCTGTGAGCATCTGCACATCAGTGATGTCTAAGAGTGAAGGGAGAGAAAAACCCAAGCAAAGGAGCAGAGAGAATAAAGAGGCATGATTATATGGAAGTTAAGGGCCACACAGAGAGCAAAGGAAGCCATCCTCTCTGCCTGTGACACAGCTCGTTCCAACCTTCACCTCTGTCATTTAGAATCCTTAGGGCACCCAAGGGCCTTTAGGTGACTGACATAAGGTAATCCACTTTACTAGACCCATGATGGGGAAAGGAGAAAACCAAAAGAAAAAAAAAAAAAAAGCAAGCTCTTGACTCAGAATCTTAGGGCTACATAAATTCTACTTTACAAAAGGAAACAGCCACCACCCTGGGCTTGTCCGCTTAGCCTCTGTGGTGTATTTATATTCAAATGTATTTTTTTCAATTAGTTCTTTAAAAGTATTTGTTTCCTTTGCATATATTCTATAAGTCCTAGAGTCATTAACTCTAGGAGGTGGAGAGGACTTTTGAAAGCGATCCAGTCTACACTTTAACCCCAAGTATGGAGGTTCCTCAAAAAAACCAAAAATAGAGTTGCAGTATGATCCAGCAATCCCACTCCTGGGCATATACCCAGACAAAACTATAATTCAAAAAGATACACGCACCCCTATGTTCATAGCAGCACTATTTACAACAGCCAAGACATGGAAACAACCTAAATGTCCATTGACAGATCAATGGATAAACATGTGGTACATATATACTATGGAATATTACTCAGCCATCAAAAAGAATGAAGTAATGCCATTTGCAACCACATGGACGGACCTAGCGATTATCATACTAAGTGCAGTAAGTCAGAGAAAGACAAATATCATATGATATTACTTATATGTGGAATCTAAAATATGATACAAATCAACATACCTATGACACAAAAACAGATTCACAGACAGAGAGAACAGACTTGTGGTTGCCAAGTGGGATGGAGGGAGGAGGTGGGAAGGATTGGGAGTTTGGGATGAGCAGATGCCAACTATTGTATATAGGATGGATAAACCACAAGGTCCTACTCTATAGCCCAGGGAACTATATTCAGTAGCCTGTGACAAGCCATAATGGAAAAGACTATGAAAAAAATATATACAGATATGCATAACTTAGTCACTTTGCTATACAGAAGAAATTAATTCAACATTGTAAATCAACTATATTTCAATAAAATTTAAAAAATTAAAATCTGTATCCTGAACATGTCTGTACACGATCACAGCCCTGCCCATCTTTCCAATTTCATCTTGAACCCCGTGCCATCTCTCTCATCACCCTCCAGCCACACAGGCCCCTTGATACTTTTCCTCCTCACTCACTGTTTCTGCCTTGGGGTCTTTACCCTTCTCATCCTTGTACTTAGAACCCTCGTGTCCCAGGTCTTCCCATGGCTGCTTCTCACGCTTCAGCTCCACCTTCATTATTGTTCCAGAGAGTAGCCCTTCTTCCCTCCTTGTCATTGTCAATCAAATCATCCGATTTATTTCCTTCTGTTTTTGCTTTTCAAAGGGTTTTTTTGTTTTTAGTTATTTACTAGTACCTGCTCCCTTCACTAGAATATAAGCTCATCTTGTTCCCAATGATGTCATAAAACAAAATAGATGCTCAATACATATTCATTGAATGGATAACAAATGACTCTCTCTCAAAAGTTATTGAAAAACGCCAAACTACTCCTTTTTCAAAGTCCCCAGAAACCGATAACAAAAGAAGGAGAATCTAGAACTGTGTCCCTGGTGAACTCTGTCTCTCACTGAACTTTTCTGATGCCCGGCATCTTTCCAGGGCCGCCTGTTCTGTGCCGCAGATTGCCCCTTCATTTGGTTTACTGTACGTCCCATGAGGAAAAAAAGAAATTTGCCTTTAAATAGTACAAATTAGCCCTTCCAGTTAAATCAGGGTGAAATCATCTAACACAGTCTATTTGGTACCATTTCACTCCAAGGGACAGTAAATACCAAATCTAATCACATGGACAGAGTGGTTTGTCGGCGACTCAAGCCATGTATATTCTCTAAATAAACGTGCAAAGCATCAGTGCCTCTAATTAAAGTCAGCACCCACTGTGGCCTCAATTTCCTTGAGATGTGTTCCTCCGAAAACCAAGAAAATCTCACTTGTTTTTTTCTGACCCAGAAATGTTGCTCGATGGCCTCGTCTGGTCATTAATGTATTCTAGGAATCAACTCTTCTCTTCCGCTCCCTTTGTGAAAATTGTAGACATTTTCCATACAGCATGAGCGCTGGGAAGAGAGCTTTACATGCAATTTGTCATTTCCTGACCATGTTATTTTGCATACCTGAACTTGATTCTCCTTGTTGTTGACAAAGCCTGGGTCATGACACCTCTTCTCCACATTATAAAGGACCAAAGGAAATAATACTATGTGGAAATGCATTTTGAAATCTGAAAAGACCAAATATAAACGACTCATTCTTGTTCTGTTTTACTTATAAGAGGACATCTAGAAAAATGACCCTGTGGTGTGGTTGAGAGCTCATTGGACCAGGAGACCTTGTGCATGGGGCTGACCTTGATTGAGACATAGCATCTTGACCTTGAAAATGAGGAACTTGGATGAATTCATCCTGCAGGTTTTTCCAGCTCTAATGTGTGAAGATTTGTTATTGCAAATAAGGCTTCAGATATTAAAATGCAGTGACAGTGTCTTCCTTCTTCTCTCAAACCTATCTACATTTTATTTATAGGCGAAAAGCCACATTCTGTGAAAGCCCATAGAATTGAAATGCTGAATACTTTTATATTTACTGTTAAATATTTATTTAGAGCTCACCATATGCCAGACACAATGATTCAAACTTTTATGATCCTGTAGTGCTTAAAAAGCACTTTTACTGTGTCTGCTGTGAGCCTCTCAAATGGCCTCTGATGGAAGGCAGGACAGCAATGAACAGGCCCATTTCACAGAGAGAGAAGAGGGAGGGGAGAGGAATTGTGAACTGCCCAGTTTCTCAGATCCCATTAGTGGGGTGCAAGTCAGGTCACAAACTCTTGGATTTTTGAACTTACAGTAACTCCCCTACATATGAACAAGTTCCGTTCCAAGAGCACATTTGTAAGTCCAATTTGTTTGTAAGTCCAACAAAGTTAGCCTAGGTACCCAACTAACACAATCAGCTATATAGGACTGCACTGTAATAGGTCTCCATTGTTACTGCCTGGCGCTTCTCAGGAGTACCAGCTACATCACTGCTGCTTTTACGCTTGCTTCCGGACATCCTGGGCTTGAAATAAAGATACTGTACTACTGTACTCTATACAGTGCTGTACAGTAAAGCACACAAAAGCACAACCACTTGTAGAGGATGCACACGGATGACAATGTACACCAGACACTTGAACTGACTTACGTGATTGGACGTGCAAACGCACGTTCGCATCTTTGGAAGTTCACAAGTTGAAAGTTCACATGTAGGGGACTTGCTGTATGTTCTTTCAACTCGGGTATATGGTTATGGGACAGTTACGGGGTTCTCAAGTTGGCGACTGACTAAGACAGCTCCAGGACTTTGGCAGGACTTTGGCAGTTAAAGCTCCCATAAATGGGATAGGGTTAGAAAATCAGAACCCTCAGACGTATCAAGAAAATGTAGTTTCTATAGTCTGTGAAGCTCCTCTTAGGAGGCCCCACTTCCCTTCCGTTGGTGTGATTCCATGATTTGAACATTGGCTTCAGGTTTAACTTAGTCGTTTGGGAAAATTTCTAGTTCTTTCAGTTTTATCCTTCCCTCTATTTGGCCCTAAGACAATGTCTGGGGCTTGAGAGAATCTGGTGGAGGGAAGAGAGCCTTGACCTAGTGTGGTCTTCAAGTGTGTTGCTGGGTTGTGCCCTTCCAGTTGGCCAAGTCCCATTCCAGGGTGTCCTGGTGGTATCTGTGGGGATGCCCGTGGTGGGTAAACTTGTGCACCAGCCTTTTCCATTGTCAGCGCTGGGCAACCATGTCCTCCTGAGTGCACCTCCCCGCAGCAACCACAGGCCTTCCAGACACCTCTGAGTCGCGATTACTTCTCCTCCGCTTTGCACTCAAGGCTCTTGTCATTGCCCCGCTGAATCTAGCTCCAGCTAAAGAAATCACCTGACTCAAAACTCACTGCAGCCTTCAGACCTGAAGCTCCATTTCCCCTGGTCACAGCCTCTGGGAGGGCACGCAGCCATGGAGAGCCGGTGACCCATCACATTCTCGCGCCCTCTCTCTCCAAACTCAACAAAGGACTCAGAAACTATAGTCAGCATAGGCCAGGGGTTTGAGCCAAAAGATCCTCTATCAGGACCGGTACCATGGCAAGTCAAAGCCACATGTAAGCTTAAATCACATGGGAACAAGAAAATCATAAATCGTCATAATAATCATAGCTACTATTTATCGAAGTGCTCATCGTGGTGGGTACTATGTGAAGGGTTTTACATGTATTATTTAATTTTTCTAACTCCCACCAAGATATAGACAGATAGATATGGACCTATCTATATCTTATATCTAAATCAATCTATCTATCCTTCCATCATATCTATCTATCTATCTATCTACCTACCTATCTATCCATCTATCTATCTAAAAATATACTCCAGTGGTTTTTAACTGGGGGCAATTTTGTCCCCCAGGGATATTTGCAATACCTATCTGGAGACATTTTTGGCCTCGAGTGGGTAGACACCCGAGATGCTGCGAAACATCCTATAATGCACAGGACAGTCACCTCAAGAAAGAATTTTCTAGTCCAAAATGTCAATAATGCCAAGACAGAGGAACCCTAATCTCCCCACGTGTAGAAGCTGGTTTCATAAATGGGAGGGTTTCTAGATATAATAATAATAATAGCTAACTTTGAGGGAGGACCATTTCCACATACTCCCTTATTATCATCCCCATCTTACAGTGGAGGAAACTGAGTCTTAGAGCATAATTTACTCAACTGACACATTTAGTAAATGACACAGCTGAAATGTAGACCAATGTAACAACTGAGTCTAGATTCTTAACCATTATGTCGTACTGGTCTTTAATATACTAGTTTCATTGCAGTTTTTTTTCATCATGTTGGTCTGATAAGCCTAATCTTTTTTGACTGAAGAAAGCATGCGTGGCTGAAGGGGGTCTGTGCTGCACCAAGCAGAACCTTCTTGCAAGTAAAATGAAAATGACTTTGCAACAACTGGGGGAAAGAGAGATTATAAACAAATAAAAGCGTCTGGTTCACTCCAGTGCACTGATTTACGACCAGCAGTAGAGTCCCTCTGAGAAAGAATATTATAGGATGATTCGTATTTGGCATCAAATACGCTGCCTCTAGCTGAGGAAACTGGCAGGTTCTCACCTTCTCATATAAATATTTAAGAGCACCACACTGTCATTTATTAGGTTTTCTGAAGACTCCCAAGTGTGAGCGTCTTGTCCAGAATGCTGACTTTCTAAGGATGCTTTATCTGATCATCTGGAACTTAAAAAAGAATTGCTTTTGGGCCATTGGGGGATTTCAGAACCACTTCTGGGAGCCATTTCTCTTTTGTAAGATTGAGACCACCTTCGCTATCATTGCTGGTTTGCTCTGTGTAGCAACTGGTATTGAGGGCCTTTCCTGGCACATGGGATGTGAGTCATCTTCCTTTTATACAAATGTGGAAAACAACGCCCAGACTCCCCTTTTGCTGTCGGCACAAAGTCAAGTTGAGTTCTCCTGGCCCACTGAGGACTGTAATCCCAGACCTGGGTATCCCATGAGGGAGGAAGTAAGGTCTAGAGATGGGTAATGCCAGCCAGAAGAGAGAGCCTCTCATATTCATTGAAAAATATTAATTGGTCTCAGTTCATTCCCCCAGGGGCCACTGGAAATAGTCTCATTGTGACTTTGAAGGACAGAGAATGACCCCAGGAACTGAACCCCTAGGAGACTCAGACATCCTTGCAAGTGATGTTGGCTGGGTCCCTGGGCATAAATGGAGCTGTGATCGGTGTTGAAGAATCTGGGAGTGTGTGTAGGGGAGGAGGGCAAAGAGCTGGGAAGGTCAGATAGAATCTGGAAAAAAGATCAAAATAAGGAATGGAAAATAAATACTATAAAATAGATAACCAACCAGGACCTACTATATAGCACAGGGAACTCTACTCAATATTCTGTAATACCTATATGGGAAAAGAATCTGAAAAAAAAAAATATATATATATATATATAAATGAATATGTATATGAATATATAAATAAATATATATGAATATATATGTGAATATATATGGATATACCTATGAATATATGTATGAATATATCTATAACTGATTCACTTTGTTATACCTGAAACTAACACAACACTGTAAATCAACTATATTCCAATAAAATTTTTAAAAAAAGAACTACTTAAGATTCCATATCATTCCTTATTCAAACGTTTTGAAGACTGCAAAAATGAGATTCATCAACTCTTTTCCTTAAAAAACAAAAAAACCTTTGGGACTTCCCTGGTGGTGCAGTGGTTAAGAATCCGCCTGTCAATGCAGGGGACAGGGGTTTGATCCCTGGCCTGGGAAGATCCCACAAGCCGCGGAGCAACTAAGCCCATGTGCCACAACTACTGAAGCCTGCTCACCTAGAGCCCGTGCTCCGTAACAAGAGAAGCCACCACAATGAGAAGCCAGCACACCGCAACAAAGAGTAGCCCCCGCTCACCGCAACTAGAGAAAGCCCGCGCGCATCAATGAAGACCCAGCACAGCCAAAAATAAATAATTAATTAATTAGTTAATTTTTTAAAAAGCCCTTTACCTCCCAAGCCTACTGAGAGGGGAGGGACAACCCTCTCCTCCAAGGGGAAACCAGTTCGATTTATTGCTGTTTCATGGAAGCAGCTCGATCCACCAGGGATGAGCCAAAGTGGGGCTTTTGTTTAACATTAATGGCTGAGGTTGGCTCTTAAAAGCCTGTCATTTAAATGAACAAAGGAGCAATTGCTTCCTGACAGCAGTGGTGGGAAAATGGAAGCCTGGGCTTTGATGTTTCACCCACAAATCTCCACTCATCTACTTACTCCACTTTATCCCTTGACCTGTCTGTTTAATCATTTCACCTCCTTTCTGCAAAGAATTACTGCTGTCTCTAGCACACGCGGTGATCTTGCTGCTTGGTGATTTCAAGTACCCCTTTGACAAGAGGTCACTAACTATTGCTCACCCATCCTTTCAGCAATAAATAATATGGGTTCTTCCCTTTGGGTGTGGGCTAACAGGTGAATGGAGATTAGGGCAAAGGGTTGGACTGGTCACTGTCTGGAAGAGGGAAGCCTGTGGCTCCCGCTTCACCACCTGGAGGTCAAGTCCAGCATCCGAATCACCCATCCGAATCACTCCCACAGTGCCTGGATAAAAGCAGAATCACCATATTATACTAAAGCACCACTGTTGCTCTGAAAATACTAAGGACTCTCTCTGTAAGCAGATAGGTTCGGGGGTCCCCAGGAGAAAGAGAACTAGCTTTCTTAGACCATTTTGGTCTAAGCCATTTTGTGATCTAAGCCTGGCCACAGTCCTTGCCCTTGAACAAGTCTTCTTCATCAATGTTCTTAAAGGAAACAAGGGAATGCAGGAACAAAGGAAAAGCAGTCGAAAACAATAGTTCAGCAATAAAAACAGAGTCCTAGTTCCTCCTCAAGGGATATACATCATAATATATCTTTGAGTTCTGCAGGGACTAAGGTCCCCACCCACGTGGAGGACAGATGATGACGTTGACCCTCCTGACTTCAATCAACTAAGGCTTGGACTCTGTCAACCTCTGCGCCAATTCTATGCTGAATTCTCCTCTGCGCCAGCCCCTTCATGAATATGCATGTACCCTTAGCTTAAAACGTCCCCAATTTTGCCGTTGAGGAGACACTGCTTTGGGAAAGATCCTGGTATTCTCCTCACTTGCTGTAAGTCATAAATCCTTCCTCCACCTGATCTCCGGCTTGGTTGTGTCTATCAGCTGGACATCCACCAAGAGGCGAACCTAGTTTTCAGGTAACATGTTGGATAAAGAATATACCATCACTGCAGAGTATTCCTTTGTTTTATTGTATTTGAGGGAGGCAAGGGACTTAGTTTTCCCAGTGGTCCCAACTTTGAAAGCAGCAAGAGAAAAGTGAGACGTCTACAGATTCTGTTGGACTCGCTTAGAGCCACTTTTAACCCAGGAGACATCTGTGTCTCCCCCGCAGACCTGCGAAAGCCCAACACTGGTCGAGACAGTCCTGGTCTGAAATCTCTAAAAAAAAAAATTGTCTCGGACAAAGTGAGAGAGTGGCATGGACATATATACACTACCAAATGTAAAATAGATAGCTAGTGGGAAGGAGCCGCATAGCACAGGGAGATCAGTTCGGTGCTTTGTGACCACCTAGAGGGGTGGGATAGGGAGGGTGAGAGGGAGATGTAAGAGGGAAGAGATATGGGGATATATGTATATGTATAACTGATTCACTTTGTTATACAGCAGAAACTAACACACCATTGTAAAGCAATTATACTCCAATAAAGATGTTAAAAAAAAAAAAAAGATTGTCTATTTCTCTGTTCCAAACTTCACTTTTATTTCCCCCAAGAAGTATACAATGTGGCTTAGGAGGCAGTACGGTGCAGGGACTAAGAATGTGGAAGCTGCTGTCCTATTGAAGGGATTTGTATCATATTTCAGACACTTGCTGGTAGTGGGACCTTGAGAAAATTTAAGCTCCAGTTCCCTTATCTGTAAAATGGTGATAATAACTTTCACATAGTAGTATTCTTCTGAGGGCTAGAGTAGCCCACAGACTTGGTATTGTGCCTGGTACATAATAAATTTTTGATAAATGTCAGCATTGTTAGAATTATTATTGCCTCTAACTACTACTATTAGCAGCATGTACGCTATGGAATTCAAGTTAGATGAGTCACCAATGCCATCCTACATTGCAAATTGCCTAACCGTGGCCTTCCACAAGGAAAATACTTAATAACCATCCTGAATTTGGAAGGAAAGGTGAAAGAGAAGGAGAGAGAAGTCACAAAACACTCAATAAACATTGATTAAGTGGCTGGCAAGGTGGGGACTTGCATATAAAAGAATCTGTCAACTCTTGTCACTCCCTGCCCCTTTCTGAGGGCCTAACCATGAGTGGTCCCATGGGCACAGTCAAAGGCCTGTAACAGGAAAGAGCATGGAACATGCAAAGGATGGACAGGAGCTCAGAGGCGGAGCACACAGAGTAAGGATGGGCAGTAAGCCTGCGAGACAGGCAGGGCAAAGCCATGCAGGAAGTTTTAGGTCATGGTGAGGACTTTGGTCCTTATCCTAAGAGCAATAAAGCCACAGAAGAATTTTAACCAAGGAGTGTTATATGATTACATTTGTATTTTGAGACGACTACTCCTGAGAGCAATTTGGGTGGGACTAGAGTAGAAGAAGGTGATAGATCCGTTAGTAGACCATTGCAGCTGTCTAGGCAAGAAATGGATTCGCTGGGACCTGGGTTGGGGTGGATGAAGTAGAAAAAAGTAATCTGGAGTCAAAATCAAGAGGACATGTTTATGAATTCATGGAGGAAGGGGTTGAAAAAGAGGATGGTCTCAACTCTGAGTCCTAGTGTTGACTAGTAGGACTGTATGGTTGGTAGGGCCATACCTGAGTCCATCTTGAGATGCTCTTGAGATATCAGAAATATGAACTAGAATGCTGGCTATGCCAATCGGGAGCTCAAAAGACAGGTTAGAGCTGAATTTAGAAGTCATTAGATGGTAATAAGAATTTTGCAGCATTAGCCAAAGTAAATGAGAAGTTAAGGATCTTTTAAGGTCAACAATTCTTGAGTGTGTACAAATGCTGAGGGGAACGAGAGAGAACATTGGAAGATTCAGGAGGAAGAAAGAATAATTAATTGCATAAGGAATTCTATCAATTTGTCTGTGTTTTGAAAGAATTTATACCTTTCATACTTCAAAAAGGATTCAAAATAACATAATATTTCAAAATACAACAAAACAAAAAAGGATCAATGGTTGGGACTGATTTTTTTTAATATTTAAAATCACCATCAGAAGATGGTAATGCATTCAGGGGTCTGGGATTCGTTGATCTGTCAGGATGACTGAAATTAATGAAAATCCTCAATGGGATCAAATCGACCCCAAACTTGATTTTGTAAATGAAATTTTATTGGCGCACGAACATGCCCATTCACTTATGGATTGTCAATGGCTGTTTTCCCACTACAATGGCACAGTTGAACTGAGACTGTATGGCCTGTGAAAACCTAAACTATTTACTAACTGTACCTTCATAGAAAAAGTCTGTCCATCCCTGCAATAGGAGGACTGGATTTTCTCACTAGAAGAGAAGTCCGAAGGTCGGACAATCTCCAGGATGGTTGCCTCAGGGGATCAACCACGTCACTCCTGCACTAGTTTCTTCCCATTTCTCGGCTCTTCCCTTCTCAGTGTGTGAGTTTCCTCCGGAGGCTGGGGCTTGTCACGGTTGCAAGAGGACTAGGGCAACATAGTTTCCACAAAGTAGGTGAGACCGTGAAACCTCGTCACCAATCATGGAATCTAATTGTTTTTTCCTCTTGTTCTGATTGAACCTACCTGGATGGCATACTCCCCTGGACTGATTAGGGTCACAAAGGAAATGACACAACACAAATGGAGTAATGGGATGGTGTGGGGAGGTGGGAGGTTGAGGGAGTTTATTTTCCCAGTGGGTAACGTCACCTTCCTCTGAAGAACAAAGTTGTGCAAGGCAGGTGGGCTCAATTCAAGAGAATTAGAATTCTCCTAGGAGAGAAGATGGATACTAGGGAGACAACCTACAAACATGAATCACCATCACCGCTCCCTGCATTTAAGCAACACATGTATTCAGCGCTTCCCAGCCAAGACATATGATAATAATAATGATAAGTTTTTAATTTTATGACAAAGGAAAGCACCTGATTCTATCTCCATAAGTTCTTCTGCAAAAACAGTCTTTCTCCCAGCAGCTCCAATAGCATGTGTTAGAGGCTCAGACTGAAAAGAGGTGGAAGAGACAGATCCCCTAAGCCCTCATTTCTGGAACAGGACTCTGTGGGGAGAGAGAGAGAAAGCAGGAGTCAGGCGAAAAGAATTTTAGATGTGAGGTATTCAAAGGTGCTTGAAAGTGAAGGAGAAGAAACGGAGAAAAGGAGACATTGATGATAAAGAAAGGAGAAGCAGATAAAAGTGTTACCGGGGAGCTTAACGTAATCCACATAGCAGGCATGTGATCTGCAAATATCAGTTAGAAAAGGAAGCAGAAGCTGGGAGGGGAAACTGACATACCCCTGTTTTCCATTGTTCAAGTCACATCCTTCCGAGCTCTTAACTCATACCTTCATTGAGAAGATTCTTCTTTTAGAAGTTCTCCCAGTGTGGTTTTGGTGTCCAACCTTGTCCCCTCAGGCTTGGACTTCTGTATATTTCTACATAAACACTCACTTCATCTCCACAAGGAAGGCATATTTCTCCCCGTGGGCATGTTCATGGGAAAAGATTTCCATGCAGGGCCTTGGAGACTTTGTCCCATCATAATTTCTTGTTAGCTTGAAACAATTTCATCAGTTTTCCTTTCAAAAAATCCTTTCCTTATTTCTTTCCTCATTTTAATTCGGAAGACAAGCAAGTCCCCACCCAGCAGAGTACGACAGAAATCTTAGTGACAAAAAGAGATTTAGAGAGACTTAGAATGTGTGACTTGTGCAAGATTCTTTTTTTTTTTTCCCATTGAAATATAGTTGGTTTACAATGTTGTGTTAGTTTCGGGTGTACAGCAAAGAGATTCCGTTTTATGTACATATATATATATTTTTCAGATTCTTTTCCCTTATAGATTATTACAAAATGAGTATAGTTCCCTGTGCTATACAGTAGGTTCTTGTTGGTTATCTATTTTATATATAGGATTGTCAATATATTAATCCCAAACTCCTAATTTATCCCTCCCCCCACAGAGATTCTTAATAAATTGGAATTTGCCCAGTGGGTGGCTTAAATGAGGGATTTCCTTAAGTTCCCCCTATGGTCACTCCCTGGAGTGTACTTTGAGATACATTTGTAATACTAATTGAGTACCTTCTCTAAACCTTGCATTTCACATACCTTGTGGAATTTCGTCCTCAGGATAACCTTGCAAATATAGCTTATTAACCCATTTTATAGACAAGGAATGAGGTTCCCAGAAATGAATTTCCCACACTCAGAACTGGAATTTGAATGTAGGTCTATTTACATTACAGACAATTTCCACTGTCTCCCTGCCACACTTTCTTACATAAGATGTATATTCCTGCCAAGTTAATTGTGTATCAACATTCAAATACACGGTTAACACCAAGAGGAGTTTGTTATTTTAAGGATTTCTGGTAGAGTTCTTTTTTATGTGTGACAGAAAAGATACACCTAGATTTTTCCACGTTGATTTCACAAATGTGCAACCAATCTATTTGTGGCCTTCTCTGTTGTGATTTTCTTGTAGCTGAACACTTATTTCCTGAAAACTTCTCTGTCCGCCAGTTAAAAGTATCAAGAGTCTGCCCTATATCATCCTTAATTAGCTGAGAAAGCCACTGTGGAAACTGCTTCCTGCTCACCTTTTACCCAGAACCAAACTAGGAAAAACGGAAATGTACTGTTCTTTCTGCTTTTCAAAGGGACCCATTAATCATGCAGAAATCTATTACAAAGCTTCTTATTGAGCAGTTTTGCAAATTATAATAACGGTCAGCCCTCTGTATCCGCGAGTTCTGCATTTGCATACTGACACAACCACAGATCAAAAATACCGGGGGGAAAAAATTCTAGAAACTTCCAAAGAGCAAAGCTTAAATGTGCCACGCAACTATGTATACAGAATTTACATTGTATTAGGTATTGTAAGTATTGTGGAGATGATTTAAAGTACACAGGAACACGTTCATATGTTATATGCAAATACTGTAAGGGACCTGAGCATCCTCGGATTTGGTATCTGCTGAGATCCTGAGAATACTGAGGGATGACTCTAATAACATTGCTTAAGAATTAGATTTTGGTAACAATGGTTTGTAAGCCTCAACGTCTTTGAAAATGCAGAGAGATGTTATTTAAGCCTTTATTATGAGAATAGGTGAGAGTGAGGGATTCATTACTGGCTAATAGTTTGCCAGCCCTATATGTAAAGCACTGCAGCTTAAGACATAGAATATTAAATCTACCACAGATACACTATTAATACATAAGGAAAAACTCTTTTAACAGCCATATGCCATTTTATTTTTACAATAGTTTCACCAATGTGACTTTAACAAAATTGATGCCATAATACCTCCCCTAAATTGGTTGTTACTGATAATGACGGAATAATTTGGAAGTAAATAGGCTCTGGCAAAACTGAATATGGCTATTTGTTTCAGAGTTGATTAATTAATAATTGTGAACTAATGCTAAATGCCTCACGTGTTGTGTTTGCCTCCTTGCCAAAAGATATTGGTGCCTTATTTTGTTGCCAGTGCTAATTGCTAATTACTGCTCTGGGACCCTGGAAATAGACTGAGGCACAAAAGTTGGCTAGCAGCTTGCTTTCCTAAACGCTTTGCAGGATGGGGAAAAAAAAAAAAAAAAAAAAACCCCTCCAGGCCCTGGAGTCTCACTTCCAAGATCTTGTGCTTTATGCAGAATGTTTGGGCCCTGGGGCTAAGGTTTGGAAAGCTGCAGGAAAAGTGCACAAGAAAACTATTCATAGCTAAAGCTTTGGGGAATGTTTTCATGGGCTGAGTCTTAAATAAACTGAAGTCGTTTTTAATTGAATGCACTAGTAGTCTGCTTCAAAGAGGAATTTCACCAGGGTGTGGTTAATACCCCATTTGCTGGTTTCCTTGTTGTGGAATATTTTGACTACTGGGACCTAATTGCACCCTAAGGCTTGGAACAGCTCCAAACAAAGAGTGACATTTTCCAATGGTTCAGGGAAATAAATGAACTTCCATAGCTCTTTTACTCTTTGTGGCCAGAACTGGAGACTGCGTATTTACTGAAGGGCACACAAACTCACCTGATTTATTGCTTGACAGTTGACAAAAGTGTTGATATTTGCATGGTGAGACCTGGGTGATAGCATATTTTGAAACTTTTTTTTCCAGGGTGTGAAGTATATGTGTTAGTTTTAAATTTCTTTGCAATTAGAAGTGTTTTGACTGGCTGCATTTTTAAAGCCTAAGAACGCACAACCTCTGCAACGTATAGAGCTCTACATTTAATTATTATCATTCTTACAGGTAATATTTAGAAAAATTAACACTAAGCACTTTGTGGCCATTTCAATGAGTTTCTTCCACATTCTTCTGACAGACTGACTGGCTCATTAAAATAGAACTACAAATCCCCCATGGAAGAAACACAAGGGGTATTTGTTTAATTCTTTGATCCAGGACTACAGCCAGGTAATTGAACAGGGGGTTGTCTAACCTATTCTGAAGGGTTTCCAGGAACAACTATTTCATCCCCTGGTAGGCTGTTTCAGTGTCAAATCCAGAAGTTCTTAGCCATGTCTTATTCAAATCCTTCTTGCGTCATCAAAAGCTTTGCTCTCTGGCTATTCAGAACAGTTGGGAAACAGCCTCTGTATCATAATCTTTCAGATTCCTAATGATAGTCATTAAATTTTCCTTCAACTCTCTTCTCACCAAGCTAATTAACCCAATTCTTTGAATCTTTCCTTATAAGACTCCACACAGCCATGGAGCCTCGTTTACACAGCAATTCGGTTCTAGAGCTCAAATTTTTTCAAGGGTACTTACTGGGTATTTGGCTGTGAGACATTTGAAAGGGTCTCAAGGAATTCCAACTAAGGGTATCCTGCTGTGATGACTTAATAAATCCATGTTAGCAACCAGGTACTGAGAGCTGCCAGATACCCCTCATTCCAGGCAAAGTTATCAGGGGCTTATGTTTTACAGTGGACAGAGCTTCTCTTCGTGGAGTTTAAATATTATCAAGGAGTTTACATTCTCAACAGATGAAGTCATTTCAGCCTACCTCCACTGTACTGTCATCATTAACGTTGGTTGCTCTTCCGAAAGTAGCTTCCTTTCAAAACTGATTTATCAAGAAGAGTCCATTGGTTGAGGGAGCTGACAAAATAATTCACATCAGAAGAACCTGAATTGGGAAGAGGTCAGATGGCAACGGCCTGGGTTTAGTATCTGTCCACCGTCACAGACTAAAAACGTGAGGCCTCTGTCACATCCGTGGTGCTTATCTTAAAATGCTCCACATAGCACTTGGCCACCCCATGCTACTCTTTATTTCACTTTTTAAGACCGGCATAGCCATTGCAGTAACACCATAAACTTCTGTTTTGTCATTACACAAACATTAAATGTGCATTTGAAATTAGGGAGCAAATGCAGATAAACTAAAAGAAGAGAAGGACAAAATCATCCTAAGTGTAAATGGTCTAAACAGCCCAATTAAAATGCAGAGATTGGGCTTCCCTGGTGGTGCAGTGGTTAAGAATCTGCCTGCCAATGCAGGGGACACGGGTTCGAGCCCTAGTCCGGGAAGATCCTACATGCCACGGAGCAACTAAGCCCATGTGCCACAACTACTGAGCCTATGCTCTACAGCCGTGAGCCACAGCTACTGAAGGCCACGTGCCACAACTACTGAAGCACGCGTGCCTAGAGCCCATGCTCCGCAGCAAGAGAAGCCACCGCAATGAGAAGCCTGTGCACCGCAGCGAAGAGTAGCCCCTGCTCGCCGCAACTAGAGAAAAGCTTGCGTGCAGCAACAAAGACCCAGTGCAGCCCAAAATAAAATTAATTAATTAAAATGCAAAGATTTTTCAAACTAGATAAAATAACAAGATCCAACATAGGGTATCTATAAGAAATAGATATAGATACATTAAATACAAAGATAGCTATAGGTTAAAACTTAAAGGATGGAAAAGATATACCGTGCAAACAGTAATCTTAAGAAAGGTGGAATTGCTTTATCAGTATCAGATGGCAAAGACTTAAAACAAGTAATGTTACTAGGACTAAAAAGGTATATTTTATAATGATAAATAAATGAATGAATCAAGAAGATGTAATGACACTAACTTTACATGCACTGTAAAAAATCTTTCAAACATATGAAGCAAACACTGATTATACAAAAAGTAAAGATAAATGAATCATTTTAACATTTTTTCTCTTTAGATTTTCATCTTTTTGTCCAACCTGATTTATAAGAGCTTTTTACTTATAATTCTGTAAGAAAGTTAAAACAATTTATCTGTTATATATGTATTATCAATATTCCCAGTTTGCTACATGTCATTTTATTTTGGGTGTTATGTAGTCATTGTTAATCTTTCCTTTATAGTTGTTGGTTTTGGTATCATGCTTAGAACATACATTCCTATCCTGATATTACAGATGTAACTACCATCACGGTGTCATTTTCTTCTAGAAGTTTTTGATTCCATTTAATTTTTCTTCTTAAATATTTAAGCTTTTTGGAATTTAAACACGTCTTAATTTCAGGTAATTTTTACTTTTAAGTATTTAATTATTTTGACATTTTTCCTTCAGAATATAGTGTGTGATAGTAATCTAACTTTACTTTCTATTAATCATTTTCCCATCACTGTTGGAAACCTGTCTTTTCCCAGTTTTCTTTACAAGTTTAGATGGAATGACTTTCCTTTCTCCCCCCTGCCTTTTCTGTCAAATAGTCACTGAGCAGCTATTACACACCAGGTAGTATGCTTAGCACTGGGGACTGGAAGAAAAAAGGGTGTAAAAACCAAATACGTTGTCTTTGAGCTTATGGTCTTTTGGAATGACACTTTGTTTCATGACCACCCATCAGATATATAATGAGCTCTAAGCTCTGTTCATGTTATAAACATGACCAGACCTTTTAGGACTATACAATCGAGTGGAAGATTTTTTTTAAAATGCTTACATTTTTATAGTAACGTTTTGTGCCCAAGAAAATCCTTCTCTTCTGTAGTAACGACCTCTTTTAGGTGCACTATTAGCCCTCGGGTCTTAGAGCCTCATGCACTCACAACCCGATTTCAATGTCATCTGAAAACATTTCTCTCTCGTGGCCTCCATTTTCCCTCCTCATACGTCTCTTACTGGCCTCATAATTGAGGACTTATTTTATTCACCACACAATGTCTTTGCCCTCCTGCCATCTGTAATTTATGCCTTACACACTCTGCTGCCTGGTATTATTTAATTCTGCTTTAAAAAATGACAAGAGTTTTGTGAACCACTTGGTAGGAATCACCCCATTAAAAATATTGTTATGCATAACGGTGTTTGGAAAAAAACCCCAGCAGCGAATTTCAGTTTTGTAAGATAATGCTCTTTATAGCACAAGCCAGCTGGTGGTTACAGTTATCATGAATATTATAAAATAAAGATAACAGGAGCCCCAGGGAAAGAAGAATGACCTCCTAAGAGAAGGCTAGGGTTTCTAATCCAGGTCTGAACCTTCCATTCAGCTACACAAAAGGAAGCAGCAACATCGCCAGGGTCAGATGTGGGTTTTCACCTCCCCCCGCAGCAGGATCTCCGAAGTACTAAAATGTGCAGGCTGTATTGGGCGACCATCGACCTCTCTTTTCTTCAATATCATTTTTCAGCAGAGCACACATTGGTCATTAAAACATCAAGAGTGTCCTGAGGGCTTCCCTGGTGGCGCAGTGGTTGAGAGTCCGCCTGCCGATGCAGGGGACACGGGTTCGTGCCCCGGTCCGGGAAGATCCCACATGCCGCGTAGTGGCTGGGCCCGAGAGCCATGTCCCCTGAGCCTGCGCGTCCGGAGCCTGTGCTCCACAACGGGAGAGGCCGCAGCAGTGAGAGGCCCGCGTACCACACACACACACACACACACACACACAAAAGAGTGTCCTGAGAAGTGCAGAGAAATGGTAGCTTTGATTTTGTTTTCTCCTTGGTGCTCTTGCACCAGCATGCTAATTTTAATTTCCTGATCACAATGTCTTTCCTGGGTAATCTGGGTGACATGGAATAGAGCACAATGTGGAAGATACTACCTCACTAACCACCACAGCCCATTCCTCTCCTTTCCGGACACGCGGTTAATCCACACGCTCCATCTGTCTGCCATGACGCTGAGTTCTAGCCAGTGGAAAGCCAGCAATAGGCTCTGTTTCCAGGCTGGGGACCCATAAAACCTGCCGATGTTTGATATTCGCAGCTCTTTTCCCTCTCACCAGCTTGACCCAACTACAGAAACGTTGGAAGCCTTTGCTCAGTACAATCGACATGAGATTGAGGGAGACTGGGTCTCCAATACTTGGAGGACAGCTGCTGTTCTGGGCTAAATTATGTGCCCCCCAAATTCATATGTTAAAGTCCCAATCCCTCTGGTACCTCATATTGTGACCTCACTTGGAGATAGGGGCAATCAAGTTATGGTGAAGTCATTAGCGTCGGTCCTAACCCAATATGACTGGTGTTTACAAACAGTGGAAACTGGACACACACACAGGGCGGAAGATGACGTGAAGATGCAGGGAGAATAGGCCTCCACAGAGCCTCCCCTGAGTCCCCAGGAGGAACCAATCCTACTGGCACCTCCACTTTGGTCTCTGACCCTTAGAACTGGGAGACTGTACATTTCTGTTTAAGTCGCCCAGTTTGTGGTATTTGGTTAAGCAGCCCAACCAACTCATCCAGCCGCCCACCTAGCATGTACACTCATTTTGGAATTCATCGAAGTGAGAAATAAATATTCTCTTTTGGGTTTGTTTGTTTGTTACAGAAGTCAGCTTTATCTTAACTGAGAGATAAGAACACGCTGTATGTCACTGTCAGCATCTTACGCCCGTTTTAAGCTCTGATCTTCCCCAGGAATCTGACGCAAGCCCTCTGGGGACAGTTCTGAAGACAAGGTGCAAAGGAAGAGTGTAGTAGAGGTAGGGACGTCGGTGTGAGAGTGGACTCGTGCCAAGCCTGAGGCTGGGAGAGCAGATGTGAGCACAGATCTGAGGGCTGGTCCCCAAGCTGGCGAGTGCAGGAGTTCAGAGCAGAGGACCTAGGCAGCACTGAAGGGTGTGCACGGACCCCCATTGCGAGAGAGCTGGCCCTGTGCTTGACAAACTTAATAGCTTACAAGAAACTCTCCAGCCAGGACATCAACCTCTTCCCAGTTTGCAAAGTGTTCATTGATAAAGTCCCTTATTTCATCAAACATTTATAGCCATCCTGGGAGGGAGGCAAGACCAAAAAGTTGTTAGACCACTTCAGTCCAAAAGCCTTCAAGTTGGCAGAGCTGGATGGGGAAGGGTGTGGTGGTCCAGAGCAGAGTGTTGAAGCCCAAGTGGGATGATAGGGGTGTCCCCACAGGAGGATGGTCCACGTGGGGCGTTGGAACCCTAGCGGAATAAGGAGCATGTCTGCAAGTATCAGAGCTGGAGTGGAGGAAGGAGGGAATCTATCCAGGAAGGAGACCCAGGACAGGGGAGGGGGCCAGCAGCATGAAGACCTGTGATATATGGGGTCTCTGATCAAAGGAACAAGCGAATTAAGGATAATGGAAACCAGTTTTCTCCTTACCAGAGAAGGAAGCTGAAAACAGAGACAACTACCCCCCCCCCCGAAACAAGAAACTCAAAACACCGGAATTACCCCTGTGATATAGATTGGATTTGGAGGTACCGGTGTGACTATATGGTTTTCAAAGTACTGTCTATATAGCTATAGATAAATACAGATATAAATATGGGTGCATGTGTGTGCAATGAACCCACCCAGTGCCCAGATATTATTTCTAAATACTACTATCTACTAACAGGGTCCAGGGTTCCTTGGAGAAATGGCTGACTCCAGATTTGGGACTGGGAGAGTACATGGTAAGTCTGGATTGTCTCGTGCCAAAAAGTAAGAAAGTATTCACAGAATAGGCGCATATCAAAAGGACACTGCAGGTAGCTTGAAGGGGCTGCCAAGGGCCAAATCTGGGACAACTGAAATATCAAAATAAATAATGAGGGTAAAGAATTGCATCCCATTGAATAAAATGGGCCAGTATGAGTTCATATTGACAGGAATAAATGAATAAATGAGAAGTTTGATAAGGAACAGGATATTGACAGAGTCTCAGCATATATCTCTACAAGGTACATGACAATTATGAAAAGAAAACATCATTAGGGTGACGTCACCTTAGTCATATGCCTAAAGTTAACAACATCAGTGATGTGACAACCAAAATCGTGCACCACCTGATAGGATGCAGTCAGCAGAGCACAGCATCCCTGTGTGATGTGACGTTGACATCAAAGATCTGAATCTAATCACGAGGAAACATCAGGAAAACCCAGACTGGGGGCTATCCTATAAAGTAAGTGGCCTAAAGTAGTCAAAGGTGTCTAGGTCACGAAGGCCAAGGGAAAACCTAGACACTGTTCCAGATTGAAGGAAATGAATGACGTGACAATTAAAGAAACACAACAAAGCAACATATGATTAGGAACTGGTTCCCTGCGCTAAAAAGGATGTTATTGAAGGAACTGGTGAAATGTGAATGCATTTTGATCTGGGTGGTTGTATGGTAGATTTTCCCCTTGTTTGTAGGAAATACACACTAAAGTATTCAGGTCGATGGAGAACCACATTGGCACCATGTTGGCAACTTTCTCTCAAAAGGTTCAGGAAGGGGAAGTTCTTTGTACTGAAGGTATGACTTTTTTCCTAAGTTCGAGACTGTTTCAAAATAAAACAGTCTTTTAAGTCACCAGACCCATTTTACAGATGAAGAAACAGAGCCCCGAGGGGTGTGAGGTTACCCAGCCAGTGTGGGACGGCTCCAGGCCAAGAACTTCACTTCCTGGACTTTTATTAGGCAACATTTTCACTAGAATTAGAGAGGTGTAAAGAGAGATTAAAGCAAATAATTTCATCAGGAGATAAATCCAGGTCTGAAACCTCACTCTGTGTAGTTTCTGTGTGCCTGGATCACCGTATTGACTTAATCAGGCTCCTGTCATTATCCAAGGAAACATTCAGTGCTAATGTGATTCTACACTGGAAAAAGCCAAGTGACACCAACAAATGGGGATGGAAGGTTTGGGAACACTTTCTTTCATTCCGTTTTCTGCCAGGTCCATAAAATAGAGAAGCTGTTATGTTACAAAGCAGTGATCTCCTTCTTTGAAAGCCGTGAGTGGTCTGAGGGTGGCAGTTGGGAATGGTGGTTAAATTATTCATCGTGACAGAAATAATTATCTTCATACAGGAGACAGAAGCCCAAATGCCTTTTAGGAAGTCAGCTTGAGAAATTGCTCCTCGGTGATAATGAAAGTAATGATGTGTCCCGGGCCCTATTCACAGGCTCTGATTTTTTCCAGCGTTTGCAAATAGTGTCCTGTGCTAACAAAAGTCTGATTAACAAAATTAAGACAAGATTGGGCTGTAGCCTTAACCTCTCCCCTGGGCCTTCTAGTTTCTGGATTTCTAGGATGACTATCTTTTCAGGACAGATCTTTCTTCCTCAGTCTCATTCTTTATCATCTGGAGTTGAGGCAATTTGATGGTTTTCTGCCATGACAGGGGTTAGAGCTGAATACATATCTCCTCACAAGAGGTTCTGCTACACTAACGAGTACTATCCCATTATGTCTCGGATGCAAAATAAAAAACACTGTTGATATCTTGTCACCTTTCCCTTCAAAGTTTCATACTTTGCTTCAAAACAGAAATATAAGCAATGGTATAGAAAAAGTGGTTTTTATCAATTTTTTTAATTCAAGTATAGTTGATTTACAATGTTGTGTTAATTTCTGCTGTACAGCAAAGTGATTCAGTTATATATATATATATATATATATATATATATATATATATATATATATACACACACACACATACATACATACATATTCTTTTTCACATTCTTTTCCATTCTGGTTTATCACAGGATATTGAATATAGTTCCCTGTGCTATACAATAGGACCTTATTTTTTATCCATTCTCTATATAATAGTTTGCCTCTGCTAATCCCAGCCTCCCCCCCCCTCCCCCCCCCCACCCCCCCCCCCATTTCAGTCACCAGTCTGTTCTCTATGTCCGTGAGTCTGTTTCTGTTTCGTTGATAGGTTAATTTGTGTCCTATTTTAAATTCCACATATAAGTGATATCGTCTGGTATTTGTCTTTCTGACTTACATCACTTAGTAGGATACTCTCTAGTTGCATCCATGTTGCTGCAAATGGCATTCTTTTGTTCTTTTTTAGGGCTGAGTAGCGCAAAAGTGTTTTAAGTCAAACCTGTACCTGACTTGCATAGATCCGGGAAGCTTTTGGGGTATTTTAGCTAACTGGCACGTGTTTTGGCAGTGGGGGCGATAGCGGTGGACAGGGCATCCCAGGGCACAACCTTCCCTTACAGATAAAAAGAGTAGTGATACTGAAACCCTGTGAGAGGGGTGAGAAGATCATTATTGTTCCTACTGCTCTTGTTATTGTACCGTTGAGGAAACTGAGACTCAGTGTTGCTAAATGACTTGCCTTAAGTCAGGGAGCTAGAAAGGAGTGGAGTTAAGACTTAACGTTGGGTATTTGGATTCAAAAACGCCAGTCACCGATTTGAGCATTTACTAAGAAATGAATTGATTCACTAAGTGTAAATACTGTGTTATAAATGATGCAGCTATTAAGTATGATTCAGCTGATGAACCATACAAACTATTATAATCCCTGCACTCAGCCAGTATCATGACTGGACATATATATTTTAAGGCTAAATTATATATGTGTATATAAAATTAGTTTCTTTATAGCTAATCCAGAGGAGCAAAATACACTTGTTTTTCTGACATGGTGGGGAAACAAAGCCCCAGATGGTATTTTGGCTTTGAGAAGTGGTCATAGAAGGGGAAGAAGAGCAAAACAGTGAACAATTATATATATGTGTGTGTGTGTGTGTGTGTGTGTGTATGAATTTCAATTTTAAAAATTCGTATCAAGAAGAAAAAAGAAAATATAAAAAGTGAAATATTAGAAATTGGTTGAAATTAAGTGGAGCCAAAACAAAGCAAAGCACAAATTGGTCCTATTCTTATTTTTTGCTTAACATTTAAACAGATACTTGCCTTAATACCGATGCTAAAAAGAGAATGATCAGCAAGGACCCGAACGTGTCTCCTAACTTGAATGTGAAAGGCTCGCTCTCGAGAGAAAATGCAGACGTTGCCATTTACACATTTTAGTCCCAGCTCTGCAGTGTGGGCCTGGGTGAGTCTTCCCACCATTCAAAGGCTTCGATTTTTCCACAACAAAATGAGGAGTCGAAATAAAGTCTCTCTAAGAGAGTTCCCCAGAATTCCACATTCTAGGGGTCTATGGCTTTATAACTGAATGAGATAAATTTTATGAAGAAGTAGCAGAGATTGACAAAGAAAAAGGATCTATTGTTTCCAAACCACAAATAGCAAGACAGAATGAGAACCACCACCACAAATTACTGTCAGGCCCAGGGAATTATAAAACGTAGACAATCCAGTCAAGACTGGATGATAACCACTTAGATGTTGGAAACCTTTGTAAACTTTGGGCTCAATCCTTCTTCCCAGATTTTCTCATTTCCCTTCTTCAGGAGGCAAAGATGCTTAACAATTTCTATGTTCTCATGAATATTACAGAAACATTCTTGGGCCTGTCATTTGAAAAGGAAATATAAATATTTAGATATTATACAGAAGTGCTTGAAGTGTGGAAGTATGGGAAAATTTTCAGGCTTGGGTTGTCATATTTGACTCATCTTATAGGAATAAAAAAGAAAAAAAAAACTCTCCCAGGGTAGACAGTATTAAGTGAAAAGGGACATTTAGACAGTATTCTTCAGTGTATTTTTTTTTTTACTGCCAATTTTGTCTTTTAGGATTGTTGAGAAAACAGGCAAATAGAGAAATCATAGAAGTATTTCAACTGTGTGGGGAAAAAAAGAATGCAGAGATGATTATTCTTCCATGTCCAGAACGTTTTATGAGATCTGGGTTTCTCCTTTACATTCTGGGGCCAGGATCCAACTGGCCCCTTCCAAAGCCCTGAACTCTTGAAAGGTAACTATGTACTAATAAGGCCAGTGTGAGGCGGGGGAGCAGAACTTCATCTTTATCTCAGACGATGATCTACAGATCACTGAATCTATAAGCTCTGCAATTTGATCGAAGTTTCTATGGCATTGACCCAGATATTCTGGTTCATAAAAGTGCTAAATCCTTTAATGAAACACAGAATTAAGTGAATATGATTTATGTCACCCATCACCCAGTGGGCTGATGCTTTGTAGTGATCTTGATTAAAGGAAGATTGCGAAATAGCTGCAACCCTGACTCATCTGCATTCGGTTCAAAGGAAATGGCCCACATGGGACTAAATAGGCATTTAAGCATAAGAAAAAGATTTTCTTCTCTTTTTATTAAGCATGAACACGAAACAACTTGCCAATAATTTGCACAACATTATTTTAGGACTAGAAAGCAAATTTGGCATGAAAAAAATTCCAAACTAATCATGCTAATTATGTTTCTTCTGAACAAGGAAATTTAATAGTCTCCGTCTCCAAATGTATCAACTCAAACTTGGTACTTTAAATTATTCCTGTCTGATGGTGTTGAGTGGTGCATATTTTAAACACATGTTTTGTTTTGTTTTTTCCCTCGAAGGAAGAAAAAGGATAGAAACTATCCTTTTTGTGTGGTGTATTAGGATATATGTTTTATTATCCTCATTTTACAGGTAAAAAAGTGAAGCTGGGTGAGCCTTATCTTAATATTAGGAAGAAGCAAAATAGAAATTTTAATCCATACCCGTCTGTCTATAAAGCCCACCCCTTCCCACCTCACCATACTACCTTCTCTTCTCTTTATAACTTGTGCAAAGAATATTTCAATTGACTCATATACTCTGCAAATCCAGAAATGGTACTTTTGACAGAAAATGCTAATCTCACTAATACTCTCTCTATACTTCCTTAGACACGATTATGGGTTTGCTAATACCTCTCCCTATAAACCAGTGATATGTGTTTCCCTCAGGTTGAGCGAGGTACAATTTTCATGCAATTATGTAATTTCAGGTGTCCAGTGAGAGTAAGTATGCAGGGAATATATGAAAGTCACACCATATTACTTGCAAATTGCTGGTATGAACAGATGACTGGTTAGTGGGAACTGCTTACAAGAAGCCTATCGGTCTCCGTGCATTTATTTATTTCTCCAAATTTTCAGATGTGTGAAAAACAGCTGATGTGAGACCACTGAGAAATTATAGGAGAAATGCTAATGATATCTGAGAGCAAAGATCACACAGGTTACTAGACCAAAAGGAGACACTATGGTGATAAAGAAGAGCAGAAAATGGAGAAGGAAGAACGATGACTGGGCACGAGAACAAATCATATAAATGCTCCAGTACGACCAGTCGACAAGCTGTAATCAAAATGGAACAGCAAGCCATAAAGGCTTGCTATAAAGTTAGGCATTATCCTCGTGCTGTGCATACCTCTCGTTCCATCTGATACACGCATTTTTCCCTCTTCTGAAGAAAACAACAGTTTGCTAAAGAGAAATCGAAGTCTTTTGAGTCATTATCAACAAATTTCAGAGACAGACATTTGACACAATTTTCTTGCATCTTCCAAAACCTCTATTTACTTACAGATAGCTGTATATGTCCTTTCAACAGGAATTGGACTTTTTAAAGTATTTAAGACGATTTTGCTAATTGTGCTTCCAATGGACTAATAAAACATGAATATGCAAATGATAACATTACATGACAAATGAGTAAGCTCTGCTATAATGGTGTATGTTGTGATGAATTCTGCTGGTCTTGTAATAAATTCATTTTCAAAGTACAGTCTTCCTAAGGGCAGTTCACAAACGGGATCTGGATTTTTCACAATGGTAACCCTGGAGCCAAGTTTAGTCTGGAACCTAGAAGATGCTCAGGGATCATCTGTTGAATGAATGAAAGAACGAGAGGAAAAGAGACAAAGCCTAACATTGTAGCTTATGATTTTAGAAGAAAAATGAGCAAGATATTCACAAATCAGCCTCAGTATCAGTGTTTATTTAGCCTACATGAGCTTTGGACGGTGAAGCTACTGCCTGCTTTAAGAAAGGGGTAAATGCTGAGAAAGCAGCTTGGGAAGGTCCATGGTGAGAGATGGATTCCCACATAGGAACGTGAACCGTGGTACCTGGCGGAACTCCTATCTTGTATGCAGACGTTTGCATAACAACAGTTTGCAATGCCTTCAATGTCTGTTAAAATTACAAGTGGCTTTGTATAAAGTTATAGTTTGGCAATTGTCACTGGAAGAATGATTATGAGGTATAAATCACTAATATTTATGGTTTACAAATGTAACTAAATTAAAGGTCTTTTACATTCCATGAAATCTAGGTCCAATAATGTAACAGCAGATGTTCTAAATAAAAGGCTTTTAGAAAGAGAATAATTGCTTTCAATAACTTAATATCAAACTCAAAAGGCTCCTGAACTTTTGATATGACATTAACGTTAGCCTGTCATTTTAATACGCACTGACAGAAAACTGCTAATGGATAAATATTGTGTTCTCTAAACATGATGTTAAAACGCAATGGCACATCCCAGAATGTTTCAAGAAATAGGAAATGTGTGTTTGATTATTTGGTAAAAACCACAAAGCCAGGGGAGTTGAGGGGTTTCCCTGGGCTCTTTGCTCTGTCTCCTCAAGAGATTCTTAGTCTCTTCGCGGCTTCAGCAAGACTGCCTGGGGGCTGGATTCTTCCTCTGGAGAGAATTCTGAGGCAACTGAAGTTCAAGTGTTTTCCTGTGGTTCGAAGAAGTAGGAGGAGAATGTTTATCCCTTGTTCTCCAAGCTTTTGTGCCCAGCTGGGAACCATCGTGTTTTTCAATATTTCATAAGAGGACGGAAATGAGGTTTCTGTGAGAATCCAGTGGAGGGATGGTGGCCTAGAGACAGCAGGAGGGGTGAATGGATCAGAACAAGGGCAATTTAGAGTTCATGTTTTCTTACTTCGTTATATCGTGGAAAAAACACACAACATGATACTTACACTCTTAATAAATGTTTAACTGTCCAGTACATCATTGTTGACTACAGGTACCATGTTGTACAGAATCTCCAGAGATTTTTCATCTCACTTCACTGACACTTTATGCCCACTGATTAGGAAGCTCCCATTTCTCCCTCCTTCCAGCCCTCAGCAACCACCACTCTACTTTTCGATTCTATGAATTTCACCATCTTAGATGCCCCATATAAGCGGAATCACGCAATACGCGTTGTTCTGTCACTGGCTTATTTTACTCAGCGTAATGTCCTCGAGGTCCGTCCATGCTGTCACATATGGCAGAATTTCCTTCTTTTTTTTTTAAAGGCTGAAAAATATTCCATTGTACGGATAGGCCACACTTTCTTTGTCCATTCATCTATCGATGGGCATTTAGGTTGCTTCCACATCTTGGCTATGGTGACATAGGACCAAGAAGGGGCAGTGCTCAGGGCCCCATCCGCTGGCACAGAAGGGTGTATTGTATTGAGGTTTCGTGCTTCCAGAGTCTCCTCCTTGCTACACCAAGGATGGATGTTACCAGCTTCCGTTTCCACCATGTTTGTTCTAGCAAGTGGTCCAGATGGGACTGATGCAGACTCTCTGAGGAAAGTGACAAATGGTTCTGTGGGGAGGATGGAATCTAAAGAAACAGTTTTTCCTCCCTTTCCTTGTACCTTGGAAGTGAGGGTTGAATTACTTTTCTGAGTTGATTCACTGCCTCTGAGAAGCAGGTTAAAGGGTTCTCTGTCTAAATGTTTGTTGGATGTCCTTATAGCCATAGAAGGATGGTAAGGAAGGACCCAGAGTCACAGATACATTTTCATCTCATCGAAGTGCACATACATGACAAGGTGCCCACTTGCTCGCTAGTGGAGCTCCCAGTCTTGTCTGTCAAAATCTACAACAGTCTCTGTGGCTGGCCTGTCAGTATTTATATATGATATATAGACACCCTTTCTAATGATGCTCTTCAAGGAAAATCTCACACATCTGACCTGAAGCACTGGGGGAATGTTCTCTTCTTGCTCTGAAATGCAGAGAGCTCGCTCCTGTTCCAGTT
This sequence comes from Aethalodelphis obliquidens, assembly GCF_003676395.1. NCBI lineage: Eukaryota > Metazoa > Chordata > Mammalia > Artiodactyla > Delphinidae > Aethalodelphis > Aethalodelphis obliquidens. The sequence continues at coordinate 2,777,509 of NW_020837967.1, read as the reverse complement.
TTCTAGTGGGACATACCCAGGCCAGTATCACCGGCCACAGTGGGAGACAAATTGCTGTGCTTTTGTAAACCGTCGACAGCCATTCTGCCTGGCAGTTATTAGAGGAAAACTCAGAGGCTCCCATCAGACAGTGATGGGCATGGCCAGAGCTGGGTGCTAAGAACAAAAGATCTGGTTTCAAATCCTAACTCCCCTACAAGGAAACAATGTCACTTTCTCTCTTTCTGCCTTGGTGTCCATATTAGTAGATGATGGTATTATTGTGCACCTAATAGATTTTCTAGGAAGGATATGACAACCTGAAAACTGTGTGTAAACTGAAAACATCTAGTCAAAACGTTTTATTACTATTTTACCCTCGTGACCATTAGCACTCTGATGGCTCAGGTAATACTGTATTGAACATGTGTTTAACTTTTTTCTCTATTTTGGGATGCTTTGGCATCTTGGGACTTTGTGGATCAGAGGAGGGACTGCCCTCCCTTGTTTAGCTAATTCCTGGAGAGAGTAAGAGACTCACCTGTGTGTGTGTCTTTGATTTGCAAACTGAGCAGTCATGAGTCCATAGCCCCATTTGCATCCTTCCATCAGACTCCCGCAGTCACGATGTTACCGAAGTGGGTCCAGCTGCTCGCCACTCAAAAGCCAACAAAGAGACAAGGTTGGTGGAAAGGGAAGTTTGCTTTACTTTGGATGCTGGCAACCGGGGAGGAGGGGAGGGGGAGGGGGAGAGGGTGGACTCCTGGCCAAAGGCAAATTCCCCCCCCCAAAGACAACCAGTGGGTAAAAGTTTTTATAGGCAGAGAGAGGGGGCTACATGCAGAAACAGCACAGTCAGCCCTGACCGTCATCTTGAAATTGGTCATGCAGTGGTCTGACCGGTGTCATCTTGATTGTTTCAAGTACAGTTGATCTTCAGTTCCAGGGTCCGTTCATTCCCATTCCTTTGAGGCCAATTCTCAGAATTGTGGCAGCTTATGTCACGGCTATAGTCTGGTTATTATGTAGTTAACTTCTTCCACCCGGTAGGGGTTTCAGTATTTACAAGACAGCTCACAGGATATGGCTCAGAATATTATCTATAGCCCTTGAGAAGGAACTAAAGGTCCTTAACTATGCTTGATAACTAAACTATTATTATTTAGTCTTGTTGGACTGTTTTCCTTCGTTTCTGCATTTTCTCACTTCTCTGATTAAACTTATTCTTTGGCTAAAGTTTTTCCAGAGACAAAATGCAGGCTGAGGACATGGTGGAGGGAAAGGACCATAGGGTCCTGCTCTGTTTCAAGGACACTATTGTCCTGTCCTAAATCACCACAGGGCCAGGCACTGGGTAAGGAGGAGCCATCCATACACCCCAGAGCTTGTTGAACTCATGAAATTACTCAGTCCTAAAGCTGCTCAGCTTGCTTACTTTGCCTTGGTCATTCCTTCCTGTGAGATAAAGACTTTTGCCCATGCATCCCCCTTGCTCCCTCCTCCCTGCCTCCTGGCTGGTCCTGGTGCTTCCCCAGGTGACCCTACATGGCATGCTGGGTCTTTGGTTTCTAGGCGTCTGCGACTAGAAACTTCTTCCATCATGACTGTCATTTCTTTTTCTTTTTTTAAAATTTATTTTTGGCTGCATTGAGTCTTTGTTGTTGTGCACGGGCTTTCTCTAGCTGTGGGCTTTCTCTAGTCGCAGTGAGTAGGAGCTACTCTTCGTTGCGGTGCTCGGGCTTCTCATTGCAGTGGCTTCTCTTGTGGAACATGGGCTCTAGGAGCACAGGCTTCAGTAGTTGTGGTGCGAGGGCTCAGTAGTTGTGGCACGTGGGCTTCAGTAGTTGTGGCTCACAGGCTCTAGAGTGCAGGCTCAGTAGTTGTGGTGCACGGGTTTTGTTGCTTCGCGACACGTGGGATCTTCCCAGACCAGGGCTTAAACCCGTGTCCCCTCATTGCAGGCAGATTCTTAACCACTGCGCCACCAGGGAAGCCATGAATGTCTTTTCTATGTCTGTATGTCTTAATACATCAGATTAAAACAAATCCCAGGTACATTTTAAAACAGGTGTCCACATGGATACATTTTGAAATGAACAAATCATGGGAACAGAAAGCACCACGGCGGTCAGTGTGGAAGCTGCTTCACCTTTCTAGCAAATGTGTTGGAGCAGGTGTAGGTCAGTGCTTGCTCTCTACCACCCATAGGAATCACCTGGAAGATTTGAGGAACTGCCCCTTCTCAGAGCAGACATACCAGTACTTCTCAGTTTGGTATTTTTTGGTTAAAGCCCCCTCCCATGAGTTTAAGGCTCAGCCAGGATTCAGAACTACTGATTTGGGTCACCTGTGAATTTCTCTCAAGCTTTAAAATATCATATTAAATAAACCCTGAAGGATCATCTTGTGGGGAAAAAATATTTGAGAAAGATGAACTAGATATAGAAAGCTCCAAACATTAGATCATACAGACTAGTCCCTATGGGTGCAAAAAGAATACATTTACCATACTTTTGAAATGAAGTGAGGGGGGGCCCAAGGTCTTCCCCCATGTCTGAACCAATTAGAAAACTGCCACACCCATTAAGTTAGGATACTGACATGCGATAATATGGACTTTTGGGTTTTCATTTTGGCCTCGAGCTGTGTGATGGAAAGATCAGCTTCAGTGATATATACTTCAGTGTCTTGCATCCAGCCCCAGAGGCTGCTGAGATAGTTTATAGAATGATTTTACTCATGAGGGAAAAATTAATTGTATCTTCCTTAGCCGTTTGCTCAGTGCTACAGCTTCACTGGCAAAAGCCAGAATTCCCCTTGGGAGACCCAATCTCAAGTTAATATATAGTAATGCTGTACATGGCTTTGTTAATCCAGAGGCAGGTGGATCCAGAGGTGGACATCATCAGGCTGAGAGCTGGAGAGGTTCACTCTTGTCTGGCCGGTCCACGGGCCAGCTGTGCGATCTTGGCCACATCTTACTTCAGGTTCTGCCCCTAAATGTGGAACCGGAATAATCACATACGCCTCTTGGGCACAAATAATAAAAACAAATGAGATAATGCCTTTGGAGACATTGGAGTTCCTTGGAGAGCGTGACTGTAAAACAGACACATACCCAACACTTGTGCACTTTATCTCTCCAGGTACATTATCAGTGTAATAAACAGAAAATTATAATCCTCCCGAATCCTAACTCTACTCCACCCATCATCTTTAAGAAAATACCCATTTCTCCTCCACGGAGCTGCTGGGAGAGTCATTCCTCATGTCCCCAACAGGTTGCAATGGAAAAAGGATGTTTTTTTTTCCTGTCACCAGTAGAACAGCCGGAACTCCCCGTGTTCTATGGGAATGACCCCATCTGGGGCTCAGGGAAGACCTCAGACATGTTCTCCAATGTTTGGACTCCATGAAATCCCTGTTGTGTATTTGTTTCCCTACTAATCGTGATGATGTTTAATTGTTAAAGCCACATGGGTTTCAAGGGAAATTGAATTCATATGTTTCCGATTCATTTGTACTGAGCTCATCAAATGGTTGTTTTGTAAGAGCTGTTTGCTGTCCAGGAAGAATCCCCAAGCGCCTCTTCACGCAGCATTCTATGCTTTTCAACATCTTGGAAACAGGAAGCAAACCCCACCATCAACATGACTACGATTGCCTCCTCCTCCAAAGCCTTTTAATGATCAAAGTTGCCCTCCTTTTCATGGGAGCCAGACAAGAAGATATCTTCCAGAAGGGCTTCCCAAAGTAGGTTCCCCAGAAATGACAGAGTAAAGACTGAATTTTAAAAAGTGAAGCAAGTGTCCCTCATCGATTTTTCAAGACCTTAAACAGGAAAATATGTGAAGGTGAAAAGTTTTCCTAGATTCAGTCGTTCAACAAATATTTAGCGAGTGTCAACCATGTGCCAGGGTAGGTGCATAATTTTAGATGCTAAGCATATTGCCATGAAAACGTAGCCTGTCCACATGAGGCGTATATTCTATGGAGGAATTTCCCAAACATATTTCGATCATGGAAACCAGTATTCTGAAACCCACTTCCTAAGAAATACTAATTCACAGGGGATACAAAATGTAAGTCCAGCTAACCCAAGTACCCCAGAGCTTGTGCTCAAATCAGAAAATATCATGCCAATTCATTGTCTCAGGACATATTCTATAGCAGAAAGAAAGAAGGTAAGAATTGTTTCTAGATGTGTGTCTGTAAGGGTGTTTCTGGAAGAGACTAGCATTTGATTCAGCAGACCAAGGAAAGAAGATTGTCCTCCCCAGTATGGGCAGGCACTATCCAATCCACTGGGGACTGGAATGGAATAAAAACATGAAGAAAAGGCAAATTCAGTCTCTCTCTTCTTGAGTTGGGACGTCCATTTTTTCCCTGCCTTAGACATTTGCAACCCTGGTTCTCAAACTTTTGGACTCACTGGATTACCCCCACTGACTTTCCTGGGTCTCCAACTTGCAGATGGCAGACAGTGGGACTTCTTGGCCTCCATACGCCCGTGAGCCAATTCCTATAATAAAACTACATTAAGTCTGGGAAAGAGTAGAGCTCAAAAAGCTTCCCACTGATTATGAGTTCCGATCTCAGCTCTGCCATGAGCTCTTTATATTACCTTGGGTCACTTAAAAAATTCTCTCATTTGATTCCCACCTTACCCCTTTTTGCACAAAGACTTGTTTTTGTCTAACTTTAAAATGAAGGTAACATTGTCAAAAGACCACACACGGTGTTACAGGAAGAGCCAATAAAAATGACTAAAATGCAGTTCAAAATTAGAAAAGCATCCTAGGATCGTCTGGCAGGCATTCTGTAGGACTATGTCTTGTTACTGGAGTGCTCTAGGTGGGCCAGTGTCATTCAGAGCAGCTTGGTCCAGCCCAGCTTTCAAGGCTCCAGTGACAATGTGCCTTGTGACCTCAGGTGAGACAATCTTTCTGAGCCTTATTTAATTCTAAATCTCATCCATTTACCTTTTTCAAAGTCATTAGAATAAGAATAAATTAGTAACTAAATTAGAATCTTGTAAATAGATGTGACTGACCCCAATGTTTAACTTTGAGGGAAAGGACTCTGTCTGTTTGGATTCACCATTTTATACCTGGCGGTGGCACACAGCAGGCTCTCAACAGATGTTTGTTGATCAGTGGTGAACTGATACACTGAATAAATGTATGGATAACCAATCACCTATTTTTAAATACCCATCGACTCAACTGTCCAAATCCTGGCAGCAAAATTGAGAGTAAGGATCTCTATTAAAGACTGGCTATTTCCAAGTAAACCCAGTTGTTTTCTTCTATCAACCGAGAAGAATAATCGACTTTGCTTCATCTCCCCATCTGTGATGGTTAATTTTATGTCAACCTGACTGAGCCACGATGGGCCCAGATATGTGGTCAAACATACTGGATGAGTCTGTGCGGGTGTGTTCAGATGAGTCTAGCATTTGAATCGTGGACTCAGTCAAGTAGCGGGCCCTCCCCAATGTGGGGAGCTGGGCATCATCAAATCAGTTGAAGACGTGAACGGAACAAAAATGCTGAGTAAGAGGGAACTTCATCTGCAGTAAACTCAGCTCTATTTTGCCTTCTGGGCAAGCGCCCTGCTGAGAGGTAGGTGTGATGATTAGGACGGGCTGAGGGCCTTATTCAGGCAGAAGGACAGAGAAAGGCCAATTGCAGGCCACCTTTATCCTTTCTCTGCCATTAAAAGGAGGAATTGGGCTTCCGTGGTGGCGCAGTGGTTGAGAGTCTGCCCGCCGATGCAGGGGACACGGGTTCGTGCCCCAGTCCGGGAAGATCCCACATACCGCGGAGCGGCTGGGCCCGTGAGCCACGGCCACTGAGCCTGCGCGTCCGGAACCTGTGCTCCGCAACGGGAGAGGCCACAACAGTGAGAGGTCCGCGTACCGCAAAAAAAAAAAAAAAAAAAAAAGGAGGACTCTGTAGTTCACTGATTCATCCTCCCAAATTTACATCACTAGAAATTCAGGATGATTCCTAGTTGTGTGATTTACTTGTAATGCTCAGTTCCTAATTGCTTCAACTCCTTTAGCTCAAGAAAGCACAGATCTGCAAAAGTCTTCCAACCAACATGCTGAGAGGTGCAAATATCTCCAGTGCAATTACTCAAGACCACACCTATAAACAGTTTAAGCTTAACTCTCATTGTGTCAAGGCAAGATGATCACGACAGCTTTCTTTAAATAATATCCGTTGCCGCAGAATTTTGTTCCTTTTGACGGAGCATATTCTATCTCATATTATTTGTGTGTTTATCATATTTTTACTACTAATTCTGACTTTCTTAGACATTGAAAATTCACAGTCTATTCTATCTCCATCCCTACCCCATTGCTGGCCTGCGATAATATTGGTTAACATTTACAAAACTCTTATCGCGTACTAGGTATTGTTCTGGGCCCCCTACATATATTAACACATTTAATATTCACCAAAACCCTTAAAGAGAGATACAATTATCATCCCCACGTAACAGAAGAGAAAACTGAAGAACGGAGAGGTTTCCATACCTTGCCCACTCAAATTAAAAAAATAGAAAGTAGTTCCGACTCAAACAATTTGATATCACAACTTATTTTCCAAGATAACATGCACTATCGCCTCCTGGTTGGTTTTCCTTTAAAGACATTTTTGTTGAATAAGTGTTATTGAATGGACTACATTAAATTACTGGAGGAAAGCTTTTTCAGTAGATACAAATAATTTTCACCCAGAGGAATTTCGCCTGGAATAGAGAGAGAATAAATCGGCACTATTCTGAACATGGCCTTCGTCCTTCATTTGTGCAGGTTAGGCCAGTGACTCTTTTCCCTAAGTCTTTGCATATTTATGCTATTTACTTTAAGACGAACCGCCACTTCCTCTGCATCGATACCATTTTATTCTATTTTACTTCATTTTATTTCATTGGCACTTATATTCTCTCTTAAGGGAGCTAAAAGGGCTTAACCAGTAAAGAGTTAAAGCCTCAGCTGACAGTTACCAGATGATCAAAGAGCAATTCCACCCAGAGAAGCCCACTCAAAACTGAGCCTTAGTAATTGATTTAATAACAGTGGACAGAGATATGGATACAAAGAGGGTGCATATGCTTTTGTTGGTTTTCCCACTTTCTCTGATGCTCTGTTTGATAGCTGGTGTGACAACTTACACAGAGGCAGTAGTCACGGGAAAAGGGAAAAGAAATGCCATTTTGACAATACTGACAATTATAAATCCCATCACGTGGGGCCTGTCACAAGTCATAGAATTCCATGAAAATAAAAATTTTGCCTGTGCGCCCTTCGAACTCCAGGATTTCACCCCATCATTAATCACCCTCAATGGTGTCAATGGAGCCACTCGCAATTCTGATAAGAATTGGAGCAGAAGAGTGTCTACACCAAAGGGACGATCTTCCTCCCTTTCCTCGGAGTGTGGAGGCCTACGTGAGGTCTCTGCTCTGTTATTTCTAGAACAGCTTCAAAGGACAGCCCCGTTCATGGTTTGTCTGACCCCAGTGTCCATCGCAAGGAAATCAGTAGACCATCAATCTAAGACCTCGTTGGGGAGGACCAGACATGAGGCTGTTGATCTACTCACCTGGTGATCAGAAGTGATGAGTGTCTGTTTCGGGTTGGAGACATGCCACCTTCTTACAGGGGCGTGGCTTCTACTGTAAGTGGGTTTAAAATCTCCTACTGTGGACTTCCCTGGTGGCGCAGTGGTTAAGAATCTGCCTGCCAATGCAGGGGACACGGGTTCAAGCCCTGGTCCAGGAAGATCCTACATGCCGCAGAGCAACTAAGCCCGTGCGCCACAACTACCAAGCCTGCTCTCTGGAGCCTGAGAGCCACAACTACTGAGCCCATGTGCCACAAGTACTGGAGTCCGCATGCCACAACTACTGAAGCCTGCATGCCTAGAGCCTGTGCTCCGCAACAAGAGAAGCCACCGCAATGAGAAGCCCGAGCACCGCAACAAAGAGGAGCCCCTGCTCGCCACAACTGGAGAAAGCCTGCGTGCAGCAACGAAGACACAACACAGCCAGAAGTAAATAAACAAATTTTTAAAAAGACTGCCGTCTCTCATACCACTAAAAAAAAAATCTCCTACTGTGTTTGTAGTCCTCTAAGAGTATGGGATCTTAAAAATACTCCAAATTCTTAAGACATGTCTTTTTATAAATGGGCATCCTTGTTTCAAAAGCTGTCCTTACAAAAGCACTCAGGGTACACTTTCCCAAAACTGGCGCTTTCTGTATAGCATTTGAGTTACAAACCCTAGTTCACTACCTACATTTCAAAGTTCCACAGAATGCATACGGGGAAAAGGAAATAAATACTAACCTTCGACGTATTTTGTGAATAAGACTGAGTCTCTCATACCCTAAAAATTGTGTAACCTCCATTTACAGCCTTGCTGGGGGCATGTCCCCATAATGAAACTGCCTGGCTGTCAGAGTTCAGTGACAATTCAGAAAGCAGAACACCTAGCCACCTGGAATTTAAAAGACACATTTTAAATCTCAACATAATATGCATGGCACTAAAATCTGCATGATATTAGTTTTATCTGAATAATAAAATAATGAGTGACTCTAAAGAATAATAGTTAACATTAATCACTGCCATTATTACTAAGTTGGTTTTATCACTGCCCACCTCACATTCACACCAAATATAAAATATGATAAGATTAGTTTTCAAGAGGCAAGAAGTAATGATAATAATACAGTAAAATCCTTAAAGGATGTCATTATACCATAGAGCAGATATCCTGCTGCTCAAATAATAGCTACCTTACACATATTAAAATATAGTGCACCATTTTCTCCAATCTAGAGATAGTCGAATATGAAGATTCTAGCTCTGTCCTCTCTTACCAAAATTCTAAGGGTATTTTCCCGTTTTCAAAATAACAATTAAAATCTCATTTTGGGGACCTAGCTCATATAGCTGCATATACAAGGGAATTTACTGTAACAAAATTGTTGTCTTAGCCCTCTCCCCTCAAAGAAAGAAGGAGGAAGAAGATAAGGAAAGAAAAGAAAAAGAAAGGAAAAGAAAGCAAACACAAATGTTCACCAATAGATTACAGGTTGAATAAATGACAGGGTGTTTATACTTTAGGATTGAGTGTACCTATTTAAAAAAGTGATTTAAAAAAGAATAAGAGCTGTATGTACTGACTGCAAAGGATGCATATTATATTTTTAAGTAACAATATAAGCAAGTTTCATAGTAAGTGGTATATGATATACCCCATTTTTGTTGAAAGTGAAGAAAAAAGAAGGAAAGAAAAAAAGAATGGAGAGAGGGAGATGGGGAGGGAACAGGAAGGACGGAGGGAGGAAAGGAAAGAGGAGAGAGAAGGGTAATCTATACGTTCAGACAAGCACAGACATATGAATAGATGAATAAATACATGGAGGGGGGATACTGAGTAAATGGTTAGCATTATTCTGGACGTGGAATTTGAGGAGGGTGAGGGTTAGAGTTGACCAACCATTTCTTTGTAAACTTCCATTTGGGTTTACCCATTGCAGCAAGTGTTTACTATTTTTGTGATATTTAAGACTTTTAAAGAAGTAGAAAAACACAACACCAAAATCAAAAAACAATGATAAAATGTTTCATCTGCTATTCCTTGACTCTACAGTATTCCATTTCCTGAGGATGAGAAAGAATACAATGTGACTATTTTATTCCATGTGTATCCTTCACAGATGCACATTAAAAACAAAATGAAACCACCAAACAGACCATGGCTTTGGAACATCAGAAAAGAAAAATGGTTCCTTTATAGGCAATTAGCTTCTATTCATTGACAATCTAGTTTTAAATGAGGGGTACTCACACTAACTAATATTGATATCATTCTTCACTATTTACAAAATGCTCTCATGTGCACTGTTTAACTTCATCCTCAGAGCAAAATTCTCAGGATTATTTTGCTTCAGAGAAAGGAGTTAGTGCCTGTGATCATCCCCCAGTTCTATCATCAATAAAAATTCAACTTTGATTTGAATCTATCAGATTCACAATAATGCAATGCTGTTTCTACTGAGGAGAAGATAGATTCCTTGTAGGAATTCTGTGCGAAGGATGCATTTATGAGGTATGCAAAAATAACAAAAGTAAGAATAGCACATGATTCATCCTGGGTATTAGGAACCTACTAAAAGCAAAGTGTTTTCAGTTGTTCTGTAGGCTTTATAAATGATGATAATTAATTCTCGGGATCATAAGGCAAATGTCATCAGTTGATTGGGTTTTGATAACTACTCACTGTCCTTAATGCAGTTTGGTACAAATGACATTTTTGGATTCAGGGCTCCAATGAAAATAGATTGCGCTAGGCTGTTGTAGTTCACTTTTCCAATTACAGTGGACTCGTTCAGGAAAAACAAAAACATTTTAGATAGGAAGATGGCGTTACAATGGTTGGTTCTGTTAGAACAGAAAATACATTGTTCTAATTCTCATATTTTGGGGAAAGATGTATCATAAATGCTTTCTTCTGTTATTGGTGGTCTTGCCTCACGCGTGCAGTGATTTATGTGGGTGATTCGTAGGTTGGAAGCTTGTTATAATGTTATTTTGTTGCAGGTGAAAGAGAAGCAAAAAGGAATCTTGGGTGGTAGTTATCCCGTGGTGATGGTAGAAGTGAAACCCGTTTTCCTGACTCAACTCACACCACCCTGTATTTCCCTAATTAAAACACTCAGATCGGTCATGTTCATGGCTTTATTCCCAGTACCCACATGGAGCCTGGCTCAAAACAGCTATTAAAAACATCTGCTAAATAAATGAATGAATGGACACTAGAACACTCTGGCTAGAAAGCCCATTCCAGTCACCTAGTCTGACCTTCTGATGTTACATGTAGTCTAACTGTGGTCTGAAGAGGTGGCTTCCCAGTGTTGCACAAATAGTAACTCAAGGTCTTGTCGAGGGTTATAAGGAGATTATAAGAAATCACCTGTGTGAAACTTTTGCAAGTTGTAAAGCACTACAGAATTTTAAGAATCTTTCATTCAATAAAAAAATAAAAATAAATTTAAAAAGAAGATATGCTGATATTCCAAGCCATGATATCTTGTTTGTTTTCTTAATCATACGTACCTGTTAAATATCTTTAAGAAGAAATGACCTAACTTTCGAAATGGGAGGTTAAAAATATCCTCTTGGCATCCCTTACCTCCAATTTAGATAATTTCCAAACGACATCCACCTCAATTTGGTAGTAATTAAAATGTATAACCTTTTAGTTTGATTGTCAGAAGGAAAGTTGATGACGAATCTCTGTGGTTGAGTTTTCAAATAGTGTTCTGGTGACTTAGACCAGGAAAATAGGGTTAAATTGTTTACTGTGCTTCTGACTCATTCAATGATTTATAGCAGTGGTTCTCAAAGTGTGTTCCACAGACCAGCAGCACCTAGGAACTTGATAGAAATGTCAGATCCCATCCCAGACTTACTGAATCAGAAATTTGTGCTCATACAACTCAATATCAAAAAAATAAACAATCCAATCCAAAAATGGGCAGAAGACCTAAACAGACATTTCTCCAAAGAAGACATACAGATGGCCAACAGGCACATGAAAAAATGCTCAACATCACTAATCATTAGAGAAATGCAGATCAAAACCACAATGAGGTATCACCTCACACCTGTCAGAACGGCCAACATCAAAAAATCTACAAACAGTAAATGCTGGAGCGGATGTGGAGAAAAGGGAGCCCTCTTGCACTGTTGGTGGGAATGTAAACTGGTGCAGCCGCTATGGAGAACAGTATGGAGCTTCCTTAAAAAACTAAAAATAGAGCTACCATATTATCCAGCAATCCCATCCTGGGCATATATCCGGAAAAGATGAAAACTCTAATTTGAAAAGATACATGCACCACAATGTTCACAGCAGCACTATTTACAAGAGCCAAAACACGGAAGCAGGAAGTTTTTAGGGCAATGGAACTACACTGCATAATACTATAACGTTAGATACATGTCATTATACATTTATCAAACCCTACAAAATATACAACACCAGGACTGAACCCTAATGTAAACTGGGTGATTATGATGTGTCAGTGTAGGTTCATCCTTGGTTAAAAAGAAAATGTACTATTCTGGCGAGTAATATTGACACTGGGGGAGGCTGTGTGTGTGCGGGGGCAGGGGTATACGGGAAATCTCTGTACATTCAGCTCAGTTTTGCTGTGAACCTAAAACTGCTCTTAAAATATGAAGTCTTAATAATAAAAAAGAGATACATCTTATAGATCAGAAAGTAAAAAGTGCTCAACACCCAAAAAGGAGCCAATCTGAAGAAGCTCCCAATGATCAAACAGGAAGAGTTTGAACACCAAAATAAAATAGCATTAGATTATAACCCAAAGAATCCATGAGGCCACACTGATACAAATACATTATTGAATAAATAAAGGGAAAGAAGAGAAACAGAAGAATTCTTCACAGAAGAATTCCAAATAATTTATGCAGATATTCCTGCCTGGATATGATGTGATGAGAATGGTACTTCACCTCTGTGGTCTTTCTCCCCAAAACCCATAACCCCAGTCTAATCATAAGAAAAATATAAGACAAATCCAAACTGAGGGACATTCTACGAAACATTTGATCAATACTGCGCAAAGGTGTCAAGGTCATTGGAAACAAGGAAAGTCTGAGAACTTGTCCCTGACCAGAGGAGTCTCAGGACACATGAGAACCAAATGAAATTCAGTTTCCTGGATGGGATCTGGAACTGAAAAAATGACGTTGGGAAAAACTGGTGAAATTCTAACAAAGTATGGAAGTTAGTTAATAGCAATGTACCAACGCTGGTTTCTTAGTTGTGACAAACCCTCCATATAAAAGTAAGACGTTAAGAGTAGAAGAAACTGGGCGAAGGGTGTATGGGTACTTTCTGTATCATCTTTGCAACTTTTTGTAAATCTAGAAGTATTCTAAAAATTTAAAAATCTTATTAAAAGATGAAGGATGTTAGTGTTAAGTGTCTAATCCAAACCAACTTTCTCATTTGTGAAGGTAAGAAAAATGGAACCCACAGACCTTGGCCAAGTTCACATTTTCAGGATTTCAAAATTGTTCACACACTTCAGTTCTACCCGAGTTACTTACTTTCCCAAAATGTCTGCTGCACAGAATAAATAAAACATTATTGTTAGTTTTATATACTTTGAAAAAAAGACTGGTGTGCAAAATTATAACATATATAGGTCAAGGAAGGCTAATGTACTAGTTAAGTGCTTTTTTTGCTTGTTTTATAAAAGAATTCACTGAAGTTCTTTTAATAACAAGCTTCTGGATTGAACTAGTAAATTATTTACCTACTTTTCCACACACAGCAGCTTTTTACAAGTAATTTATGCCCAGAGTACTACTCTAGTAACAAGCTGTTTCTAGATTTAGATTTTCAACCCGATTTTCCTTTTTAAATATTTGTTATTTAAAGTAAGCAAGTTATTTGAAATGTTTTAAGACTATATTAAAACTTCAAACAAATAAAAATTCTTACTGAGGAAAGGAATTTAATCTAATCTTTTATTTTACGCATAAATGAAAATCCCCAATGCTAGTCCAAGATTTCTACTTTTTAATGAAACATCATGCCTACTCAAAATCTGTGGCCTCAGCTATAGAAACTTAGAAAGCAAAGAATTATTGTGGAAACATTACTAATTGAGGCCTTTAATTATCTATGTTGGTATAATCCATGATCTGAACTCATTTGAGAAATAGCAAATTTAAATGGATTCCCTGGTGAAAAAAACATGGTGCTCATAGGGTCATTTTATATAAGACAATCAACATATTTAGCTGACGCCAGTTTTTTAATCATTTCACCTTCCCTCTGGTGATTGGAAAGCATCTTTTATCATTGAAGCCATTAAGCAATTCCATTCTACTTTGGTGTTTGTAGCAAAATGTGACCCAGGGCGAGTCTAACAGAAGGTTTCCTATTCAGCTGTTTGCTTGTTTTTAATATTCTACGTCTTCCTGGAGTTTCTCCTGTAAAAAGACCAATCCATCCATTGCTCACAACAGCACCACATGTTCACACAGCTTTTAAAAGTGCATGTAATCTTTTCTTAGATTCTTAGGTCAGAGAAAAGGCGCACATGAGACAGAAGACTACATTGTCTACTACTAGGTAAGAGTGGTCCTCACTCAGCCTCAACACACCCATAATGGGGACCAGTTTCGTGGTGCAGCCCATTCTATTTTAATCAGAATGTTATCTGTTTTTATTTATTTTATATGACTTTTAATTTTTTTAATATAAATTTAAAATTTTTTTAAATTAATTTTTAAATTTTGAGATAATCACAGATTGGCATGCAGTTGTAAGAATTAATACAGAAGGATCCCGTAAACCCTATACTCAGTTCCTCCAACTGGTAGCATCTTACAAAACTATAATATAATATCATAATTCAGATACTAACATTGATACAGTCATGATATAGAACATTTTCATTTGTGTGACTTTTTTTTAACATCTTTATTGGAGTATAATTGCTTTACAATGGTGTGTTAGTTTCTGCTTTATAACAAAGTGAATCAGTTATACATATACATGTTCCCATATCTCTTCCCTCTTGCGTCTCCCTCCCTCCCACCCTCCCTATGTGTGACTTATTAAAAGAAAATTTTTCCTTGCATTGAAACAAAATCTTTTGTATTAGAGCTTTTATCCTGGTAGTCTAGCTCTTTTTTCTCAAACAAGAAAGGCAAGGTAGGGGCTTCCCTGGTGGCGCAGTGGTTGGGAGTCCGCCTGCCAATGCGGGGGACGCGGGTTCGTGCCCCGGTCTGGGAAGATCCCACATGCCGCGGAGCGGCCGCTGAGCCTGCGTGTCCGGAGCCTGTGCTCCGCAATGGGAGAGGCCGCAACGGTGAGAGGCCCGCGTACCGCAAAAAGAAGAAAAAAAAAAAAAAAAAAAAAGAAAGGCAAGGTAGATAACATGATGACATCAATTTCTGAGAAGAGGTACTGTGTGAGGGAGGTCACGAATCTGGTAGTCGGTCAGTCCGGAGTTAACCCAAGCCTGACTGACCCCAAAGGTCTTTCTCACAGATGCCACACTGTTCTGTTAGCATTATAGCATCTCGGCTCTGAACAAGGGCACCTGCCCAAGGCAGCCAGCAGGAGCTGAAATCCGGCTGGTGCGCTGATGGAGAATTGCTTTGGCTGAAAGGAAGGGGAACACTCTTCTGATGTACACTGTCCACTCAGGCATGGGCCTCCAGGACCACGTTAGCTGGGAAGGAAAACTGTATCTGATGCACAGAGGTGCCACGTGGGGAGGCGGTGGTCCCATTAGACCGACACATTTCTCATGTTCTTAGCCATCACTTCTTTCGCTAAAGAATGCTCCACAATCTCCTTTTAATGTTCTGCCTGAGTATTTTCCCTGGAGTAACGCCAGGGTTACACGTCTACAGTATAATGATTTCCACCCCCGCCCCCCAGCAACATACATACCTTTAAAAAATATTTACTCAAAATATATCCTTATCAAGACTTCCACTGCTTCTGCTGTCAACATTATTTCTCAGAAGACTGCCAACAATATTTATTCACACCCATCAGGGTTTTCCTACTACCCTGGGAACGGATAGGGGAGCTTAAAGACTAAAATCCATCTAAAACAGCTAGACGTCCTTTTGCAGGATTCTCACCTTTTTCCATTTAGAGATCAATTGTCATAATTAGAAAAAGAGGAAAAGTTAATAAAAGATAAAGATACAAGAAACCATGCTGAGTTGTCAGAAGAGATCATTTCCCCCCTGACTTTATGTTCTGTGAGGAAATTGTGTAGACTCTCATATTAAGAGCATAGGATAATATAAACAATGTCCTCAGAACTATTTTTCTAGAAAAAAACATATTTTGCGAATAATGTTTATTATGTTGTCATAACATTCTAAAAATAATCTCATAGAACAAAGAGGGGGCGGAAATAAACCATCCTGGTTGGGAAATGGGACTATCCACGGTATTCTTCTTCTTTTCCTTTTTCTGCAGTCTCCACACTGTCTACAACGAGTATGAATTATTTATACAAGGAAAAGATAAACTTTATTGAACCATAATAAGTAAAAGCATTTGTGAAGGCATTTTTTTTCCCTTTTTTTTTTTTTTTTGTGGTATGCAGGCCTCTCACTGTTGTGGCCTCTCCCGTTGCGGAGCACAGGCTCCAGACGCGCAGGCCCAGCGGCCACGGCTCACGGGCCCAGCCGCTCCGCGGCACGTGGGATCTTCCCGGACCGGGGCACGAACCCGTGTCCCCTGCATTGGCAGGCGGACTCTCAACCACTGCGCCACCAGGGAAGCCCTGTAAAGGCGTTTTTAAATACAACTCTTGGTGCAAGTTGGGAGCATGATCCTGAATCGTAGTCCAGGAAAGCATTTCTACAGGGGCTAAATTCATAGAAACCAGGCAGGGTATATTCTAACGTTCTGCTTGGCAACTGTAGCTAATGAGGATGCTGAACTTGTTCTTCAAACTGTCCCTCAAATACCATTTATCTCCACTGCACTTTTGACTTGGGTTAAGTAGCAGTCAATCTGAGGTTCAACTCTCGGGTTATTACCGAAAAGCAGAGATTCTCTCTTAGGAGAAAAGGTGATCAGAAATAAGCTAGACCTCGGACATGGTGTCCACGTGGTACCATGAAGTCTGAGAGTTGCTGATTTATGTGATCTTCCAAACTGGGCTGCTCCGTCTACATGGAAGGAAACTTTCTTCAGAGCAAGCTGCTTTTTTAAATTGGCCCCCAAGCTGGGATGAGTACTCAGTAGGGTCTCCAAAGCTTTACACCCATTTTATTGGGTAGGTTGCATTATTATTACATTTTAAGAGTCCTTTATAATAATATTCCAAACACAAACTCTTTATCAGATATATTTTGCAAATATTTTCTCCCAGTCTGTGGCTTACATTTTTTATTTTTAGGACAGTGTATTTCAAAGAGCAAAAGTTTATTTTTTTTTTAATTTTTAAAATTTTGATGTAATCCAATTTATTTCTTTTGATGGATTTTTCTTTTTGTGTCCTGAGATACCTTTACCAAGGTCACAAAAATTTTCTCCTATGTTTCCTTCTAGAGGTTTTATTGTTTTGGATTTTACATTTAGGCAATCCAGTTCAAGGTCATTTTTGTACATGGTGAAAGGTACATTTCAGTGGGGTTTTTTTGTATTTGGATGAGCAACTGTTCCAGTATAGTTTGTTGAAAGATATATCCTTTCTCCATTGAATGTCGCCATTTTCAAAAATCAGTTAACCATATATGTATAGGTCAATGACCAATTGTATGTTCATAATTGACCGTATATGTATTTCTGGAAACTCTATTCAGATCCATAGATCTGTATGTGTCTTCTTTCACCAATAACACATCTCCTGGATTTCTGCAGCTCTTTTGTAAGTCTTGAAGTTAAGTAGCTTGGGTCCTCCAATTTTGGTTTTGTTTTTTTTTTAAATTGTTTTTGTTATTCTCTGTCCTTTGCTTTTGTATATAAATTTTAGAATCAGCTTATTAATTTCTACCCAAAAAAGTGTCTTCTAAGAATTTGATTGAGACTGTGAGAATCTATCTGTCTACTTAGGGAGCACTGACGTATTAACAACATTCAGGCTTTCCACCCAGGAGCCCTGTGTATCTTCCCATATTTATTTAGGTTTTTGGTTTTTCTCATCAATGTTTCATAATTTGCAGCATACAAATCTTGCATAATTTTTGTGAGATTTATCTCCAAGTTTTTGGCACTGTTTCAAACAGTAATGTTTTAAAACTTTCAATTAGCAATTGTTCGTTGCTCATATATAGAAATATAATTAATTTTGTCTATAAAGTTACTATGTTGAATCTGACAGGTTACCCCCTGCTTTCCTAGAATCTCTGTAGTGAACTGCTAGTGCTCTAGCTCTTCTGTCTTTTTAACTCAAAGAGTTAAAATAAGCACAATTCATTCAGTCAATTGATGAGATTATTTATATGTCCTTGGATCCCTTTAACGTTTTACTGAATAGGCTGGTTGTTTTGTTATTGTCAATTCATAATCCATAATTTTGTGTGTATGTCTCAAAGTTACGCTAGTTTTTAAAGCATAGTTAGGCAGTTTTAACAGTTCGTTACAAACTCGGTTACGTCTTAACTAACAAACTAGACATTTCACCTGACTCTGGAGAAGCTGCTCGTGACAACGGGCTCAATGAGGTTAATTTATCTTACTGGGCTGTGCTCAAGTCTCCCCTTCCACACCATCAGCAAAGGGCCTAATGAAGTACTAACGTCATGTAAAATAAAGAAAATTATTACTAACTTTACTTAGGGAATAAGAGTTAATCTTAGGCCATCAATCCTGACCTTCATTTTTCCCCCTTAAACAGTGTAACAAATAAAAGTTTATGGGGGAAGATTTTTAATTCATAAAGCAATTGAAATAAAGTGTTAATGTTCTAAATTCTATGAATTAACTTGTCACAAAAAGTTACATAAAAACACAGAGATATACCAGAGTATAAAAATATAGG
Organism: Aethalodelphis obliquidens; assembly: GCF_003676395.1. NCBI lineage: Eukaryota > Metazoa > Chordata > Mammalia > Artiodactyla > Delphinidae > Aethalodelphis > Aethalodelphis obliquidens. Next base: position 2,758,942 of record NW_020837967.1, on the reverse strand, counting down.
AATGGAGCTAATTTTTACTCATAATCTTACTGGTGGAAAAAATGTTAAAAGGTATCTAAGAATCCTCCATCCTTCCAAGCCAAGCCCATTTTGAAATCCCCATTTTAAGACTATTAAGACCCCATTTTCCTGCAGCTAGCCAATAAGCGTTCTTAAATACTTTAGAGAAAGGCATGCCAACTGCCATGCAAGGGAAGCTATTCCATTTCCAAACCCCTACGACTAGTATGGTAATGTTAAAACCATCTCCCTTATATCAGCTTATCTAGATTGACCCCCAGAGCCACAGGGAATAGGTCCTTAAAATATCTGGAGACAGCTATCATGCCCCATGTTTCAGTGTTCGTTCTCTTAGACAGAGTGTTCCTTGTTCATCTTCATATCTCACTTATCTGCCATGTTTTCATTTATTCCACCTTCTTTGGAAATGTGGCTTCATCAGTGCATAGTATGTGCAAAACACTTTTCGGTCCAATACGACCCTTAAAGAACCACATAAGATTGCATCATGTCATTTTTAGCTCACTGTGAACTTGTGTAGCTAACATTACTTCTAGGCATTTTTCTTTTGAATTGCTTTTACGCTACTACCTTGTGCTTGTAAAATTAGTGTGATTGCTGGTGGAGAAGACTGAACTTTTCCTCTTTGAAATGGCATAGACTGAGTGGGAACTGAATGGTTGCCGTTCCAGACCAAGGGGTCTGGTAGTGCCGGAAGTGCTGCTCTACAGTTTAACTGAAAAGAGATGGAAGTACTTCGGTTATCAGGAGTTTGGATATAAGCTTGAGATGGTGCTCTGGACATTAGAGAGCTTTTTCCAGGTGAAAAGTCATCTAAAGTCTGCATGGAGGTCACCTACTGGAACATGAACAAGCAAGGCTGAATACTGTCTTGCATAGCAACTGTGGATCTGTTCAAGTTCAAACATATATTAACTGAAAGTCCCAGAGACCTGCACTGATAGACCTTCATAAAAATGGGAAGGGTTGATTATAGGAAGACTTTGAAAGACAGATACTGATTTTCTTTTTTTTTAACTGAAGTGTCGTTGATTTACAATGTTGTGTTAATTTCTGCTGCACAGCAAAGTGATTCAGTTATACACACACACACACACACACACACATATATATATGTATATACATTGTTTCTTTAATATTCTTTTCCATTATGATTTATAACAGGATACTGAATACAGTTCTCTGAGCTATATAGTAGGACTGTTGTTTATCCATTCTGTATATATTAACTTATATCTACTAACCCCAACCTCGCAATCCTTCCCTCCCACAACGTCCTCCCCCTTGGCAACCACAAGTCTGTTCTCTATGAAGGACAGATATTATTAATTGTTCACCTAACTCATTCATTCAACAAATATTTATCGAGTACCTACTACATGCTGGGTTATTTGGGGCACTAAGGATAGAAGGGTGAACAAAACTGACAAGTCTCTTCTTTGTGAATTAAGTTTCTAGTTGGGGGAATAAACATTAAGCAGAAAAACAAATCAAAATATGTTTGGAGGGGTTAAGTACTATGGAGAATAAAATAAAGTAAAATAAAATAAAATAAAGCAAGTTAAGGGAAATAGGTTATGCTGGTGATTGTAGGGTGGGGTGACTCCCTAAAATAGAGGATGTCAAACATTTTGGTCTCAGGACCCCTTTATGCCCTTAAAAATTATGAAGGTCTTCAAAGAGCTTTTATTATGTGAGTTATTGACAATTAGTAGATTTAAAATATTGATTAATTAATTCAAAAATGATTATAGTAAACCCATTAACTTTTTATTGAACTATATAGTTGATTTACAATATTGTTAGTGTCACGTATACAGCACAGTTATTCAGTTATTTATATATATATTATATATGTATATATATATTCATTCTTTTTCAGATTCTTTTCCATTATAGGACATTGAATATAGTTCCCTGTGCTATACAGTAGGTCCTTGTTGATTATCTGTTTTATATGTAGTATTATGTATATGTTAATCTCAAACTCCTAATTTATCCCTCCCCCCCCCGCTTCTCTTTGGTAACCATAAGTTTGTTTTCTACGTCTGTGATGTGGTATATATAAACAATGAAATATTACTCAACCATAAAAAAGAATGAAATAATGCCATTTGCAGTGACATGGATGGACCCAGAGATTATTATACTATGGGAAGGTAGCCAGACAAAGATAAATATCATATGATATCACTTACATGTGGAATCTAAAAAAATAAAGATACAAATTTATTTCCAAAACAGAAAGAGACCCATTAACTTCGTTCTTTCAAACTTTTTTTTTTAAATTTACTTATTCATTTTATTTTTTTGGCTGCGTTGGGTCTTCGTTGCTGCATGTGGGTTTTCTCTAGTTGTGCCAAGCGGGGACTACGCTTCATTGTGGTACGCGGGCTTCTCATTGCGGTGGCTTCTCTTGTTACAGAGCACGGGCTCTAGGTATGCGGGCTCAGTAGTTGTGGCTCATGGGCTTAAGTTGCTCCACGGCATGTGGGATCTTACCAGACCAGGGATCGAACCTATGTCCCCTGCATTGGCAGGTGGATTCCTAACCACTGCACCACCAGGGAAGCCCTGACCCACTAACTTTTATATGACATTTTATTTCAAAAGCTACATTTCAGAAAATTGATGAAAAGAGTGGCATTGTCTTACATTTTTGTAAATCTCTTTGATAATCTGACTTCTAATATCTAATTCTGCATTCAATATGATATATTGCTTTGGCTGAAGATCTAAACTCAAACAGATAATGTGGTTGGAAAAGAGAGGAGTATTTTAGTAACCTTTTCAGTTAACTGGATATTTTCCTTTGATGCTAACAGCAACAAAGCTCAATCAGTGGTATTTTCTTAAAGGTTAGCTACAGTGTGGAATCTGAAACCCTATCAATGAACTTGCCTACTTTGTTGTATTAAAACCCACTGGTCTATCTTGTCCTTTGAATGGGCCTTTTAACCATGCACGGCTTTGTCTTCCGAATGTTCACGCATTTAATTATATAGTGTCAAAAATAACATTCCTTAATTATCACCATCATCCTCAACAGAAAAGTGTTTAAGTATTCGAGGGCTTCCCTGGTGGCACAGTGGTTGGGAGTCCGCCTGCGCTGCGGCGGGCGCGCGTTCGTGCCCCGTTCCGGGAGGATTTCGCGTGCCGCGGAGCGGCTGGGCCCGTGAGCCATGGCCGCTGAGCCTGCGCGTCCGGAGCCTGTGCTCCGCGGCAGGAGGGGCCGCGGCGGTGAGGGGCCCGCGTACCGCAAAAAAAAAAAAAAAAAAAAAAAGTGTTCAAGTATTCGGAAACTATCAAGCTCACTCTGGTGACTCTAAGTTTTCCAAAATTCTGGTTTCACCTGGAAACTTGCATTTTATTTTTGATCACAAACGCTGTCAGTTGTTTTCCTTCACGACAGGCTCACTTCATTTGTTTCAAGAAAAGTCTGCTAAGTGCCCAAGCCTGCGTACATATAGTTTGTTAGTAGTTCTTCCAAATAAAAATGTTGCTCCATGAAGAAAGGTGGCTAACGCAGCTTGCAACTCAAAATATAGCATACATGCTTTTACTCAAGAAAAATCATTGTAGTTTGATACGCAATAGAATTGCTTTGCTTCTCATTTTGTCAGACAAAATAGTAAAAAGATATGTACTCAAAGATCAAGATTTTATAAAATAAATTTTACTGCTTCATCAGGACCTTCTTAAATGATACTGTGGACTATTATTTACTTACTTGCTTCACTATGTGGTGGCAAAGAATAAAGTGACTTTCAGACAGTGTGGGGTAAAATTTGTCAGCAGTTTTACCCACCATTGCTTCTGCACCATCCATGCAACTGTCAAAGCAGTGGAAATACCCAATAATGTCTAAGTACTGTTAAGAAAAAAAGTTTTGACATTGTAAATTCCCAGTGGCCCATGGACCACACTTTAAGAAACACTACCATGAAATAAACTTGGAACAACTTCTGTATTAGTTCAAGACTTGAATATTACTTCATTGATACCTCAGTTTTCCGAGAGATTAAATTGTCAACAAGCCAAGCCATGAATTTATCAGGTGCTCGGCTACCAGCCGAATGAGACTTGTAGCAAACGTGCAGAGTTGGAATTCCTTGCTGCTACTAGATCTTATTTCTCTGCCAGCTTTGTGGAACGGGGTCTGTGTACCAGGAGAGCATCATCTGTAACCTCATTTCTAAAACTCTATGAGTTCTGCATCTTCCTCCATTTATTCTCAAATACTTCCCACACTATTTATGGCTTCAGGCTGATGAATTTCTCCTAAGTTGTACATCTTCTTGATTTATAGTGGTTCTCCTCTGCATCTTATATTAGTTTTCAAAAAAAAATTTTTTTTAGAAAGGTACATTTTACTTTTTTCTATCTTAGTCATATGTCTGTATTCCCAACGTTTTTGGTTAAACTAATGTGACCTTATCCACTTGGGTTAAATACCAAATTTCTCTTGTTTTTACCTATATTTGGTACATCTGAAAACTTAGGAGTCAGTTTCAATCCTTTTTGCTTTTCTATTTTCTAGAGAATTACTGAAGACCTTCTCCGTTGGTGTTCCTTTTTCTAAGTTGTTGTCCCCAGAACCTGATGTTGCCTTACGCAGGTAATAAAGAACTTGACAGGGGGTCAAAAAGAAGGGTGTTCCAGCCCTGGTATCACTATGAATTAACTGCACAAAACAGCTCCTCTGTAGCTTGTGTCCACATTTGTAAAGCACATGGATGGGGCTAAGTCATCTCTGGCATCCTTTCTACTTCCGTGATTCCTCAATTTCTAGAAGTGGATTCTCTGCTCCATCTCTCTGCAGAGACAAGTATGAGGGTGAGTGAGGCGGGGATAGTTCAGAGTGTTTCCAGTATTCTCCTTCCTAGGAACCTCCCCTACCAGGCAGTACTTGCTCCCCTGGAAATGCTAATAGAAAGTTTACCTTTAATTAGAATGCATCATTTGCCTTATAATACAGGGTGGGACTGGATGAGTTTACCACTCCCCTCGCTCCTGGATGGTGACTCAGGTAGAAGATTAGAGCAATTTTCTTGCTAGGCCTTTGCACTAATCCCTTCTGTGATTAAACAAAAAATAAATGAATATATATGTATATGAATATATATATATATATATATACACACACACACACATATGTACAGATAGTGACTCACTTCCCATATTGAAAAAAATCTGTATAATACATAACCCAAACTCATCTCCAGGGTGACCACGTGGCTGGTCTCTCTTTGGGGTAAACCGATCTGTCTCTGACCTCACTCCCCTTTGACACTCACATGAACTCCTGATTCCACCTCTGACCCTCTGCCTTCTCATTTCTGGCTGAATAGCCTCTCACTGACCTTGTGCCACGTCTTCAACCTCATTTTAGGTGAAGACTGAAGCTGATTATCAATTTCCCACCCCTGGATTCCCAGGGCATCTTTACCTACTTAGAAGCTGCCCCAACTTGGCCAGGACCCCGCTGCTCTGAACAATAATCCCCTGATCTCTGCTTCCTCTGTCTGGCAAAGTTGGTGTTGGCCTTGTCACCCCAGTATAGACAATCCATGTTTCCCATAAAGGACGGATCTTGGGTAACAAATAGCGTTGGTCCTCACCCCCCCCAGAGGCACAGACTCTGTCTTTTAATTGCTGCTGCTTTGAGCGACAGATTGGGCTCACAGTGGTCAGGGCTGAACTCAAGAGAAGTGGGAGCTGTAAGTTTATTATCTTATTAAAAACCTATGTCTGCAACATGGTGTAAAGTATATAATTTGGGTCAAATATCAGTTCTATCACCGACAAGCTGGGTGACTTAAAGCAACGGATTTAATCTCACTGACTTTCGGTGTCCTTATCTATAAAACATAGATAATAAAAGTTTGAAGTTTTAGAAGATGAGAAGACATAAATGTAATGTTTTACACACAGGATGTTTCAGTTAATCATTTTTATTATCTTTACCACTGATAAGGGTTTTAATTTGAAAAGTTTGGGTCACGTACTTGCATCACATCCACATGCTAATGATCAAGTGATATAAGCTGTATCTCCACATGTGTTAATTCGTATGCATCCTTTTTTTTCCTCTGGAAAGCAGCAAATACTACATGTTATGTAAATTTATTTTAAGATTAAATTAGAAACAAAGGAGAATTATGATATCATATTGGAACGTTCTCATTCCTATGGGCTTGTCTACTCACTTCATGAAAGAAGGACTGACTTTAAGGCTGGTGAATTTCTCCTGCATTGTACATCTGGTTGATTTATATTTATATAGAGAGCCCACCTGCGATGCAGGATGCAGAGTGTGGTGGCTGTCGTGACACTGCCCCCTATCACTAGTGGGGACCAATATTCTTCTAAATCTGGTTCTTAGAACCTGGTCAATGGTGAAATTGATGTGTATGACCTCTAGTCAAAGACTGTTAATCTGGTTTATTTTCCTGCCACTGAATCTCTTCTAGAATTACACGAGTTATTGCCTATTAAAGCTGGGCTCTGAGTACCAGGCGATTGATCTGCACTAAGAATGTCAAGGGTATTATCAGGTATTGCAATCGGTACGGAGGGAGGAGGTTTCCATTTAATTTCAACTTAACCTCCCTCCCCACTTGTGAACACTAGAAGAGGGATTCTAATAAAATGGTCAATGTGTGATCTCATTCGTTGTAACGAGCACTACCTTCCCAGATGTGAGGCCTGATTTGCAGCAGCAGAAGGCAAGTCTCCTGGATTAACTCCAGTCTCATGATGGATTTGCTCTGGGTTTCATCAGCCTTCAAGGCAGATATAACAGGAGGAAATATAGAGTGTGTGTCTTGGCTGACGACACACTGGTTCTCTTCCAAGACGCAAGATACTGTCAAGACTTGGGGCAACAGCTCATCATTCCAGGAACTTTAAGCTCCCTCCACGATGTGAACTATACATTGTTCTCATTTCAGTTTTGAAGGAATTCGTCATCATTCCAGAGTGGCAATAATCAGTTATCCACCTGTGGACTTTTCTCATTGAAAGCTCAGCATCTTCTGTGGTCAAGCGTTACTTCTGGCTTTACCACTTTGTCATCTGTGAGTGTCTATTCAAAACATGTTAACTAATAGAGAACAGACTTGTGGTTGCCAAGTGGAGGGGGGGAGGGGGAGGGAAGGGCTGGGAGTTTGGGATTAGCAGACGCAAACAATTATATATAGCTTGGATAAACAAGGTCCTACTGTATAGCACAGGGAACTATATTCAATATCCTGTGATAAACCATAATGAAGAAGAATATGAAAAAGAATATACATATACGTATAACTGAATCACTTTGATGTAGAGTAGAAATTAACACAACATTGTAAATCAACTATACTTCAATAAAATTAAAACAAAACATGTTCACTAATCTTACAATAACCCCAAGAAACCATCATTAGGAAGGTGAATAAGATTTAGGGAAAAAAATACCATAGTAATACATCCCCCAGTAAACCAGAATTGAATTTTTGATCAGACCTTCCTGTATTTCCTAACATAATAAAGTTTTGGTGAAAGTTGATTGAAGCTAGTCAGTTCTTAAGAACTCAGCAAATTTAGATTTACCAAGCGTGTGCTATAGATTATTATTTAGGTCCTGGTCATCAGTTGAGCAAAAGGAGAACCAAGGTTGCTTGTGTAAAATCCTTGTTAGGGACACGGAAGACTCGAGACTTGAAATGAGGCCATCTAATTTCCACCACCTTCACAAAGCTGCCTTCCTGGATGTTATTTTTAATTTTTTTTTTTTTTTTTTTGCGTTACACGGGCCTCTCACTGTTGTGGCCTCTCCCGTTCCGGAGCACAGGCTCCGGACGCGCAGGCTCAGCGGCCATGGCTCACGGGCCCAGCCGCTCCGCGGCATGTGGGATCTTCCCGGACCGGGGCACGAACCCGCATCCCCCGCATCGGCACGCGGACTCTCAACCACTGCGCCACTAGGGAAGCCCCTGGATGTTATTTTTAATATTCTCTTTAGTAAGCAACACAAATGAATAATTTGGGGGGAATTTCCTTCTTTAGACATACACTCATCGGTTCAGCATAAATTTATAAACTTTTTAAAATCATTGGTTAATCTATTACTAAACTCTTAATTGGAATTTATCCAGTGCTACCAATGAGAAAAATACAAACGAAGTGATTTACAAGTAGGCAGCTAACCAGAAGTCCGTGAGGTACACCAGGCAGCTTGACTGTTAGTCATGATTGTGCTTCTCTAGGAAGTTTTCAAGTTCTGTTGAAGGTGGTTCTAGCCCTGAAAACACTGTATTTGAAGTAGATTAAGACGAACACTAACATGGTAGGGCCAGCGTAGAACACACGTGACAAGTATGCCCACAGGTCCCAGGCCATCAGGATTTCAGAAAAACAGAGACATGGTAAGATTTGGAAAGTTTGGAGGGGTTGCTTAAGAGGAAAGGAAACAATTAGAATGTTATTGAGGAAATCTGGTCAAGAAATAGGAAATTATGGTAGTGGCAGTGCGGATGGGGAAGTGGTGTGTATTTGAGAAAAACTGAGGGATCTGAGAGAGAGGCTGGCAGAGGAGAAATGGACGGAGGATGGCAGCAGCTTCTGGATGGTTTCTGGTTTTCTGGAATTGAAGCCAGGGTCGGGTAAGAGGAGGCGTCCATCTGCGTAGAGACTAATGGGAAAGGAGGAGGGGAGTGGAAGGGAGCTGCGTCTTGGGACTGGTGTTTAGTCACCTGTCCCCAGGTGACCCCTACCATACGCCCCCCCCGCAACTCTGATGGCCGTCACTCACTGAAAAGTCGGTGGGCAGTTACAAATTGGGTTGCACGGTTTTGACTACAAACCTCGCTCTCTTACTAGACCCTGGGCAACGTGGGAGCAGGGCAATATCTTATGTGTTTGTTTCCCCAGGACCTTCCCTGATTTGTGACACTTAAGCATATTCAGTAAGTATTAGTTGAATAAATGAACAGATGAGCAAATGAACCCAAGTATATTCTATTTTAAGCATGAGCCATGATTGGATACTAAGGTCAGAGCATCAAATGCAACCAGATGTAATCAAAATGATCCTCGAAAAATTCCTTTAAATGCTCATAAGCTACAGAATTCATAGTTTTGTGTATATAATCACATATGCTAATTCTTGTACACACCAACTAGTTAAGACATCCTAAACTAGGTTAAAGGAAAGAGCAAAAGGAAAAATATTTATGTAGATACCTGAGCATTCAACCCAGTCCATCTTTAAGATAAATATAAAACTCCTTGTATTAAATGGGGTATGGGGAGAGTGACCTCCATCTTCATTGGGTGTGAAGATTAGGTTATAAATGAAGTCTTTGTGTGATGTGACTCCATCATACACATATAAGTGCTTTTTACACAAGTTAACAGCTGTAGATAAACTGAGGTAAAGTTTTTCTCATTAAGATCCAGTTAAAAGATTCAGGTCTAAAGTGACAGCTGTAATTATTTTTTTAAATAATTATTGTAATCAGAGGGAGCACGACATCGATGGGCACTCTAAACAGCTGATCCTTTGGCATTTATTTAAAATCATATCAGTGAAGTATTTGATCAGTGCTTACTTGGGAGTGAGATTGCACATTCTCTGGGGACAGGGTGGAAAAGGAGGCCCAGTGGTGGCCTTACTCACTGGCTTCTCCATGGTTCAAACAGTTTGGTTTCCACCCCAAACTTGAGTACCCAATCTGCAGAACACACTCTCTCCCGCTAGCTGGACCGAGAAGCCTTCGAAAGCCTGCCCACTGGGGAACACTCCAGCCACCTCCTTACCACCCAAGGGATCAGTGCATTTCCCACAAGGCAGTGCTGTTGTCCCAATGAAGGAAACCCTCCCTACTGTCACACTCCCATTGAAGCAGACTCGTGGACGGGTGCTTCAGGTGCGTTCCCTCCACGTGGCTCTATCTGAAGGCCCAACCCAAAGGGACAGCCTTGGCCTCTGAACAGCTCCTTGGAGTCGAAGCTGCAAATTACAGCCTGTCCGGGGTGTCACACAGTCACATTCCTGGTCTCAACACAACGTAGACTTCAAAAGATGCCAACAGTGGGAGAACGATGCAGGGGAGACTCCACAACTCTGCTCTTGGTGAAGATTGAGGAAGCTACTATTTTTTTTTCTTTAATGAAATGGAACGAGGTATCTCCTTTGCCACACTGGCAGTACCACGTGAGTATGGTATTGATATCATATCTGGCAGGTGGCACCTTGCAGAAGGTCAGATGAGTGATGCAAGGCTGACCTGAAGGCAGCAGTCCAGATCGATTTCATAGTGATCTGGAGAAGCAGCTCATTAGAAGGTGATTGACCAAATGAGCAGGTGTAGACTGGGAAAAAAACCAATGATTTTAGAGTCGATGTCATCACTATATGACAATTCCAATAGAACTATCAATGTGATTAGAAATAATCAGGTTGAACGTGATTTGGTCAAAAGTAATTACTTAATTACTTTGAAGACAAATTGGATGGAGCAAGAAATTGTTGAAATAGTAGATTGGCCAAAAATATTCCATCTTCCACTTTTATATATATGTGGGATTTTTCAACTTATTATGCATTTTTAAGCATTTCAAGTGAGATAATCTAAGGAGACGTTCCTTTAAAATGATGACATGCCAGCAACGCAAAACAATGACATTTACTGGTGAATGATGTTCAAAAATAGAGAATGATGAGAAGGCTAAAGAATGGCTTAATTAAGAAACAAATTAAGGAGCAGAAGGGAAGGAGGAGCTAAGTACGAAAAAACCTGTCTAGGGGAAAGAATATATACAATAAACATATTATCTAGCTATACTAATATATTTAATAGATAGATAGAGTTGACTTGTAGATTTTTTATTCTGCATTTTTTCTTTCACCTGTATCATATAATTCTCCCAATTATCTAGTGAGGAAATGGACAGGCATTATTAACCCTTAGAGATGAGAAAAATGAAGCCTACAAAGTGAGCAACTTGCACAAAGTTGCACCATTTTTAAGTGTCAGATTTGAACTTGTGTCTTTCACTGTCCTTGCTATTGTCTCATGCCAGGTCTTCAAGATGGAAAAAAAACTAAACTGGAAGTTTGTACCTCAGAATTTTTATCCTGGATGTGTCTAAATAGATGACCTAACCCTTTACTTTTCTGACTTCATGATTTTCATTTGTCAGATATGGAACTGGAACTATCTGTGTTTTTCAAAGATGTTTGATAATCAGAAACGTGTTTCACACTGTGGCACATGCATGTAACTGAAACAGAACAATGCTTAGCCCTACTATGTGAAATGAACTCTGATATTTTCTAGTCCAGTCTGGTCACAACCCACTAAATTGATTCCATGACCCCCTAATTCACTGCAATTTTGGACTCGATAGATGAGATCTTTTCCAATTTTCTTATCATGTGGTCTGACATGTCTAGAATGAATCATGGGGCCAGAGTAAATTTAGTAGGCAGGAAAAATGAGTTTTCTACTTGGAGAATTTATCAACCCATCTGAGTCACTGTAGTTAATACAAAGAATCAGAAGCACTAAGAGAAAACCAGATCAGAACAGGAGGAAAACATCTGTGCTGACATCAAAAGGCTCTACCACGACTCCACTCACAAGTCACCAGGTCATTCAGGCAGGTTCAAAGCTGTCAGCTGGAAATAAGACGATTTAATAATCATGCTGATAATTTACATATAGACACTAGCAACTTTATTTTCAAGATATTTCAGTATCACTTCAGAACATTCTTATGGGATGAGCTAGACAGCTGTTATTATTATAACTTTGCACAGGTTAGAAAACTGAGATGCTGAAAGATTTGATGGCCCACCGAGCACAATGCTTTGCACAATATTTACAATTTATTTTAATAAATATTTGTAAATGTTATTGAACTAAATAACATGAATTTTTAATTAATAACAAATGCATTATTCTCATTAATAATGCATATTATTAACAATTGAATAATTACTTATAGATAATATAATTAATAGTTATTAATAAGTAATTAAGATCAATTATTATTGATAATTAATAACCTATTCTGCACAAATATTTAGAAGGTCACAGAGAAACTTAATAAGTGAGAACCAATTTCCTGACTCTAGCTCAAGTTTTTTCATCTATACTAAACTACCTGAGTCACACTGGAAAGTAAACTCTCAAAAATACCTTTGATTACGCCCTCTTTCCAGACCTGATTAAAAAGAACCTTCGAGATAGAAATAATATTACTTTCATTTTTGACCTGTATACAGAAAACTATATATATTTTTTCTCACATATATACCACAGCTTTTACAAATTTAATTTTTATTTTACACTTAGGTTTGATAGCTTTTAACCACGTAGAATGAGAGACCCCAACATTGTCTCCATTTCTTGTAAAAGTGATTTTGCTTAAAGAGGGCGAATGTGAAACGATCCTACCAATTCCTAAGGTTCCATGATTTAAATAAAGCATTTAAAAATTCTCTCTAATGATTCTTTCACAATCCCAAAAATATGGCATATTTTTAAAAGACAGTTCTCATTCTCTCATTAATTTATTCAACCAATATTTGAGTGCTCTTACATGCAGTTTCTTTGCAGGTTTCTGAGGACCTGCAAAGAAACCTTCATCACAGAGGTGAATAAAACATCATCCTTGCTGCCCACAAGGAGTTCATTGTCTGGGGGTGTAGAGAGACGTCTGAACAATTTAGTGGGCTGACAGCAGCGCTCAGGAGATTGCGATATTACTACCCCATGGCTATTTTTCCCAGAGGGAAAAGTCTACACCCTGTGCCTCTAAAGACTTTGGGCAAAAATATCAAAGCTGTATAAAAAGCACAATAGTTTTACTCAGGAACCTAATCTCTCCTGAAAAACAATGAATACACTAGTAAAATAAAGTACTTGTTGATTGAGGCTTTGAGATTCACTGTTACTTCCTAGTGAATCTTGAGTACTTAGCTAAATTAATCATCACAATTCTGTTTATTTGCAGTCCAAGTCCGTTAAGTTGTCTTTATTATGGGATGAGCATTCACTGTCATTTTTCCAGGAATCTGTTCAGTTTGTATTTACGTTTTTGTCTTTTGTGCATTTGCTTTCCAGGTGGACAGGACAAACTGCCCCTGCTGCATGGTCACGTGGATGAATACACAGCTCAGTGATGACAAATTTATTTCACCATCTCTTGAGTAATTTAAAATTGAACTAGGCATAAAGCTGGGGAAAACCGTGGTAGCAAATAATTCTGCACGATCCACAAAGAGCTGACATAGTAACCCCCGAATTTCTATGCTTCATAAATCTTGTTTCAAATAATCATAGCTTTCTTGGAAGAGAGTTGACTCAGAAATGAACACCCATGATCTCTGAGAATAGTCCTGTCAGGAGGTCAAGCAGGCTGGCTATGGCTTTGATTGGATTATCTCCCACACCCCAACTAACTCAGTATTTAGTTCCAGATAAACAGCAAAGGGATCACATATCTCCAGGAATTAATGTCACGAGCGGGGTTTTCTTAGTCCATCATAGTGGGCTAAGCAAACAAAGCTGGCCTGATGGGCAGGTAAACTGGGCGGTGGTCTACCTTGGCGCTTCCCAGCTGGTATGCTATGGATGGGAGAAGTGTGTCTGCACAGAGCAGCCAGGGGACATGTTGGGGTAGTCTGAGCCCCCAGACAGATTCTCATGAGATCCATGTAGGCACAGATTGTGTCTTATACATTTTTGGTAATTATCACAGTACCTAACATTGTGCTGGGAATACTAGAGTTTCCAAATGTAGTTTATATCTGTTGAATACTAATATTCTTTCTTTATTTATTTTTTATTTAAAAAAATTGTTTGCATTTTAAAATTGAAGTATAGTTGATTTACAATGATTTGGATGTATAGCAAAATGATTCAATTATATATATACTGAATATATATATATATATTTTCAGATTCTTTTCTATTATAGGTTATTACAAGATATTGAATATAGTTCTCTGTGCTATACAGTAGGTCCCTGTTGTTTATCTATTTTATATATAATAGCGTGTATCTTTTTTTTTTTTTTTTTTTTTTGCAGTACGCGGGCCCTCTCACTGCTGTGGCCTCTCCCGTTGCGGAGCACAGGCTCCGGACGCGCAGGCTCAGCGGCCACGGCTCACGGGCCCAGCCGCTCCGCGGCATGTGGGATCTTCCGGACCGGGGCACGAACCCGCGTCCCCTGCATCGGCAGGCGGACTCTCAACCACTGCGCCACCACGGAAGCCCAATAGCGTGCATCTCTTAACCCCAAATTCCCAATTTATCTCTTTATCTCCCAATTTACCCTCTCCCCTTTGATAACCATAAGTTTGAATGCTAATACTCATTATTATACAAGGAATAATGTTCCTATTAGTAAGAGTACTATTCCTATTAGTATACAAGGAATATACTAACAGTTCTTGTTTTCCTTACAGAAACACAGCCTAACATGGGAGGGAAAAGCCTCAGGGGGTGAAAACTGTGGAAAGTGATCAGAAAGTAGGTCTGAGCGTGCAGGAGGCGGGGCCTGTTAGGAGGCTGGGGAGATGTTAAGGCAGCACAGTGTGAGCTGCTCATACTGACCTCCACCCCATCCCATGCATTCACGCTGGTTCCACAACTGTGAAATTGTCAGAAACCAAAGGCACCAGGTGACACTGCTGTGGGAACTAAAACAAGCACACAGAGCAAAGTAGGGGGTAGGATGCAATTTTGCTCTTCAGTTCAGTGACCCTCCAAGTCAGTGGAAGGGGCAGAGGATGTCCTGCCCGTGACCCAGAGATCAATGTAGGCAAAACTCAAGAATGAGAAAGAAGTACAGACAGGGCGGCTTCCAGGGCATGTGGCTTGTGTGCCGTGCTTAGCGGGGTCTTGCACTTGGTTTAATGCTTTGCTGTTGCCATCTTGAAATTCTTAATAGTTTTTTTTTTTTAAAAAAAGATGTCCACATTTTCATTTTGCACTGGGCGCCGCAAATTATGCAGCTGGTCCTGACTACGGATACCTGTGCAGAACCAAATGGCCCACACGAGATCTCTGGGGGTGTCTGGGCAGCAAGGCTGGGCCTGAAGAACCACCACTGGGGGTGGCAGAACAGAAACACACCACAGAGGGGCCGGGAAACCCATGTTCACGTGCACACAAGACACTGCACTAAATCCTGAGGAGTCAAAGGGACAGAACGAGGCCAGGCTTCCTGCAATTTTGCACGTGGGTGACGAATCAGAGAAAAATTCTTTCTGTTATTATGACTGTGACTTCACTGTAATCCCTTGGCAGTGGTCACCTGAAGAAAAACAGGCTTCAGTTATAAAGAAAAAAGAAACTGGCTTGAGATAGACTAACCATGATATTCAAAAATAAGTCTGTTTGAAAGCATTTACTCTCTCAAATATCCAGGGAGTCAGTTTGAGAAAGGGCTTGTGCCAGACAGAATCTACCAAATATATTTAAAATTTTTTATTTGTATTCTTTTGAAAAATAAAAGGAAAAAGGAATCAAGTATTCACCTAGGAGACATAACTTGACTATTTTTTTGGTCTCATATAAACACATAGAAACAGGGGAAGCAACACACCTTCCTTCAGCAAATCAATAAATGTTTGTGTTGCTTAAAAGACCCAGCATATTTGAGATTATTGCCCATAATCGCTCTCAGTGAACATTTGCTACAAGAGTGGATGAACTCCGCTCATCAGATTAGCAAGATTCCAGAATCCACGAAGTGGGTGGAGTAAGAATATAGTCACAACAGAGGGAAAAACAAACAAACAAACAAAAATACGCAAACAGGCCCCAAACTGCTACTTAGTCATCGAAACTAGAAAGAGATGGTGGAAACATGAGGAAGGAAAATGCACCAGTTAATATCATAACACTGCTACAATGATCACTACTCACGACCGCAATTTGTCATGTGCTCTCTATAAACATTTGTAAAAGAACTTTACACGCAGTAACTTATTTAATATTCCCAACAACCTACGAAGTAACAAATATTATCCATAATTTACATTAAGAGGAAGCTGAGGCACAGAGCCATTAAGTCAGTTGCTCCAAATCATATAGCTAGTAAATGAGATTCAGGAGTCAAGTCCAGGCCAAAGTCCTATGTAATTTTCCAAGCCCAATCGTGGAAAGTTACAAAGACTTCTTTGCGGAAAGCTGCCCTGTCCACACCAGACTTGGTGCACGGCCAGTGCATGACAGGCACCAAGGAAGTTGCAGGCAAGGACTCAGGCCCCTTTGGCCAGCCAACTTTTAAGCATATTTGTGTTCCTAGCCCAGGTGTTTCCATTTTTAGGTCTCTTTATCTGGGCCTTTAGCCAAAGTCAGCTCTAGACACCCCTGTACCACTCCTGGCCTTCCCTCCCCCGCCCCCCCCCACCCCCCGCTATGTATCAGGGTTTATAAAACCGCCAGTGAGGAGCCAGCGCCTTTTCCTGTTTTTACCTCTTGCTTATAAATATCATTACAGTAAATGATTAAAAGCTTAGTTCTATCATTTAGGCTTTTTTTTTTTGAAGAAATATTTCATTTCTTTTTTAAAAAATTTTTTTTCAGCTCTCAATATGTTTTTTTTTTAATTTTTATTTTGTATTGGAGTATAGTTGATTAGCAGCAATGTGTTAGTTACAGGTGTACAGCAAAGTGATCCAGTTATAGCCATACCAGCATCCACTGTTTTCCAAATTCTTTTCCCATTTAGGTTATTACAGAATATTTGGCTGCTTCAGCGCCGGGCAGTTTAGATCTCTCTCCAGTTCCCAGCTGAGCTCCTGACAGAGGTCCATTGCATGTTGGTGTCTTTCCTCTACCTCTAATGGGTGTCACACTAGATGAAACACACATGCTTTAAATGCCAGAGGAAGGATTCTGATGAGCTGGCTCAGTCTTTCCTGGAGCCCCATACCTGGGTGTGGACTCTGGTGTTGGTCTTAAGGGGTCAGGGAGGTTAGCGAGAGAATAGGTTCAGGAATTCCCAGAATAGAAGTGTTGTCAGTGCACAGGTGCACTCAAAGCTAATTTGTTAGAGAAATACATGGTATTGGCAGGTGATGCTGGTCTCCTTCTGCCTCTATCATATATGAGATGCAATTAATAAGAATGTCATCTATTAAATTTAATGCTTTGCATCTGCCTCTCACTGTCACTGGGGAAGCCCTCTGCTGCCGTCACCTTTGAACTGGGTCTTGGCACACAGGTGAACATGACAAAAAGACTTCACTGGAGCTGAGATTTATTCTCTGATGATTCAGTAGTCTGCCCTTTGGCTCAAGGTCAAAAATCAGTGGAAAGACTCATTAATTAATAGAGTGTCTCTTTACAATTCTATTATAAGGGATTATTTTTCTTAAGTTAAATCTCTTATCTTGTATATTAGGATTCTTCAGAGAAACAGAACAAGTGGGGATATATATATATATATATATATATATATACACACACACATACACACACACACACACATATATATTAGACACATGGAAAATACAGATTTAACAGTAACGATAATAAATTTTTATAATAATGATAAATTACCCACCCTACCTCTGCCCAGATAAATTCACTATTGACATTTCAACATATATGTGCCCATGATTTTTAATTTAACATTATGTCCTGAACTTTTCTCCATTATTTACTGTTTATTATTATTTATTATATATGAAAATCACCTGGACTTCAATTCTTATTCATTGTAAATAAGAGATATAAGCTTTTGAAAATCAAGCATGCCGGGAAGTCAGGTACCTACAGCTATGAGAAGTTAGACAAAACTCACTTTACACCACCAAGAGCTTCTCATTTCCAACAGGAGGTAAATAAGGGCCCCAGGTCTGAGATGCCAGTTGTACCCACTTGCTGAGGCAACCAGTCATTTGAAACGGTCCCTGTTCTTTCTGCCCGGACCACCTTGTCTGTTCTAGTGTGGCTGCAACAGGCTTATCCATCAGCCGAGAAGCAGCATTCAAGGGTGGGCTATCCACATGCTTCTGATGGAAATGTTTTGGATTAACTGAAGAAAGTGAGACCAAGCTGAATTTCTCTAAGTGAAGTTCAACATGCTTCCATTTATTTATTTTTGGCCGCGCCCACGACTTGCAGGATCTTAATCCCCCAACCAGGGATTGAACGCAGGCCACAGCAGTGAAAGCCCGGAATCCTAACCATTAGGTCATCAGGGAATTCCCCAACACTTTTTTAAAGACATGGTTCTCAGGTATCATTCTGGTTCCTGTAAAAATCAATCTGTCACTTCTCCGGGCATACAGATGGCTCGTATGGGGTCAACTCACCAGTAAAAAAAAAAGGGAAACAAATAACATCTACCTTTTATGGAACTGTTTTCCGTGGCAGACCCTATGCTTCGTGCTAGGGGCTTTGATCTCTCTTAAGATGCACTCATTAACTCGGTGAAGGAGGCATTATTAAACACAGTTTTACAAATGTGACGATTATCGTCCAAGCAGGTTAAATAACAACTTATGCCATGTCACACAACCCTGGGATCGAGGCAGAACTTAAAACCATTGCAGTCTGGGTCCAGGGATTATTGTCTTTTCATACATCTAACCTGATCATCCTGTTGATATAACAGACTCATCCTGTAAGGAACTGGGTGAACATTCACAGGACATACCATTGTCAGGAACCCCAATAAATAAACAAATTAGCACCCTATTCCACACCCAAAAACTTTCAGGAAATTGAGTTCAAAGGCTTCTTTAAAAATTTACCTCATTTCAAGAAATATTATGATTAGAAGAGATCATTCAGGAATTTTCCCTGATGAAAAAATTAACTTAATATATAAACACTTTCACCAAAGGATTATTTATAATATGGCAACAAAAAGAAACTCTCCATTCTAAACAATGGATTAGTATACTCATAAGGGAGGATGCAGACAAACGTCAACAAGACTTTGTTAGAATATAGAAAATATTTATAACATTAAATTTAAAAAAGGCAAAACTGTGTCTATAGGCTGAGTTTAAAATGTAAAAACATATATATGTGTAACAACAGCCTGGAAAAGAAATCACCAAAATTTTAACAGATGTTCTCTCCAAGTGATAAGATTACAGGTACTTTTTTCCTGCTTATACTATTGGGCACGTTTTTTTTTTCTTTACTGAGCATATGTTGCATTTAAAAACAGGAAAAAAATTTCAATTTGCGACCACAAGCTGGTCATTTGTGCAAGTCTTTCTCACATTTTAATGTGCAAATGTTTACCTGGAGAATTCGTTTAAAATGTAGATTGTGATTCAGCCTGAGATGCTGAATTTCTAACAAGCTCCCAGGTTATGCTGATGCCGGTTTGGGGACCACACTTGGAGTTGGATTTCATGTCGAATAAGCAAGAAAGAATCATCGTAGATCCACTTAAATCTGAGAGTTAGAACCTATGAAGCTTCCCTTGCAAATTCTTTTCTTGAGAATCTAAGTCAGGAAGTTTTGCTTAATGGCTACCTAAATCTCTCCTGTTGCACTGTAAGCCTGTTTCTTTTCCAACTGTACTCCTCTCTGAACCAATTTTCAAATCCACAGTACAGCTCATGAGGTTTTCTTCTCCAGGGTAACTTTCCTTTGCCCCTGTTTTGAAATTTAATTCCATTTGTTCTGCTCATGTTGGCACAAAAATTGTCTCCAGTTAGTTTAATAAAACCATCACTAAAACAATTTTCTTGAGTAGTGTAATTATAGAGCTAGTAATTAGACTCCTCACTAAATGAATAGCCTAGTTAGATTACATTTAGACAAGCACCACACACCCCATTCCATTTTAATCACCCCTTGAATGCAATCCCGTTTGTTTGCAAGGAAGGGCTTTTAAAATGGTAATAGTAAGAGCATCATAGACACTCTTGGAAGATAATGCTGCCTCTAAAATTACGGAAATTTGACATCCACCACATTACCTGTGGCAGGGGTGGGAGGAAGGGAGCTTTCCCAGCATTTTGTCAATACGGTGGGGGTATCTTATCTTTCAACCTCTGCAAGTGGTGTGAGCATTCACTGAAGTCCGAGTTGGGACTCTCCTATGATACCTGCCACATGACATGGTCACACCATAAAGATGCACCTTTAAAGCTCGTGTGGTCTCCTCCAGGAAGTCTTCTTTGGTTCAGCAGTTTCTGGGTGGACCCTTGACTCTCTCTTTTGTTTGTTTTAGTGCTAGGTTTTGTATTTCAGCCTGCAACCTATTTACCTTCTCTATTTCCTCCAAGGCACCTGCAGTTTTCTCAAAGCACAAGTGATGCAGATTGCAGGCACCCAGATGCCCTTGGAGCTTTGCACTGTAAGGTAGCTCTCATAGGAGTCTACACGTGTCCATGGTGCTCTTTACGTGGACAGAGTCACATTGCAGAAAGTTCTGCTTTCTATCTAGGAATCAATCACCCAACTTTGCACCAAAGATAATATGACTTTGACCTGACTCATCATCTCCAAAGGATGGAGCATTCCCAATAGCTAATAGTCATTGGGCTACACACTTTATTTTTTATTTATTTATCTTTTTTGGCCATGCCGGCTTGTGGGATCTTAGTTCGCCCACCAGGGGCCAACCCCCACCGGGCCCTCCACAGTGAAAGCACAGAGTCTTAATCACTGGGAATTAAGACTCCAGGGAATTCCTGTACTACGTGCTTTAGACGCATCCTTCCAGTGGATCTGTCCAGGGGAAAAGCTGGGCAGCTCAGAGAGGGTATGTAATTTGCCCGAGTTCAACCAGCTTAGAAATGGTAGAGAACAGAGTGAAAGCTATGCTTTCCTGTTGGGAAAAGTGTGGGTCCAATAGCATCCCTGAGTTCCCCAGGCGCCTCTCACTGGCTCTTCAATTTGAGACCTTTGTTTCCTTATCTGTGCAATGAGAATAATTGTACCCATGCCACTTACATCTTAAGGGTGTGTGTGTGTGTGTGTGTGTGTGTGTGTGTGTGTGTGTGTGTGTGTGTGTGTGTGTGTGTGTGTATTACATGAGATAAGGTTTATAAAAGCAATTTGTAAAATGGAAAATGTTATCACATGTAAATTATTATTGTTATGACTTAACCAGATCCAGGACATGCATTGCTTAATAAACCAAGTTCATCTCTGAAGTAGTTGAAGTGTCTTATGTTCTATCAAAGAAAATAGTCTTATACTAAATACTAATATTATTCACGTGTTATAGTTAACTTGTTAAAATGTCATAGTCCTATCAGGAAGAGGCTTCCGTAGACGTTGTAAGCCTCCTTTTACATTTTATTTTTTATCCTGGTTTTAATTTGCATGCTTTCAGTTCCCTCTTCAGTAATAGAATTACTCTGTTCTCGGCTGATTGATTCTAGGAATTTGTGAATGCAGCCAAACTAAAACATATTTGCATTTTTAAGGCTTGAAATGTTCTTTCAGTTTTGAAAATGAGTTTAAGGAAATGTATGACTTTTTTGAACTAATGGCAAATTACATTAATAAAATTCATACCTGCTGTGGGCAACGATGATTCTGTATCAAAGGGAAAGTAAATCAAAGGCTAAATTCCTCACTCTCTAATTGGTCATATCTCCCACTCATTTCAGTAGGAATATTTACTGTTCCGGATTATAATATTGAGGCATAGAACAAACAGTTCTCCCTTTTAAGTTGCTTCTCTCTCTCCAGCCTCTTCTCTTTCAGAAGCTCCTGCTGTTGACTTTGGTTCCCTCCTTTCACCAGCCACACGGCCATCAATGAATGTTTTCTCGCCACATCTGTTCGCGGTACAACATACACTCACAATCTTGCAATTTTCATTTTCCTTAAGAAATGTGTTTAATTTGTTTGAAATTGTGTTGGCTGATGGCTTAACACCAGTCACATTTTTAAAAAGAACTTGAAAGAAGCTGGCATGGAGTGAGACATGAGGTTGAAATTCTGATGTCTTTTCCATAAGGGCCCTTCTATCTGCAGACCCTAGCACCATCTGGCCAAAGTTATAACCTGCTAGCCCGGTGCCCTTGAAGCCAACCCAAGTCAGGAAGAGTTAGAAATTATATGATCTCTGATGACATGGATGACTCTAGATAGTTTTGACGTAGTATGTGCTCTAAGGGGACCATAAATCCAAGTTCATCTGAGGCTGAACCAATTAGGAATCATAAGATAAGTTGGCAAATATTTACGCTAATAGAGATGCATGTCTCAAGTATGTACTTCCCTTGAGCCCAAACTAAAGTCTACAGTTTCTAATCTAAATTTGCCCCCAAAGAGATCGCCTTCTGATTTTTACAAACAATCCTATCTCTAATCTATTGTCACAGAAGTTTCTCAGAATTGAAAATGAGTGATAGTTTTCTTGCTGTTATTTCACCATATGTCATGTTAGAATTCGCTCAGTCAACGTTTTCATAAGCATGCAACACTGATGGACGACAAAGCATGTAAAGTAATTCAGCACAAAAAGCAGCCTGTTTTGAGAGAAAAACTCTCAGAGTAAGTCTAGTTAGAGATGCCAAGCAAACTACCAAATAGAGGAAGACATTTGGCCAATCCACACCAGGGGGTGAGGATATTTAGTAGAAATATTTCCGGTAAGTATAAAAGAACAAAAGATCACAAGAGACCATGAATAGCTTAGCAAATATATCATCAGAAATGGGTAGTCTCCAGAATTCAAATCAAATCAATACAATTCAATTCAATGCACCAAGCATTCACTTAACAAATGCTACATGCAAAAACACGGTGGTAGGGGATCTAACATTTAATATACATATCACCTCAAACGTAAAGTACTTATACCTAGAAGGGATAATTTGGAAAACTTATAAATGAATACAAACACAGCTTTCAATAAGATGATCGAAAAGGTAATTGGTTATTAATTTAGATAACTGGATTTGAATTTCACCAGGTCATTAATTCTCTTTGTTTCCACAATGATATGTGGGGATGTTAAGACCGCTTAGACCACTGGACCATTTAGAAATATTGTATGTGGAAGAACTTTATCGTGTTTAATCGGTCTCTCTGGGAATAAACTCATGGGCAGGAACTGAAGTGCTCAATAAAAACGTGACAGGATAAATGAACATGAAAATGGGCTACCGGAGTTCTAAGCTTTGTGCTTGGTTGGAGAGATACAGAAAGGACTCTTTAATAAGATAGAGTTTAATATTTCTGTGAAGGATGGTGTGTGTGGGAATTCCAGAGATGTGAGAGCAGAAAGTGAGCAGTACATTCTGGAATTTGGTTGGAGTGCAGAATGCAGAAAAGAAATTACTGAGAGGAAAGAATGGAAAAGAAATTTGTCCTTAATTAAGTAGAGTGGAACCACTGTTCTTGGGTAACTGAGTGACATAATTAGTGTTGGGGAAAAAAGAAGAATCTGGAAGTAACATATAAGTGATGATAGAGAGAAGGCAGGTGGAGTATCAGGAAGCTTTAGTCTACAGGGGGAACAGCAGGTTCTTAAATTACTGTGGAAGTAGTCATGGGAATTACAGGGAAAGAAAGATATGGAAACGAGTGCTAAGTTTTGCTTAAATTTCATGAACAAAGATGAAGGAGGGCTGTGATAAAGACAATAACAAAGGTGACATGTATCTGTGTAGCCTTTTACAATTTACAGATACAGGTAGAGGCCATCTTCTGAAGAGCCTTGATGGTTAGGATGGGTCTCTACTTCTGGGCAGATGTTTGAGGTATCCAAGCTCCTCATGAAAGAAGATGAATCTGGCAGCAGTGTATATATAAGTATATAAGTATGTGTGTATATATATATATATATATATATATATATGTAACTTTTATATATATATATATATATACATACATACATATAAGTATAACTTATATAAGGACACTAATCCTATCATGGGGGCTCCACCCTCATGACCTCACCTAAACCTAACTAGTTCCCAAAGGTCTCACCTCTCAATACCATCCCCCCTGGGGATTAGGGCTTCAACATATGAATTTGGGGGGAATACGTTCAGTCTACTATATATATAGAAAATACTTATTATATATAATATATAACTAACACACACTACACATAGTTATACATATAATATATATACGCTATATATATTACATATAAGTTAGAGGCCAACCAAATTGTGTTAGGTCATAATTTATTATGAAGATAACTCAGGGCTATAAGGCCAATCCCAAGGTTTTAAGCTTTCGGAGGAGGCTTTGGAGTGTGGGAATGGCTTTTGTCACATCACCGGGGGCAGAGTTAAGGTTTTGAGAAGTAGACTATAGCCTTCCTACTTCTTATGGGGAACTTGGGCACAAAAGCCAGAGTCCAAGAGCTTGTGGAATTCAAGTGGTGGGAGGGGCTTGAGGGGAGAAGGGAAACGTCACTGATACTCCTACACGTGTGCACCTACTACTTACCAGGCACTGCACACAGCTTATTATTTTGAAAGGTAGGTTTTATTATTATTCAGGGGTGGTGAAGCCAACAGGTCGCGAGACGATGGCCATGGAAAAGATTGTTACTGTTGTCAAGGTGGAGGGGGCTTACAGGGCCACGTGGGACAGCTCCAGGGTCCATCTGGAGGCAGGGAGTGGGAGGGGACGGGTGAGCAAGAGCCTTCACTGTGGTTTCTGTGGGAAGAAAGGAGTGAGGTGGGGTAACAGGCTGAGGACTGGCTAGTCTGAATCATTTCTGTGGGCTCTGGGCACAGGGGCCACCCCTAGTTGTCTGGTACCTGGTCCTGGTGTGATTAGAGCAGGTGAATAGTGGCCCTGGGGGTGAGAGCCCCGTAGAGGGGGTGGTTGCAGTGTCGGCTTTGATCGGTTGTTTTGTGTTTGAAAGATACACTCCCAGGTAAGCTGTTTGCTATTTCTAGGAATTAGCCAACCCCAGGAAGGGCAGTCAGCTGGGCCCCAGGTGCCACAGCATCCGAAATACAGAAAATAAAAAGGCAAGATGAATCCAGTTATCTTATTCTAAAATGTGAACATTTGCACAATACAATTGTCCAGTCGTTTGTGACAAACAATCATTCCCATCCATAGAAGAAGAGAAGACAAATTGAATCCTTGCAGTGAAAAAGGAAAAGTAAAACAAAGATGCACCCCCCCCAACTGTCATTCGTGCCACGGAACTACTAAATAATGGGAAAAAGTAGAAATTAACACAAACCAGAAAAACTGCACGAGATTAGAGCCCCCTTCTATTCACACACATAGTGTACTCTAATAAAACCACACAACCCACACAAAGATGCCTTTAAAAGTGTTGTCATTAATTTGCAAAAACACCTCCTCTACCTGTGTTTCAGCAAAGGGCAGAAATTTTGCTCTGAGTGTCTCCTAAAAGTTTGGGGACTCTTTATGTAAGAACTTGTTCTCTTCACGTTCATGAAACTCTTGGACAAATCTTAGGGGAGCGCCGGTGGTGGGGATGGCAGTGTTAACTGTAAATAGTATTCATTTTTGTTTGGGTGACATTGGCTTCTTGAGATGAAATCAACAAGCTTTACATTGAAAGGACTTTTTAATTTAAAAAAAATAAATTTATTTATTTATTTTTGGCTGCGTTGGGTCTTCGCTGCTGTGCGCGGGCTTTCTCTAGTTACGGTGCGCAGGGGCAACTCTTCGTTGAGGTGCGCAGGTTTCTCACTGCGGTGGCTTCTCTTGTTGCAGAACATGGGCTCTAGGCATGTGGGCTTCAGTAGTTGTGGGGTACGGGCTCAGTAGTTGTGGCTCGCGGGCCCTAGAGCGCAGGCTCAGTAGTTGTGGCTCACAGGCTTAGTTGCTCCGCGGCATATGGGATCTTCCCGGACCAGGGCTCGAACCCATGTCCCCTGCATTGGCAGGCAGATTCTTAACCACTGTGCCACAAGTTAAGTCCCAGAAAGGGCTTTTTTAAAAAGCAAAAACGTTTTTCCATTCAAATAGAAGAAAAGACGTGGCACCCCAGCCTGGTGCTCCAAATTACGGTTATGGAAAATTCATTGTCATTGTCACTTATTGATTCCAATGCAAATGTTTTAGGTGAGAAGTCAAGCCCCAACTGGGGATCCTCTTACTCCTACATGCCAACACCTGCATCCAGCCGGGCGCAGTGCACACACCCAAATCTTGTCTTAAAAGTAGTCTCTGGGGCTTCCCTGCCGAAGCAGGGGACACGGGTTCGTGCCCCGGTCCGGGAAGATCCCACATGCCGTGGAGCAGCTGGGCCCGTGAGCCATGGCCGCTGAGCCTGCAAGCCCAGAGCCTGTGCTCCGCAACGAGAGAGGCCACAACAGTGAGAGGCCCGCATACTACAAAAAAAAAAAAGGGTAGTCTCTGCAAACGTTTGAGTCTGATCTGAAATTTGCAAGTCACTGGTATGAAAGAGTGGTATAATAATGTGTGATGTGCACACACTTTGAAGGAGAAAAAGAGCAAAATATAGTTTCAGTGGTTTGCAATGCTCAGAAGCAATCATTGGACTGATGTAGGATAACACCCCTGGGGGTCTTCCTGTGTGATACCCAGATGTACGGAACTACATGACACCTGATGGCAAAGATCTGACTCAGCGTACAAGCAAACCAGGGGTGCAAATTCTACTGTCTTTTTTTTTTTCTGAATATAGTAATCTGTGGTAACTTTTGTTGGTTCATTTCTATAATCATAGCTGCCTGTTACAGATTAGCTTTGGTGGCATTTAAAGGTTAAAATCACTCAACTTTCCAATAAATTTTCTTTATTTAAAAGTGTCTTTTTAATCTGAAAAGAATATATATGTATACGCATATATATCTATAACTGAATCACTTTGCTGTACACCTGAAACCAACACAACATTGTAAATCAACTGTACTTCAATAAAAAGTTAATTAATTAATTAAAAAATAAAACAAAAATGTCTTTTTAAAACATAAAAATGATAATCAGAAAAATAGGGCTATAAAATTATGTTTTCAAATTATCTTTAATAGCATTTAAGAGTGCTCTTAATATGTTAGGACAAGCCATAGCAAAATACAAAAAAATGTAAAAATTGTAATGTTGAATGGTTTGTTTTATTATTGTTTAAAAAAATAAAATCCATATTCTCATCACAAGAAAAAAAATTTGTAAATATGTGTGGTGACAGGTGATACCCAGACTTACCGTGGTGATCATTTTGCAGTGGATATAAATACAGAATCATTATGTTGTGCACTTGAAACTAATATGATGTTGTATGTCAATTACACCTCAATAAAAAAAAATAAAGCCCATATATATGTAGAAAAAGACTAAAATACTTCAAAATGATTAAAAAAATGGAAAATTTCCTTTTGAAGCAAAATACATTAATTTGGAAAATTCAGAAAAGCATAAAGAAGGAAAATATTCATATTTCCATCATTCAGAGAAAATCCCTGTAAATATTGGGTGTAATCTTTTTCAGCATTTTTCCTATTTGTCCTCTCTCTCTCCTCTCTTTCTTTGATAGTACATCTGTCATCTTATACTCTATTTTTCTCCGATTAACTTAATGCCATCAAAATTTTCCTATGCAATAAAAAATTCATGGCATCCCCTTTTTTTTTCTTTTTTTTGCGTTATGCGGGCCTCTCACTGTTGTGGCCTCTCCCATTGCGGAGCACAGGTTCCGGACGCGCAAGCTCTGGACGCGCAGGCTCAGCGGCCCAGCCGCTCCACATGTGGGATTCTCCCGGACCGGGGCATGAACCCGTGTCCCCTGCATCGGCAGGCGGACTCTCAACCACTGCGCCACCAGGGAAGCCCCATGGCATCACTTTTTATAGCTTTAAAGAATAGTCTATCATATGGTATACCCTAATTTTTAAACCATTCCCTGTTTTACTGGCTTATTTTTTCCAATTTCTTACTAATTTAAAATAACAATGCAATGATTATCCTTGTACGTAAGTTTCCCTGTGCACTGCTATATTATAACATGGGGTAAAATATTAACAAGGTTTTTTTTAATCCTTCAAGGTATCCAACACTCCTTCCTTTTTTGTCAATATCAGGACCAGGAGAGGGCGCTGTACCAGCTCAGCGGATGCCGCTCTGAAGGGAGAGGGCTGTTGGAAGACACCACTGGTCAGAACATTTCAGCCCAAGTCAACTGGGAAGATGCTGACTAACAGAGACCAATGGGGTGAAGGACGAAGCAGGAGGTTGCCTGGGGAGGGGGGTACCCCTTCCCCTCCCCCAAAGTCCTGCTGCATCTCACCTCTCCTCTCCCCTTCCGAGATCTGAAATGTGCCGGGGGGGAATGGGGCAGGGGAGACTCTAGGATTAATAAGTTTAAATTCAAAATGCCCAAAAAACAGAAGTGACAGATTTTAACTGAAATTAACTGGATCACATTATCTGATTTCAGGAGGTATAGGAGATAGATATTTAGTCATAGAAAAATAAAAGAGGTGTTGGGGTTTTGTGGTTATTGGGGTTTTTTGCACCCTTCAATTTTATGATCTGTGAAAATATTATATACTTAGTAGAGTTCTTTAAATGTCACATTTCTGAGTCAAGTGGTAAAAATGTTATGCAGGCTCTTTATATATGCTTTTAATTTCTTTCCCGAAAAGCTCTGCTAATTATTCTTCCAAGACACAAGCTCAAGAGTACTGAGTATTACAGTTATTTAAATATTTTCCAATTTGATTTTAAAAAGGCAAAGTTAATTGGGATACTATATTGTCATAATTTTTAGTAATTTCTATTTCTTTTGTGAACTGTATATTCATGTACTTTGCTCATTTTATATCAGGAGTATTAGTTCTTTTCTTATTGATTTAAAAATAATTTTAACATGGTATTAAAGATACTAAGTTTTCCTATCATATTTGTTATGAATATTTCTCCCAATTTGCTACTGGCGTTTGAATTTTCTTTACGAAGTCATTTCACATACCCAAATTTAATGCTTTGGAGAGTCAAATATATTTATTTGCCTTTGCCATTGCTTCCATTCGCTTTGTATTTTTAATAGTCTTGCCCATATTTTGTTATTTTCCATGGCTTCATTTAAAAATATTTATTCTGTAATTTTTAATGCATATAATGCACCTAAAAATTATTTTGATGTGTCGTGTGTGATGGAAGGTGAGAAATCTAAGTTTTTTCAAACATATAATTTTACTGTTAAATAATTCATAAACTCAATTATTTTACAAGAGTTTATTAAATGCCTACTGTGTGCAAAGCACTATACTAGGCTTTGATCACATGGTAACCAAAGTATAAAAATTTTTAAAAATTAAAAAAAGACAATTTTTCTTTCATGAGCTTACAGCCTGATTGGGGAGATAGTTATTAAGTAAATAAATATATATTTGTGAATTGTCATTTGGGCTGTGAAAACAAAGAATAAGGTAGGCAGAGAATAATGGGGGAACCTAACTTTGACTGGGGGTAGCAGGAGGCTTCCCTAAGAGATTGACATTTGAGTTTCACTGTTCATATGCTCATTTCACGCATACACTAAATTCTGTTTCACTGCAGTCTCTTCTGGGCCACTGATCGGTTTGTTTGTTTAAACCAGTCCCACGCTGCTCCAAGTAATCAAACTATGATGTGTTTCAATATTCGTCTGAGAAAATTCTTCCTCGATACAATTTTCAGTTTAGTTTTTGTTGGTTGGCCTGGAAACCCATATGTCCACTGTGTATCAATCATTACCATGAAACAAAACCAAAAAGAAGCCAGTTGCATGAACAGGAAGAGTTGTTTCCTCTTGGTGCAGATGAGGGTTTTCATCCTCCAGTTCAGATTTCATTTGTGACTTCTCTCCTCTGAGCAGCAGTTGGCAGACCACCTCTCCTTCCCCTATGCCCCTTTCACATGGCTCCTTATGCACTAGGATGGCTGGTCCTCCCTGAATTGCTCCCTACCCCCACCTGTTTTTTTCTTCTTATTCTTCTGCAGTATAATTGTTTTGTTCTGCCCAGACTTACAAGCCACATTTTCAACCAGCTCAAGAAACAAGGACATTCCAGTTCCTGGGACAACACTTCTTAGGAGAGAAAGGGGATTACAAAGCAACAACAACAAAAATCGTCAGAAAAGAAATTCTCCAAGTTCCCACTTTCTGTAAGATTGCTCTTTCTTAGGATGGAAGAATGGATCATGTAGCAATGATGTTGGTTGCCTATCCAATACTCACCAATATTCTTCCTTATTAACCAAGCCCTATTTTTATTTGGAGCATCAATGCACCTGAGTCCCAGCTTCCATTACAACTAGGCAACCTCATTCTGTCCATGAGATGTGAGTAGAACTTCTGGAAGAGCTGCTTAACAGGAGACAATAACATGAAACTACCATGACCATCATGGACCACTTTACTTCAGACTTCTTAGATGTGTGGGTAAATTTTTAAGTATTTAAACATTGTTACTTTGAGTTTCTGTACATATAGCTGAACCCCACCCTAACAGATGTAGACCAGCAGAGTTCATTGACCTCTGTTCCTAACCAAGAAAAATCACCAGGGCCAAATGTAAGGATCTGCAGAGAAGTTGTGGTTGTTGTCATAATGGTTTTTGAAAAGGCAAAGCTGAAACAAAATCCCATTACATTTTTTTTTTTTTTTTTTTTTGTGGTACGCGGGCCTCTCACTGTTGTGGCCTCTCCCGTTGCGGAGCACAGGCTCCAGACGCGCAGGCTCAGCGGCCATGGCTCACGGGCCCAGCTGCTCCGCGGCATGTGGGATCTTCCCAGACTGGGGCACGAACCCGTGTCCCCTGCATCGGCAGGCAGACTCCCAACCACTGCGCCACCAGGGAAGCCCCCCATTACATTCTTAATAGCACAGTGCTTTGCTTTGGGGGTACTCAAGGCTCTTATGGAAAGCACTTAGATTTTTTAATTGAGTGCCTATCAATGTAAGCATTTGGGAATGCTTCTATATTAAGTATATGAGTAATGACCTTAGCAGAGAATTCCAATTTTATTACCAGTGCTCGACACCAAAAGCAAAGAGGATGTATTTCAGTGAAGTGATGGGGTAGGCTTCACAGGCTCCCCTGTCACTGGTCCAATTTATCTCCCAACCTTTCAACCATTTTACATTCTTCTAAAATGTTTGATGCATAAAGAATAAGGTCCAGACCTTATAAGCCTAGTATTCAGATACAATATGCTTCTTTCTTAACTTTCAGCCTCCTTTCCTGATATCCCACACACAAGATTAAGACATATTTGACTACTCACTGTAATATTATTTCATGTTTCTTTACCTCTGCTTCTATCCTCTTAACCTGCAATGCTTTTATCTCAAGCACTCATCCATCCTTCATCCATCCATCCATCCATCCATCCTCCATTCATACGTACACTTAACAAATCTTTATCGAGCACTTGCTATGTATCAGGCAAGTACTGTGATAGGTGTTAGGATTAACGCAACAAAGTAGTTATGGTTCCAGTCACTAACAAAATTCCACTTATCACCGCCCCCGCAAGACTGAGCTCAAAAGCCTCCCCGACCTCCATCTTCTTCCCAAAATTTCCTTGGCTATTGTTGGCCCTTTGCATTTTCATGTAAATTTTAAAATCGGCTAATCAATTTACAAATACACACATATGCAGTCTCCTGTCATCACACGAACCATAGATGAATTTAGGGAGACTCGCCCTTTTTACAATGTGAGTCTTCCAATTTACGAAAGTCAGATCTCCCTCCACGTATTAGGTCTTTTATTTCTCTTGAAAAGTGCTTTGTAGTCTCAGTATACAAGTCTCACATATTTTTTAAAAGATTTATTCCTAGGTATTTAATGTTTCTTAATGCTATTACAAAGGATATAACTGTAAGACTTCATTTTCTCTTTGTTGCAGATCTCTAGAAATAGAGATGATTTTTTTATACTGACCTTAAACCCAGAGACCATATTAAATAGATTTATTAAATTTAAGCTATTTGTAGATTCTTTTGGACTGCCCGTATAAAATCAATTCATCTATGTATAATGACAGTTTTATTCCTTCCTTCCAATTACTCTGTCTTTCACATGTTTTCTTGCATTATTGCATTGGCCTGGAGTTCCAGAACAATGTTGGGTAGAAGTGGTGAGAGCACGCATCCTTATTTCTTCCCACCTCTTGAAGGGAAAAGCTTTCTATTTCACCTCTGATTTTAAGTCTCCTCTGGTCTGCTCCTCTTCCCATGACGTACCCTCCAGGCTTCCACTGAGAACCTGGTGTGTCCTAGGACCACCTCTGGTGAGCACTGAATTCTAACCTTTGCCTCTGCAGCATCTCCAAACCACAGAATGCTCCGCTCAGCTTTTCAGACGTTTTCAGCTTAACTTCTCCTCCCCTGTGCAGTTTCAGAATTCAGCAACTGTCTTCAGGAGGAATCGATCCTGTGTTGGAGGCTGTTTAGTTCTGTAGCTCTTCCAAGGTACAGCTCATATGCCGAGCCGCGCCTTCGCCCAGAATCCATGATGCCCCAGGATAAAAGCTGCTGGTCCCCTCCCCCGAATCTTAGCCCCTCTACTTGGCATGGCTTAAACAGCTCTTGGGTGCTTTTAAAACAGGTGATTTGGGGATTTCATCTGGGCTACCTGGTTGTTCGTAGTGGAAGGATTAGTCTGCCCCCAAATGTCTCCATCTTAGAAGCAGAAATCCATGCCAGGTTTTTAATAAGTATCAATACTTTCAAATTTTCCTTTGATCTCAGCCTTTGGAGACAGAATATCAGAAATGGAGCCAATGCTAGGGGTCTCCTGTAGTCTCTATCTGAAAAGCAACCCGAAGATTATTCCCAGAAATGAGGGAACTGAGCAAATAAAAGGCCAGCCGAGGGAATCTGTCAGCTTGGCTAGATCTGAGGCGAGAGGTCAGACTCAGACATGAGTTCATCTGAGCCCTTGTGAGAACCGAGGGCTGCCCTTGAATGTTCTCCTGGCCATCTCCTCAGTCTGCACAAGGGGACAGTTGGCAGAGGAAACGAGCTCATCACCCTCACAACTGGGAATTACCTAGCGTGCTGGTCCTTGGAAATGCTCCCTGCCCGCCCTGTACCACGGGCAAGCCATCTGAGCTTGGGAACAGGCATCCCGAGATGAATCGAGAGGTCCATCACTACGTTATTGCTAGAAGGAACTTTCCTCAGAATTCCATGCATATCTTTTCTAGGCTTAAACATCCGTCCCAACTCAAAGAAGATGGTTCCTTGCTGAAGCAGATACAAGTGGTTGGAACATTTCTATTCAAAGCAGATCGGTCATCCGGCTTAATGTGCCATGGCCTATTTGGGCCACCCTCCAGCAGCAATATATCACTCCACATAGTGTCATACAAGCTGCTTTTATTTGTCACGACTTTTTAATCCTACACCGAGTCCCTGCACAGGAGGTCAGGTGGTTCTTGGTAGGATGTGTTAACTGTGCTGTGAGCAAGGATCCAGACTGGTTTCCGGACGATGCATGGCAACTGCCCCTTCACTTACTAGCCTCTCAGTGCCCCAACTTCGACAAACATCTTTGCATCACTGCAAACACAGCTGTGGAAGGGAACCCAGTCAGAGAGCTGGGAGTTATCACTCATCTGGGACTTAATGTGGAGGGACTCTAAAAGGGCATCAGCTTGTGGACTGGGCATTTTTCTAGTGAGGCTGGCAAGGAAAGAAAAGAAAAGGGGAAGCCATGAAATGCTTATTGATATTTTTGGAGGGCAAGGTGGAAATATTTGTTCACCTTCATCCCCGTACCCTTTTACATTTCCCTAAATTCTGCTACTTGTTCCCATGTCAAATCTTGTGTTAAATTTTCTTCTCAGTAAAAAAGCCCAGCATGAAAAATAATTCATATTCATAGAGTCATCTCTGATTAAAATAATCCCTAGGGCTTCAGCGCACTGTATCCTGAATTAAAATGCTTTAGACGTTCAGAGTTTGGGCTTCTCTATCTCTTGGGAGGCCATTAATGGCTTATGCATATCAGGCTATTTTCCAAATTCTGCTCTTCTGCTCTGGTAAATAAATGAAGAAATCCAGTCGAGAAACATCTGGAAGGCTTTAAAAACTGGGAAAGATTCTCCTCTGGATCGGATGGTTTAAGTGCAATGCTGCTTAAACTTGGGGCCGAGGGCCGTAGGACCTCTCCAGGCCATTTCCAATACTTAGATTTTATAATACTATGAATATCTAACCAAGAATCCCCTTGGGGAAAGATTTCAAAATTGGACATGATGTGAAAAACATTCAATTAATTTTTTTTTTTTTTTTTGATGTAGTGGAAAAGCCCTGAGCTGGGATTTTAAAAATGTGGCTTCTTGTCCCAGCTCTGCCCCTAATTAGATGGGTGACTTCGGGAAGTCACATAACCTTTCTGGGCCTGTTTCATTACCCATAAATGAGGGTTCACTTAATAATAACCAACGTTCCTTTGAATTACCACCCCCCTCTTTAATCCTTTCTTTTCCATCTGTCTACTCCCCCTCCAAACTCCCTTCTCATTGTCTGGTTCTCATTCCAATTAATCCTTGATCTGGCTTCTCCTCTGGCTTAGCTGTGTGACCTTAGGCAAGTTGTTTAACCTTTCTGTGCTCTGAAAAAAAGAGAGTATTAGTAGCGTCTGCCTTATAGCGTCTGTCTTGAGGATTAAATGATTAATACACAGCAAGCCCTTGGCTCAGAGTAATAAGTAAATAAACTGTTAGCCAACAGTCATTATTTTCCAGAGATTAATGTTATTGACTCACAAGTATAGTTGACGCACTTTATTCCTGGATCAAAAAGGATACAGTTGGAGTCATTCTTACTAAGAGTGGTCGCAACTTATTAACAAACAATAAACCTATTGGATCATTGACCCCATTTCTCTCGCCACTTTATTCAGGAGCTTGGTACAGTCAGGCAAACGTGAATATTTCTCTCCATCTATAATTCTGCCACCATCCTTGTGCAAAAACTCGGAGTCAGTCATGAGGGGCTCATCTTGATCCAGAGACCCTGATAGTGAGATCCTGTCTTCGCTCTCTGAGGTCCACACCACAGGCTGGAATTTACATATATATATAAACATATATGTATGGAACACTAAAAAGACTGGGTAACACAGTTTTAGGGAAGTGAATTTTAAAACTTTTTTTGCAGTATAGTTAAAGCCCAGCTCCTAGTTGTATGAGTTTTGACAAATATGTACACGTTATGTGCCCGATGGCCCAGATATAGAGCATTAGCCCTAGAAAATTCCTCTGTGCCCTTTTCCTGCCAACAGCCGTCTTTGGCCAGCGGCAGCCATTATTTTGATTCCTCATCAATTAGTCTTGCCTATTCTTGAACTTTGCATAAATGGACTCTTTTTATCTGGTTTCTTCCACTCAGCATGACCTATCTGAGATAAATCCTGATGTCGCCTGTATCAACAGCTCATTCCTTTTTAGTGCGAAGGAGTCAGTGTACCGTTGTGTATAAAGACTAATTAATTTGTTGATTCTTTTTCCTATGGATGGACACTGGGACCCTTTTCATCTTTTGCTATTATGAATAAAACTGCAATGAGTGTAGGGAAAGACTGTTGAAGTGACTTTTTTCCTGAACTTTGAAGTTTTCTGTCATGCGATTATAGTTTCAAAAAAAATGAAAGATTTAAAAATATATCTCATGGTCCCCTCAAGTCTTTCCTCCTTGACAAGGAATATAACTCCTTTCACTCCATCATCAATCTCTCTCTTTCTTGAACTGCTTTGGCACTCACCCAGGCACAAATACAAATGTTTCAAGAACTATTGTTGGCCCAACTTTTCACAATAAGCTGAACCAATCAGCTACTTCTTTTCTTAATTTAAACTAAAAAACAATAGCAAGATATGGAAGCAACCTAAATGTCCGTTGACAGAGGAATGGATAAAGAAGATGTGTTACATGTGTACAATGGAATATTACTCAGCCACAGAAAGAATGAAATCATGCCCTTTGCAGCAACGTGGATGGACCTGGAGATTATCATACTGAGTGAAGTAAGTCAGACAGAGAAAGACAAATATCATGTGATGTCACTTACACGTGGAATCTAAGTTTTAAAAATGATACAAATGAACATATTTACAAAACAGAAACAGATTTACAGACATCGAAAACAAACATGGTTACCAAAGAGAAAACATGGAGGGTGGGGTGGAGGGATAAATTAGGAGCTTGGGATTAACATACACACACTACTATATGTAAGATAGATAACCAACAAGGACCTACTGTATAGCACAGGAAACTCTACTCAATATTCTGTGATAACCTATGTGAGAAAAGAATCTGAAAAAGAATGAATATATGTATATATGTATAACTCAATCACTTTGCTGTACACCTGAAACTAACACAACATTGTAAATCAGCTATACCCCAATAAAATTAAAAAAAAAAAACAAACAGTTGGTGATGGATAGCTGAGTCTTGTGGGACTCAGCCCTTACCCTGTGGGGTCTGTGCTAACCCCAGGTGGTATCAGAATTCAATTCAGTTGAGTGAGGACACCCAGCTGGTGTCTACCAAGAACTGGTGAATTTCTTATTGTGGAAAAAGTCATATTTTGGGAGTACAGGATTATTCTGAGTATAGCGGGAAAAAAAAAAAAAAAACAGTGAGTTTTCTTTACATAATACTTGTCATTCTTGGGTCCTGGAGGCAACAGACAGTGGAGTTCTCTGTCCTCCCAACTCACTTCTTCTCTTGAAAATTCTTCTCTTTTGTGGGTCCAATGCTCTACATCCTGGCAGCTCAGAAGTCAAGCCCATCCAGGTAAGGGGCTCCTTCCTTTCACAGACTAGCTTCTGGATTTGCCTTGACATCCAGGCACTAACAGGACCTCCATCTGTGGCTTAACAGGAGACTAAAATCTGCTGTGATTACTACCTATTTTCCAATAAAGCTTCTTTTAATTTAAAGTTACTGAATTATCCATTGCTCTCCCTTGTTCACTTAAAGCACAGTCAATTTAGTACCCTCCATAAGTAAGAAAAGCCTGAACAAACTGGCAATTCCAACCAATGTGCCCTGTCTTTTTCCTGAACCAATTTATAAACTGAAAATGCAGAGACATCATGACTTGGCTGGGATGATCCGGCTTTCCTGTGATGATCAAGATGCCTCTGAAGAGAAAGGATTTACCATCACGGAATTAACGGCAAAAACGGTTCAAAGCAGTGAAAGTTTTAAAATTCCTTATACTAAGGAGTGATTTACCTTGGCAAGAGATAGGTGACAATTAACTAGCTGGCATCCAGGCTAATTCCTCTCTCTCGTGCTCTCATTTTCCTTTTGCCTTCTCTGAGAGAGAATGATTGACAGCTTGGGAAAGGTGCTGGCACTTGGGTTAACTTAACCTCTGCCTCAGTGGTCTCAACTAGCAATGGGCCATTCTTAGATACGGTAGCATAACTGTTTCAAAGAACTCTGGCAAATCCAAGGTTTTTACAATGATCAGTTTGCCTATTTTCTCGTAAGCCTCCTGAGTGAGCCTATTTGTCAGAATCCAGGTGTTTTCTTGTACTCTCACAATGCTGGATTTCACACGGCACTGGCAGGAAGCGGCACTGGCTCTACAGAACAGTCTCCTTTTGGGGAAAACTCTTCAGGGCTCAGAAGAGCTGTGGCCCGAGCCTGAAGATGGCCGTGTAGATCTGCACCATCTCTCAACAAAAAAGAGAGGAGAAAAGCATTGTGAGAGCATCTGTGTTAACACACAGACTGGTTTCTCCTAATCCAACCCAAGAGCACCGAATGTCCTTGTGCCTGTGGTTCAACCCTGTAACTTCCACTAAGCACAAAGGAAGAGTGATCCACTCTCAGGCGATGGCGGGCAGAGGAGGGGTACTTGCTTGTCCCACCTCCCCGCATCTGAGAAGGGGCTGGGGCCCTTTACCGGCTCTAGAGCCAAAAGTTGGAGAGAAGAAAGATGGCATTCATGTCAGGGCATCTGGCGGGAGGCAGACGGTCTCTGTGGGGTGTTCATGTCAGTGACAGAGACCCACCCCCCCAGTTTTAAAACCATCTTCTACTGCCTGGCCAGGAAAATGAGCATCTGTGGGAAGAGGCAAATCACCAACCACAGGAGAGGATTCTCACTAGTCTGCAGCTAAATGTTGACGTGGCTAATGGGACTATTTGTTTAAAAAGGATGAAAGGGAGGGTGGAGCAGACATCTTCTCTAGGACCCTGTTCAGAAAACTTTGCCCCATGGGAGAAGTCTATTGTCCCTGAAGATAATCAGGCAAAAAGCTGGTGGTGAAACGTAAAACTTCTAAGGAGACAATAGTTTCTGGAATTTGATGAAGCCACTGCTTATCTTGAACCCAGTGGGGTTTTTTTGGGTTTTTTTTTTGCAGCACGTGGGCCTCTCACTGTTGCGGCTTCTCCTGTTGCGGAGCACAGGCTCCGGATGCGCAGGCTCAGCGGCCATGGCTCACGGGCCCAGCCGCTCCGCGGCATGTGGGATCTTCCCGGACCGGGGCACGAACCCGCGTCCCCTGCATCGGCAGGCAGACCCTTAACCACTGCGCCACCAGGGAAGCCCGAACCCACTGGGTTTTGAACCCATTTCTTTCATGATTTTCTCCTCTCAAGTCCTTTTCGAATTAACAGGAGTTCTTGAAAATTCTCCCCTGCTACAAGCTAAACCTCATGATGGTTTTGTTCATTGCTGCACCTCCAGATCAGAACCTGGCATTCAGTGGACACTCAAGACATATATAAGTAAGTGACTGAATGAGTGAGTGAATGAAGGATGGCCTCTTGTGGTGCTGATGCTGTCTTACTACTATCCTAATATCACAAAGGCTTATTTCAGTGCCAGGCACTTTAAACACTTTACAGGTATCATCTATTTTAATGAGACTTAAATATGTGTATATATTGTTTTCAAAGACCTGATGGCTAGCCAGCCGTTTCACTGGTGGCCATACACCCAATACACAGAACAGAGCATCCCAGCTGTATTTTCCAGGCTACAGCTTCCACTGCTCACACCAGAACAATCTGTAGGTCCATAGGCGCTTTCTTTAGTGAGGTGGGGCATCTCTTTTGGATCTTCATAGCTGACACATCTTAATATCCGCAGTGCTTCACAGCACTTGGCACAAACAAACATTAACTTAATTAAACTTTCTTGGAAGAATGTCATAGAATGAATATGGAGATCATTTAAGTATCTTTCTGTGCTGAGCATAATGGTACAATTCTGGTAGCTGGTTAAAAAAGGCAGTAGAGGGTGGCTCAGTGGTTAAGAATCCTCCTGCCAATGCAGGGGACACGGGTTTGACCCCTAGCCTGGGAAGATCCCACATGCCACGGAGCAACTAAGCCCGTGCGCCACAACCACTGAGCCTACGCTCTAGAACCCGCGAGCCACAACTACTGAGCCCATGTGCCACAACTACTGAAGCCTGTGCGCCTAGAGCCCGTGCTCCGCAACACGAGAAGCCACTACAACGAGAAGCCCGCGCACCGCAAAGAAGAGTAGCCCCCACTCTCCGCAACTAGAGAAAGCTTGCACACAGCAACAAAGACCCAACACAGCCAAAAATAAAAACAAAACAAAACAAAAAATTTCCATTTAAAAAATAAAGGCAGTAGAATATGGGAGGAAAAACCCCCAAGGACCTACTGTATAGCACAGATACTCGATATCTTGTAATAACTTATAATGGAAAAGAATCTACCTATCTATCTGTCTATCTATCTATCTATATGTGTGTGTGTGTGTGTATATATATATATATATATCTGTATAACTGAATCACTTTGCTGTACATTTGAAACTAACACAACATTGCAAGTTAACTATACTTCAGTAAAAAAGATGCATTTTAACCCCAGCAGGATGGGGAGATCAGCTCAGTGCTTTGTGACCACCTAGAGGGGTGGGATAGGGAGGGTGGGAGGGAGACACAAGAGGAAGGGGATATATGTATAGCTGATTCACTTTGTTATACAGCAGAAACTAACACAACACTGTAAAGCAATTATACTCCAATAAAGATGTTAAAAAAAAAAAAGCAGGTAATTAGGTAGCAGCTCTATTTATCTGGCTTTGTCTCTCTGTCCCCATCTAGAATGAACCTTTCCATGCACCCTGCTGTCTATCCATCAATCTTGCTCCCTTTCTTTATACCTCCCCCTCTATCTGTCCACGAGCTTATCTGTGTGTCACAGTGTTTCTGAGCAATACAATTAAGAGTGCCAGGTCTTTAAAGGTGCTACTTCCTCTGTCAAGGCCCGGGATGGAAAACCTACTTCTCCATCATTGTCTTATGACACATCAGCTTATCCATTCAGTATCAAAGGGAGGGGTTGGCAGTGGTGCAGAAATGAAATGTGAAAAACCTCACATGCTCTTGACTCTTAGAGCTCTGTGGCTGGGGAAGGTCTCTCTCACTTCCTCTTGGTTGTAGATCATTGGAGTTGAAGCTCATCTTCCTGCCACTTGGACTCCTGATTCTCCCAGGCATCACACCTTCATGGGAATTACTTGATCAAATAATTCCTAGACTTTCCTCCCACCCCAGGACTGAGGCAGGTTCTCTGAATGGAGTGGACTTCTGTGTGGTCACATCACCCTGGGAGGGCTTTGGAGAACCAGAGGTCATCTTCGGGAAGGGGTACAAGAACGTGGCGAATAACCCACAATAACTCTGTGTGTTCTGAAGTTTTCTCAGGGCGCTGGTGGTGATCTCTGGCTCAACTTCCCTATTAGTGAGCACGTGACCACGGGCACCAGGTCTCTCAGGGCTGCAAGCTTCCATTTAAGTGCCTTCAGATCTGGGCAGGCTTTTGGGATCTCTGTAGGGACGATGTGTGAATGATGGAGCATGAAAACACACGGCATTACCTCAACAACCAAAGCCTGAAACAACACAGAGGGAGGTGCAAGAACATGGGACCCCGATGAAGCATATGGATAAAGGGACCGGAGCCAATGCGGTCTGTCTTAGCGAGGAATCACGGTAATCAGTGTTCCCGTCAGCATTACGGTGACTGGGTTCCATCAGTGGACTTTTGAATATGCTCAATAGAGGCTTAAGTCCATATGGATATAAACTGAGGCAAGGGAGTTGTCTGAATGAATTCAGACTTTGTCCAGACAGATCGTGAATCCACTCTGTAATTATCTACACTCCCATAAACTATCATGTAAGAAAAAAATAAAGAGCATTAAAAACTGTCATGTTAAATCAAAATCCAGCTAATTATGGGTATATTCATTTCCTAGGGCTGCTCTAACAAAGTACCACAAATTGAGTGGCTTAAACAACAGACATTTATTGTGTCATAGTTCTGAATGCCAGAAGTCCGAAGTCAAGGTGTCGGAATGGTGGGTTCCTGAACGCTGCCGTGCCTCTCTGCCGGCTTCTGGTGGTTTGTTGGAAATCTTTGGCATCCCTTGGCTTGTAATGGCATCACCTTGAGCTTTACCTTCATCTTCAGCGGTGTTTTCCTTGTGTTCATGTCTGTGTCCACATTTCCCCTTTTTGTAAGGATGCTGTCATGTTGGATTAGGGCCCACCCAGCTCCAGGATGACCCCATCTCAACTAATTACATCTGCCAGCACCCTATTTCCAAATGTCACATTCTGAGGGACTGGGGGTAAGGTCTTCAATATATGAATTTCAGGGGGACACAATTCAATCCATAACAGTGGGAAAACAAATGTTTTAGAAATCATGTTTTGTGATGAATTCTGACCCCCGTTTCCCCCATTTGAGTTTATTCTGGTAGAACATCTATTCTGACTCCAGACTCACCATCTTCATGTTTATGGGGTAGACCCAGTACCACAATTTGCCCCTAACAGAGTCTCATAAGTATGTGTGAAATATTTCATCATTTATAATTGGCATCATAAACAGGTAATCAAAGTGCAGGACAAATACAAATTACCTGAGGATTCTGGAAACTTATAAACGTTTTATCTAAATTAGTATATAAACATTAAATAATGATAATTCAGAAAACTTTCCTCAAAAGCAGATGATTTGGGTTCTACGTTTATAAAGACGAACAGGAATCTTTTTGAATTTTGAAATAGCAAATGAATACAAGAGCTAAACAAGGGGCCTCGAGTGTCATAAACGGAATGACATTTTCTTTCCAGAGATAATTAGGTAAAAAATAGATAGGTCATCTTATCGCTTTGAACTGTTATTGCAATAAGAGAGAATTACCAGGATTAAAGATACTTAAGCCTAAACTGGTTTTTTTTTCTTGCACATTTGTTTCTATTTTGCAGATTTAAAAATTAGACTTCTTTGTATCAAAATTTATAACAAAAGCTTGTTATGAAACAAAACCCACAAGCATTGAATGATGAGCCTGTCTGTAGCCCAACAAGACACTGGTGTAGCTGAACTGTCCCTGAAACTGCCTGGATGATGTATTTGCTCAATGATGTCATCAGCATATGTCACTAGTCGGGCCAGAGCATGCAGATGAGCATTTATTGGTAAACTGACACCAGAAATGGCCAAAACTGGGCTAGAGTCCAACAGAAAACAAAATGTCATTTCCTTACAGGCGTGTCTGTGGAAGCAATTATTTTGTCCAGTTTGAAGCATTCCAAGTAAAGACTTGGAA
Organism: Aethalodelphis obliquidens; assembly: GCF_003676395.1. Taxonomy (NCBI): domain Eukaryota; kingdom Metazoa; phylum Chordata; class Mammalia; order Artiodactyla; family Delphinidae; genus Aethalodelphis; species Aethalodelphis obliquidens. Next base: position 2,716,380 of record NW_020837967.1, on the reverse strand, counting down.
TAAAGATACCCCATGATTTCATTATACTGAAAGTTAAAGGCACTTCATACCCTTATATTTTATTAAAACACCAAGTATATATAATCTGTGTTTCCACCTCAGAAATGAAATGGAGTTTCAGAGTAACATATCTAACATATCTCCTCAAAAATTCATTCCAGTTCCTCAAAAATCCGGATTATGTGATGTACCAGTCACCCCCTGATGTATAAAAATTTTAAAAAAACATGTTTAGTGATTGAAAAAATCAGTTTTATTATGCTCACAGATTCTGTTGGACAGGAATTTAAAATGGTACAGCAAGGATGGATTCTTTTTGCTTTTTGCTCTCTGGGACTTTAGCTGGGAAGACTTGAATGCTGGGGTTACTCAAACAGGCTGGAATCATCTAGGCTGTGGGGTGGCGAATCATCTTCACTCCCCTATCGGTTCACTTGTGTTGGGATGACTTCAAGGCTGGGCTCAGGTGGGACCATTGGTAGAACCACATCGTGTGGCATGGACTCCCTCACAGCATGGTGGCCTTAGAGTAGCTGGGCTTCTTACATGGTGGCTCAGGGTTCTAAGAGCAAATGTTCTGACCAACAAGATGGACATTGCACGACCTCTTCTGAGCTCATCTTGGAAGCCACACAATGTCACTTCTGCCACATTCTGTGGGTTACAAATGGGCCCCTGAGGCCAGCCCAGATTCACAGGGCAGAGAGGGGGCCATTAGTCTCCCACCTCTCAATGGGAAGAGTGTCAAAGAATTTGTGGCCATTTTTAAAACACACGCTTAGTGTACTTTTAAAAAATAATTCCCTTTTCTTTCTCTTGTACTGCTTTTTTATCAGTGGATAAAACAGGCAAATAGTGAGACCACTGTGCTCCTCTGGGGTGATGCCATCATAGTAAATGCTTACTCTGTGCAACCATTGTTCAAGTACCTTAACAGAATTTTTGAGAAGCTGACAACTAGGAATAGCAGAGGCTGCAGGGGTAGGTAGAAGAATAATCTCATGAAATCATGTTTTCCCCCAAGGACGTTTTCCCCTCTCTGAACTAATAAACAAAATATTTTCCTGAAGGTTCTTTTCCAATCTCTAAACAAAACGAACATGAACGTTTTACAAGCAAGCCAATTTCTGCACAAGAGTTGAGGGCTTCAAGTAAAGCAAAATGAGTTTCTGTCTGAAGCCATTGCATAATAACTGTTGAATACACTTAAGCTTTTTATAAAATTTCCATTTTCTTTCCCTAATGCTTTTTCTCAATGTTCCCAATTTTTCTTGACGTTTGTATTCCTCTTCTCTTTGAAAAATAACGTCCAAACTTTCTACAATGAATTATAATGAGTTTCTTAGCAAAGCAAAGATAGATACAAAAACACATTCACACAATACACAAATTCTGTTCTTTCTAGGCTGAGAAATGGTGATCAGTTTTTTAACAGCCTCGTAAGGAAGTAATGTTTTCTGAATTAGCTTCTGGAATAAAACTTCAACTTTGTTTCAGATTTTTTGAGTTTACTTTGAAATATAGGTCTGTTTGTAAGAAGATTTGATAATTTCGAGTATAAAAATTATGTGCATTTTATACACCTGACTTGAATTCTTATTAAGGTCAGTTAAGTTAAATTAACTATCATTTCACAAGGCAGTAAGAGAAATTTCAGTGAAAAAAAATAACAAAAAGAAAGAACAAACTGTTTCAACTTGTAAATTATATATTCCCTTTTTCTTTTTTAAAGCATCTGAAGGTAGTTTCTGGAACCAGATACATGTAATTATTCTACATTTTTTCTTCAATTAAAAAAAGCCACTTAGGAGACTGGGATTGACATATACACACTACTATGTATAAAATAGATAACTAATAAAGACCTACTGTATAGCACAGGGAACTCTACTCAATACTCTGTAAAGGCCTATATGGGAAAAGAAGCTAAAAAAAGAGTGGGTACATGTATATGTTTAACAGATTCCCTTTGCTGTACACCTGAAACTAACACAACGTTGTATATCAACTATACTCAAAAAAAAAAAAAGATAAAAAAGCAACTTAAAAAAACCTTTAGGGCTTCCCTGGTAGCGCAGTCATTGAGAGTCCGCCTGCTGATGCAGGGGACACGGGTTCGTGCCCCAGTCCGGGAAGATCCCACATGCCGCGGAGCGGTTGGGCCCGTGAGCCATGGCCGCTGGGCCTGCACGTCCGGAGCCTGTGCTCCGGCAACGGGAGAGGCCACAACAGTGAGAGGCCCGCGTACCGCAAAAAAAACAAAAAACAAAAAACACCAACAACAACAACAAAAAACTGGGCTCTAGGCAAATAAATAATTTTAAAAATATAATGAATCTATTTATTTATTTATAAAACATTTAATATTTGGGCTAGCATTTATCAAGTGCTCACCATGGGCATGTGTTGTGATTTATATCATTTCATTTGTAGAAAATTTAGGACATATATGTGTAAAAGGATCACTGAAATTATTCATAGCTCCATCACCTAGAGATAACCCCTATTAACCTTTTGGTATGTACCTTTTTGCCTATTTGCAATGGTAAATAAAATAATTACATCATATTTTACGGTGTTTTATAAACTGCTTTTTTCACTTCGCACATGGTGAATATTTTCTCGTTATATGATAAACCTTTTTTAATGTTATTTTCAGTGGCTATGCTATCACATAGAAGTAAGCTGATTTATTTTATCGATGCCCCATTGCCAGACATTAAGGTGGTTCTTAGTGTTTGGCCGTGACCTACACAGCCACAGTAAACATTCATAGAGCTATATGCTTTCATACAACAATGATTTAATCACCAACCTTCTTCAGTTACACTAAGTGTGGGAAGTCAGAGAAGACACTAAATAATTGCTTTTTGAGGAATGTTTTTACATAACAAGAACCAAAGCCCTAAAAAAGGATGGGAGGATTTTAATCCTTAGCTTTGGAGTAAGGAGCATTTGTTGGTTTGTTTTACTGGCACTACAGATGTCCACGCATCCCAGAAAAACACATTGAGTCCTGAAACCAATCTATTCTGACTACTCATAAAGGTCAGCCTTGGCAGGAAAACTACATCTTTGGAGGAGAGTGCACTTGAGAAATGCAATGAACTGGGAGAGGCAAGGCAGAAGTTAAGCTCTCTTCCCTTCTTTGGCAATAAAGTTAAACTAGCTGCTGCCATAACTTAAAACACACCTGATATTTCTTCTATATCCAATCTACTGTGAACATCTGTCAGGATGTTCCTTTTTGCACACTTGAGGATGTTATGTCATATCTGAATATATACCCATATGTTTCAGATTTAAAATGAAAATTCCATAATTAGGTCAAAAATTCTTAAATCCTTCTGAACCAAACAAAACACATTTATCTGATTATCATAATGGCAAAATGATGTTCCATTTGCAGAAATGTTCATGAGTACAGTCAAACGAGCTTGGATTTTTTTCTCCGTTGGTGGTATCTTCTAATGAAGGATGTTCAGTAGAGCAGAAGGCAGATTTGGCAAATACACATTAATTCTTCCATCAGAAACTGAATACATTCTAGGGACACTCCAAGATTTATGGGTTTTCAGAAACTGGCACCCATGGTTCATCGTTCTCTGGTTCACTGTCTGATTCCTGTTTCTGTTGATGCAATGGTGGTGGTGTCATCTTATGGCTGGCCATATTTCACAATTGGTGAAACCCTGCAATCTGTAAGTGCCTCCAAAAGGTCATTAACTGGAAAACCTATAGACCCAAACTTTACCAACATTTGAATTCCCCTAGGAATTTTACTGTCAGTAAAACTGCAGAGACACTGGGACAATAGATCAACTTTGAGTTCAAAATTCTTTAAAACAGCAGTGTTTCCTTGTTTCTGGCTTTTTTTCTTTTTATGGTCCATAAAAAATAATGAATAATATGACAGTTTTAAAAAATACCTACGTAAAATGTTCTTAGGGAAATTTCCTGAAAATTCTTTAAAAATGCAAAGATTGGGGTTTCCCTGGTGGTGCAGTGGTTGAGAGTCCGCCTGCCGATGCAGGGGACACGGGTTCGTGCCCCAGTCCGGGAAGATCCCACATGCCGCAGAGCGGCTGGGCCCGTGAGTCATGGCCACTGAGCCTGCGCATCTGGAGCCTGTGCTCTGCAACGGGAAAGGCCACAACAGTGAGAGGCCTGCGTACCGCAAAAAAAAAAAAAAAAAAAAAAAAAGGAAAGATTGCGTTCTCTTTGATTTAAGGAACTGTTTTTTTGTTTGTTTTTGCCACACTGCGCGACTCGTGGCATCTTAGTTCCCTAACCAGGGATTGAACCTGGCCCAGGCAGTGAAAATGCCGAGTCCTGAACACTGGACCACCAGGGAATTCCCAGGAACTGTTCTTAATTGAAAGATAGGTAGTATGCATTATTTGAGTGCTGTGCATCTACTTAAAAGCAAAAAATGTATTTATAAAAAGTAGTCACCTGTATTCAAAATATATCAGTATATGTACCTCTACCAAGATCCATATCGAAATTAATAGTAGTATAATTCAACTTAGGTGTACACCATGGTATTAAAAAGTAGTTTTTCAGTTTGGAGATTTCTCTCTTCCCTCCAACCCACTGAATTCCACTATCTTCTTTACCCTAAAACACACACACATGTGCGCACACACACACATCCATCCATTGTTCAAAAGAAAACATGAAAACTTCCGGATATTTACTTTAATTGCTGCCATTGAAGTACCAGAAGTAGAGTACTCTTTGTTATACCTTTCCCCTAAACCAGATAAACTTGATTGAAAAAAAGAGTGTGTTGTCAAACATTTATCCCAGGGTAACAAATTTTCTAGCACCAAATCACACCTTCCATCCTTGGGTTTTTGTGCGATTTCATATAAATTTTTAAGATGTAAAATATTTCATTATACATTCATAGAACAGAATTTTTTAAAACACTAAAATCGTAACTATTAATTCATTCAATAAGCATTTTGGACTTCTTATATCAGTTGGCTTTTGCTGTGTAAAAAACAATAACATCTTGGAGTGATGTGTTTATTTCCTGCTCATGTGTGTTTCTGTCAGCTGGAGCCCAGCTGATTTTGGATGGACGTGGCTAAGCCTGGATGTAGGCTGTAAGCTGGATCCAGGTGGGCCCCTCATGTTTCTCATCATCCTAGTTTCAGCAACTATCTGAATTATGTTTTTCTCATGTCCAGAAGGCAAGGACGGTTGGAACTTCCACCTATTTATGTTCACTGAAATTCCATCAACCAAAGCAAGTCTCATGGTCAGAACCAAAGTCAAGGGGAAGGAAAATATTCCTCATGCACCATGAGGTCAAAACAAGGGGCTTATCCAAGTAAACATCAATATGGCAGAGTAGTATTCTAAAGGCAGGGGAGGGAGGGAATATTTGCTGAACAATAAATACTCTAATCTCTCTCAGCCCTACCCATGCACTTCGCTTTGTGCTGGGAATACACCGGTGAGCAAAACTAATTGTGCCATCACGGGACTTCCATTTTAGAAGGTGGAGCAGACGGTCTACAAATAAATACAAAGTTATGTGGTACTCACTCTCAAGGAAATGGGGAATTTTCATTTAATGGGTCGTAGGGGAAAGTTTTCTTAGGATAAAACCAAAACGAGTTGAGAGGATTAGCCATCTGTGAAAAGAGTTTTCCAGCCAGAGGAAATAGTCAGGAAAAAGGCCCTGGGGAGGTAACCAGCTTGCATCTTTAAGAAACAGCAAGGTAGCCAAGTATGTCTTGAGTAGAGTGAGTTCATATAGAGTCCTACATGACACAAGAGAGACTTTCAATCTGATTCTGGGTGAGATGGGAGACTAATAGAGGGTTGCGAGCAGGTGAATTATGAGTGGAGAGAAGAGCAGAGCTTGGAGATCTATATGAGAATTTCCAGCTCAATTTAGCTGGCCCTTTGGGCCTATAAAAGCACTGTGCTAATACAAGTTGTTTTTATAAATTCACTCATTAATCTCTAACACCCAAACAGTTTTGCTGCAAAACAGTTCTCATTTACTGTTGGATTTCCATTTTCACAACACAGTCAGATTCATTCTGTTTACAGATTTTTTTTAAACTCCACAATCTGAGAAATGGATCTAAATGTTAAACTGGTTTCAGTTTTAGGAATATCAGGGAATCTTCAGGGGTCAGCTGCCCTTGCAGGCTGCCCTATGCAAACGACTTCACAGAACTCATTTCCTGTTGTCTGATCTTCGTAAAAGTTATATAATCAGCTAAATGTCCCTCCTAGGTGAAGGAGCAAAACGGTAGAGCAGGCTTTAGGACAATTCAAAAGGCCCTATATTTTAAAAAATGTGGAATAGGGACATTGCTTAACAGCCATGTCCACGGCTCTGATTCCGAGCCTTCTATACCACATCCCTACTTTACTTCTTTATCATTTGAAAGGAAGTTTAATCATCTTTTACCAAATTTGTTTTCCATAGTCAGAGGATTTCATGGATAGGAAACAATAAATTCCTAGCAACACAGAGTCCTAACAGATGGTAGTAAATGGGTTTGAAAATATTTCAAAACCTGCCCTAATTTCCATTCCCCAAATGTCTCTCCCTCTCAGTTTTTTTCTTTTTTTTTTAATAATAGCAGTTTCTTTATTGTCTTCAATGGTCCTATTTTGGTTACAATTTATGCTCCCTTATGCTCTAAGACTGTAACCAAATTACCCTCGAAACACGGGCAACTCCAAAAAAGAGAACTTGCAGCGTTTCGAATCATTCCCGTTCACCTTATTGACTGAATATTCCATTGAAGGCAAAGAACATTGACATTCTTTTTTAATGCACATTTCTCAGTGGAAGAGAAAATGCCTGCATCAGTTTGTGATTAAAAGAGTGAAAGCCCACATCATTCAAAGAGAGAGGATTTTGTTTTTGTCTGGGATACCAAACAAATTTGTAGCTTACCACTGAGACAGGCATTATATAGCATTAAAATATTCTGTAACACTACAGGGATTCTCATAGGATAATGCCATAATGTAGCAGAAATAGTTGGGGTTCATTCATCTTCATCCTACCATTGTGGTATGTTAGTGTTCTCTATCTCATAATAAGGATGAAGACACTACATATATATATGTTATGTGTGTATATTTTAATGTTTATAAAACCCCTTTGCCTTTACTTTCTCCTTTGAGCTTAACAACAGCCCTATGTTGATGGATGGGCCCATGTTTTGTTCCCATTTTACAGATAAGGCAACTGGGGCAGGGCAGAGTTATCAGGTGGCTTGTACAAGATCACACGTCTGGAGTTGACAGAAGAGGAGCCCAAGTCTAACAAGCTTTCTCTTTATTTTTATAATAACATTTGTTTCCTTTTGGATTGCAAGTTAATGTATATTTGTAGTTAAAATGTTTCAGCAATATGGAAAGTTACATGGAAGTAATTAAAAGCTTTACATAGTTCTACCACCCAGGGGAAAGTGTTAGCATTTTGTCTGTTTAAGCTTCTATCTATCTTGTTACTACAAGCCTGGGAATCACTCTTTACATACTGGTTTGTAACTTGTCTTTTTACTTAATGGCTACTTAGCAATCCATCAAAATGGCTGCACCATAATTAATTTACCCAATCCCTTTCAGTGGGTTGTCTCTCAGTTTTTTCCTGTGAGGAACATCCTTGCTGTAAACTAGAGTGGGGATGCCCAGGAAGTATAGATCCCTGATTATTTCCATAAGACAAATTCTTAGAAGTGAATTTGTGAGGTTGAAGGGTATCACCTGTTCTGAGACTTGAAAAGTCCATATTGGCAGAACGACCCATGGCAAAGTTTATTGCTATGCACACTGTGATCATTGGGGTCTGAGACACATTTCCCAGAACCTGCAACAACTCAAATGCTCTTTCTCCTTGGTCCCCTTTCAATAACAATTTCCTCTTTTAAGTGGAAGACGTAATGAGATGATAGACGTGGGACTTTGAGAACGACATTCTCACAGTAATGGTCAAGGCTAAAATAAATCAGTTGCTCTGGTCACTGGAATGGCACAGGCAAGAGGGAGTGAGTGAAGTGTTCTGAGATGCATGTGCAAACCTGTAACCCTGTCGCATGCAGCAAGGAGGCCAAGCTGCTTATAAGCTACATGGTTCATTGTGAGCCCTCAGGTCTTTAAAAAATTGGGTTCCCCTCAGAATGGGAGAAAATATTTGCAAATGAAGCAACTGACAAAGGATTAATCTCCAAAATTTACATGCAGCTCATGCAGCTCAATAACAAAAAAACAAACAACCCAATCCAAAAACGGGCAAATACCTAAATAGACATTTCTCCAAAGAAGATATACAGACTGCTAACAAACACATGGAAGAATGCTCAACATCATTAATCATTAGAGAAATGCAAATCAAAACTACAATGAGATACCATCTCACACCAGTCAGAATGGCCATCATCAAAATATCTAGAAACAATAAATGCTGGAGAGGGTGTGGAGAATGTGAATTGGTACAGCCACTATGAAGAACAGTATGGAGGTTCCTTAAAAAACTACAAATAGAACTACCATATGACCCAGCAATCCCACTACTGGGCATATACCCTGAGAAAACCATAATTCAAAAAGAGTCATGTACCAAAATGTTCATTGCAGCTCTATTTACAATAGCCAGGAGATGGAAGCAACCTAAGTGTCCATCATCGGATGAATGGATAAAGAAGATGTAGCACATATATACAATGGAATATTACTCAGCCATAAAAAGAAACAAAATTGCGCTATTTGTAATGAGGTGGATTGACCTAGAGTCTGTCATACACAGTGAAGTCAGAAAGAGAAAGACAAATACCGTATGCTAACACATATATATATGGAATTTAAGAAAAAAAAATGTCATGAAGAACCTAGGGGCAGGATGGGAATAAAGACACAGACCTACTAGAGAATGGACTTGAGGAAATGGGGAGGGGGAAGGGTAAGCTGTGACAAAGCGAGAGAGAGGCATGGACATATACACACTACCAAACGTAAGGTAGATAGCTAGTGGGAAGCAGCCGCATAGCACAGGGAGATCAGCTCGGTGCTTTGTGACCACGTAGAGGCGTGGGATAGGGAGGTTGGGAGGGAGGGAGACGCAAGAGGGAAGAGATACGGGAACATATGTATAACTGATTCACTTTGTTATAAAGCAGAAACTAACACACCATTGTAAAGCAGTTATACTCCAATAAAGATGTAAAAAAAAAAAAAAAAAAATTGGGTTCCAAGATTCCTGTTGGGTTCACTGGTCTTAGAAGGCTGGGGACATGGTCACTTTGCTGGTTTTCACTGGGAGGGAGAGAGAAAAGCTGCCAGGAAGGGAAGGGATGGTAGGTACTGCCCCTCCCCACCTGACCTGAGGCCAACTGGGAGGTTTCATACCTGCTAGGAAGAGAGTCTCACAGAAAAAGCCTGTCCCTGTCCTACGAGATGCTGACCAAACATGGAACTATGTAGAATGCCAACCTAGCCAAGGCTGAGTTCCCCCCCTGAGAGTGAGCTGACGAGCTACTTACTGAGTGGTTCTCTCATACAACCTTCAAACTGCTACCTTGAGAGATAATCAATAAATATCATGATAATAACTAATGTCATTTGACCCATGATGGTTCTCTGTAAGAACTCCATCTCATCTAACCCTCACAACACTGTGACTTGGGTTTCCTTCTTATCCCCATTTTGCAGGTGAGGAAACTGAGCCTCGGGGATTGTACACACAGTGTGTTGGGCCAGCGCTGAAATCCGGGCATTTTCAGTCCCAAGCATATGCTCCCCACTGCTACACTGAACTAAGGGGTCGTGTGAATAAATAACATGGCATCTCACCAAGAGGCAGCCATATGGGCAGGCAGGTGATGCCGGGCTCTCCTTTACCTCCAAGACTGCAGTGCGGATTTCCTGGCCCTACACAAACCATCCCCGGCATTCAGTACCTTGAATTAGAGAGTTGGGGATTGAACAGGAGGGCGAAAAACCCCCAGAGCTGTTACCTTCCAATACGGGCGCTGTAACACACTCAGCTTTGGCCAAAACATTTACAGGGAAGGTAGAATCATTTTCTCTCCAAACATGACTGGAGTTCTGTTTGTTGAAAGCTGTTTCCATAGACATTCTCGGCCCACATTTTCTCCAGGTTCCCCACCAAGGGGCTGCCATAAAGGGGAGTTTTTGTTTCTAAGGCAGTTTTCACACAGGCTTTGGATTATGGAGTGCTGATTATTTGACATCTTTCAGGAATCTTTAAATGACACTGCCCACAGCTGCACTGAACAAGAGGGGCCTCTTCTAGGACTTTTGGGTCGTTCTGGCAGCCTGCGTGGCTTAGCGCTCCTTCCTGTTCCAGAAAGCCCAGAGTAAGATAGGTTTGGGTCAGTTCACAGGCCTAATTGGGAAGGGGGATGGGGAATGGGGAATGTTCCAGCACAGTGTTCTCACTCACCTTCCCCACCTCTCACCTCCCCGAAAAGAAAAACCCATCAGCAGTGACGGAAATAATCTTGAAGGAGAGTTAAGGTTTCAGTTATAGCAATAACTAGCACTTGGCAAAGACATTCCCTGAGCTCAAATTCATCCCTGGGTGACCTTCCGGGCTCTTCTTTGACTGGCATAAAGGCAGGATGGCCAGGGCGTGGGCACCGCAGCCTCCACCCCGCTCTCAACTCCTTTCCCACGTCCAAACCCGTCGCCAAGCACTCACCCAGCTTTTGCCTTTTCAGGAGAACAGACCCAGGAATGGCTATCAGTCAAGATTAAGATGAAGCTCGGCTGGGGGAGAGGAAAAAGCAGGATCAACTTGGACAGGAGGATAAACCTGACAGATGGACACAGATATTCCTGGTAGAGTTAGGATGGCTGTTGACCACCGGAAGTGTTGACATGATTACCTGCAGTTGTTGCATAATATGTGGAAAGTTATATCGACAAAGCATATTACTAACGCTTGGGTTAAATGAAAAAAAGTAACCAGAGCACAACCATCCTGTGTTTGGAAAAACAGGAAAGGAAGTTTCCTCATCTCGCGCTACACCCATGACCACAGGAATTTCGAGTGGGATGTAAGCACTGGTCCCCAAACCTATACTTATACCAATGGACTTAAAGTAAATAATCATAAGAGCTACCATTAATTGAGCACGTATTAAATATTAGGTGTCTTCTATGAGTGTAATAATAACTAATGTTTATTCAATGATTTCTGTGCTAGGAATGCAAGTATGGACCTTAACTCACTGAATCCTCACAACAGCCCTATGAAGAAACTGGAGTGTGTAACCATATGGCTAGCAAGGGAGCTATGTTTGGAGCCCAGGTGATCTGGACCCAGAGTCTGTGCTGCTAACACCGCACTCCACTTCTTGTCAGAGGCATGTGTCTTTAAGTCCTTAGAGCAACCCCAAAGGAAAGTGTTAGAACCAGTTTTGCAGATGAGAAAAAAATGGTCCTCGTGTAGCTAGTTAAGTGGAAAGGCTGATGTATGAGCTTGGTCTCTGATTCCAAACCCCATACTCATTTTCCTACATCACAAGGGTCTCCTTCAAATCTCACACCAAGCAAGCTATGCAAAGTCTTCCCTACAGGCAGGGCAATTCCCAAGCTCCCTCCTCTGTCTGGTGCAGGCCTCAGAAGGGTCTGGATGGGCCAAAGCCAGCCCTGTTCTTGCTCAGTGACTTGTCCTCATGGAATGCAATCAAATCCAGAGTTCCAGGGTAATAGGCAGGAAGAGAGGAAGAGATGCATACAAGGCTGCCCCCCTTCTAGCCCAGTCCTGCTGCTGTGGGCTGAATGTTTGTGTCCTGTCCCCCCCTCCCCAATTCATATGTTGAAATTCTAACCCCCAATGTAATGTATTAGAAGATGGTGTCTTTGGGAGGTGATGAGGTCGTGAGGGTGGAGCACCCCATGAGTGGGATTAGTGCCCTTATAAAAGAGACCCCCAGGGATCTCCCTTGCCCTTTCCCCCAGGTGAGGATGCAGTGAGAAGACAGCCATCTATGAACCAGAAAGAGACTCATCACCAGACACCAAACCTGCCAGTGTCTTAATCTTGGACTCTGAGCCTCCAGAACTGTGAGAAGTAAGTTTCTGTTGTTGATAAGCCATGTATCCTGTGGTATTTCTTTATAGCAGCCCTGAGTGGACTAAGACACCCATCTTATACACAATTCACTGAAGCTGTGTTTTTTCTTTCCCATTCTACAAGTTTGTTTAGCCACAATAGCCACTAAAAGTGAGAAAATTAACCTCACCTTCAAATTTCTCCTCCCTGTTGCATTTATCATTCAATCAATTATTTATTCATTTATTTATCTCTTCATTCACCCAACAACTATGAATTATTTACTATGCAGGCACAGTTTTGGACTCTAGGGGTACACTGGTGAATGGAACCCTCTTGGAACTTACATTCTGGTGAGGAAGACTGAGTTAGTTAATAAAATATAATATTGTAAATGTCACAGTTGTGAAAGTCCAGTGGAGAAAGATGTAGCAGAGTAAGAGGAGGGAGTGTTATTGTAATGTGAGTGGCAGCAGCTTGTTATAGAGGTGGTCAGGGAAGACCCCTCCGATGAGGTGACAGGTGAGTTGACACCTGCTGGGAGTGAGGGAGAAAACCACAGGGCAATGAGGATTCTCAGCCTCATCCCAACTCACATATTTAGGGTGACCCTTTATTTTTTATGACTTTGAAATAGAATCCCTGACCAAGATTCCATTTAGTCCTCGAAAATTCAATTCTCAGAAAGACAGGTAATAGAAAAAATGTCGTTCATGCAGAGACTAAAATATTCTTTCCCAGTAGTTGTTTTTTAAGTGCCTCAATCATATCAAGTCTTCCCCATGCAGGACTATTCCAGAGGCATTTGCAGTCAGTCAGTGTTGGCCACTCCGTCTCCCCACCCTACACACATGTAGAAACCCACCCACTTACAGATTCGCTAATGCATTTGAAACTATGAAAGGTGACATGGAGGGAACCTTGAGGGACAACAGTAGAGAAAGAAATCACAAAAAATAGGATCACTTTTCACTGTCCACAATCAGTACACAGCCTGAAGACTGGAATGAGGCAGAGGCAAGTGGGGGCCAATGTTTATTGCCTCATTAATTCACTCACGAGCTACGTTTTGTGCGCTTTTTGTGCTCGACATTGTGCGAGGTGCTAGGCCTACAAGGAAAAAGAGGACATGGTCTCTGGAATTTTTTATTGGAGGATAATTGCTTTACAATATAGTGTTAGTTTCTGCTGTACCACGAAGTGAATCAGCTATATGTATACCTATATCCCCTCCCTCTTGCACCTCCCTCCCACCCCACCCCCATCCCGCCCATCTAGGTCATCACAGAGTAGAGCACAGGGAGCTCAGCTTGGTGGTCTCTGGATTTTCATGAATCGTAGTCTTAAAACAGGTGGGGAAATAGATAGGCACACTCCCAGCTGAAGTACAGTCAGTCTTGACAAAACTTGGAAGCAACAAAAATGTTGCTTTATTTATCCCTTCAGTAGGTGAAGGGATAAATAAACTACAGTGCATCTAGCCAATGGAATATTATTCAGGGCCAAAAAGAAATAAACTAACAAGCCATGAAAAGACACGGAGGAATCCTAAATGCACATTACTAAGTATAAGAAGCCAATCTGAAAAGGCTACATCCTCTGTGAGTCCACGTATATAGACATTCCGGGAAAAGCAAAACAATGCAGACAGTAAAAAGGTCAGTGGTGGTGAGGGGTGAATGCGGAGGGAAGGATGCACACGTGAAGCACAGAGGATTTTTTGGGGCAGTGAAAATACTCTTTATGGTTCTATAATGGTGGATAACTGTCACTATACATTTGTCCAAACCCATAGAATGTCCAATACCAAAAGTAAACTCTAACACAAACCATGTACTTTGGATGATAAGGATGCATCCGTGTAGGTTCATCCTTGGTAAAAAAAAAAAAAAAAAGTATACTATTCTAGTGAGTAATATTGATAATGGGGGAGGCTATGCATGTGTGGAGGTAGACGGGGAATCTCCGTACATTCATCTCAATTATGCTGGGAGCCTAAAACTGCTCTAAAAAATAATAACATCTTAAAATAATAATAATAAAAAAATACAGTCAGTCTCACGCAGTCCTTCTTACTTTGGTGGTAAAACAAGCCGTGTGTGTGTGTGTCTGTGTGTGCGTGTGTAGCCCAGTTAATTTCTCTCAACAAAAGACAGCAACACCCTTTCTCTTCATCCTGCTGGCTGCCTGGCTGATTTTCTTGAAAATTCCTGACGCCTATTTCTACAGCAACACGAAGCCCTGGTTAACTGTCTTCATTTCCAGGCTCTAGGGAATGTGTGCTTGTTAGGCTGCCCAAGTAAACTGGGGAGACTCTGAGTAAACAGGTTTAGGAATCCTTCTTCCTCCATCGTCATCGTCCATCTCCAAGCACGTTTGAATTTATCCTAAAAGCCAATACCCGGGGATGTTCAGCTTGAGCTCGTCATACTTGCACAGGAAGGTTGGAAGGGAGCCTGCCAGCCTAGAACACCTGACCTGGAAGAAGCAGCAGAGGTCACCGGGCCCAATTCACTGATGTTAAAGAGGGGGACCAAGTCCAGAGAGCTGAAAGGGTCCCAGTGCCTTGGCTGGGCTGAAAACATCCAACACTCTGTTCGTCCTTTCATGACGCCTCCACAATATAGTGCCACGCAATCTGTCCCCAGTACCACCTGCAGGGTCTCTCAGGTATGTTTACCATTCAGAATGGCTTGGAATTTCTGAGTCTTCTCCTTTCTTTAATATCTCCAATGCTCCAGAAAACCTGGAACCTATCCTAATCTCACAATCACTTTTTTTTAACTTACCCTTTTTTTTTAAAACATCTTTATTGGAGTATAATTGCTTTACAATGGTGTGTTAGTTTCTGCTTTATAACAAAGTGAATCAGCTATATGCATACATATATCCCCATATCCCCTCCCTCTTGCGTCTCCCTCCCTCCCAACCTCCCTATCCCACCCCTCTAGGTGGTCACAAAGCACCGAGCTGATCTCCCTGTGCTATGCGGCTGCTTCCCACTAGCTATCTATTTTACGTTTGGTAGTGTATATATATCCATGCCTCTCTCTCGCTTTGTCTCAGCTTACCCTTCCCCCTCCTCATATCCTCAAGTCCATTCTCTAGTAGGTCTGTGCCTAGAAGACCTTTACCTAAAACTTACCTGCCATCATGGTCCCCACACACATCATTCATACACTAACTCCTGTGAATTAACACATGTCCTACTTTTCAGGTGACTCTTTCTAGGAAGTGTAACACATTAAGCTGTTGTAAGCCATCAACAATCAAGCATGAGTATTTTACCACGTTATTTTTCTATTGATTAGTCAATGGAGATACTGGCACTTGGGAGTGAGAATTTTTAAAGAGGTGGAAAGAAACAACGTAATTTTGGAAAATGAGGATGTAACTGTTCGACGCCCTTAGACCCAGCACCCATAGTGTGTGATGTGGACAAACATCTGGTCAGAATTTGGGCTTGAGTGGCTGGAGGGGTAGGGATTTCAGAGGAAGGGATGCCAGCTCCACTACGTACCTGGACCACAAGATGAGGTTTAGCATCGTTTTGATTTGGTTTGTTGTTGTTTTTTGAGAAGCAATTAGCATAGCCTTTGGTACGTTCTATGGACCCAGTAAACGTTAGCCACTGTTTTTGTTACCTTCATTTTTTTTTCTGCCACACTCATAGATCATGTTTCTTTTGAAAATAACAAACGAGGATTGAAATATTGACTAGAGGGTTGGAGCTAAAGCAGGGTTGTGGATCTGGGGGTGTGTCTTAGGAAGAAAGGGGCGTGGAGGTGGGGAACTGCATGCGTCTCCTGCTACGTCACTCTGTTGAGTCTTTGGGTTGGAAGGGACATGAGACCATCACTCAGTCCCGGTCTTCAGATGAGTGGGGCCAACTTTCTCCATTTAACAACTCAGCAATGAGATCCATAGAAGGCAATGGTTTCCCAAGCTCTCACCAAAGAGGTAAATAGTAGTGGGGGTGGCGTTGCCGGAGCTGGGGTTCAGTAACTAGAACTGAGGTTTTCCATCACCATGCGCAGTGCCTGATAGGTAGGTTAACCCTCCTGTGTACCCCAGATACCACTGTGTCCATTTAACAAGGGGGGAGGCAATATATAACACTGCACGATGACTGGAAACGTGAGCTTTAGAGTTGAAAAGATCAGAATGTAAGTTCCAACTCTGCTGCTTTCAAGCTGTGTGACTTTGGGCAATTACTTCAACACTCTGAGCCTGCATTTCCAATCTAGTCAATGGAGATCATGTCTGCTTAGAGGGTTCTTATGAGGATTAGATTAATGTAAACATAAAATAATGTAAAGTGCTCCATAAATGTGAGCTTTCATTATAATTTAATGAGGCAGTTGGGCAGAGAATGCTCCTGTGACATTTTCAAGGTCCTATAATCAGAGAATGGTAAGAACTTGACTTAAAAATCGTTCCCTCAGGGGCTTCCGGGAAGATGGCGGAAGAGTAAGACGCGGAAATCACCTTCCTCCCCACAGATACACCAGAAATACATCTACACGTGGAACAACTCCTACACAACACCTACTGAACGCTGGCAGAAAACCTCAGACCTCCCAAAACGCAAGAACCCCCCACGTACCTGGGTAGGCCAAAAAAAATAAACAAAAACAGAGACAAAAGGATAGGGACGGGACCTGCACCAGCGCGAGGGAGCTGTGAAGGAGGAGAAGTTTCCACACACTAGAAGCCCCTTCGCGAGTGGAGGCTGCGGGTGGCGGAGGGGGGAAGCTTCGGAGCCGCGGAGGACAGCACAGCAACAGGGGCGCGGAGGGCAAAGCGGCGAGATTCCCGCACAGAGGATCAGGGCCGACCGGCACTCACCAGTCCAGGAGGCTTGTCTGCTCACCCGCGGCGGGCGGGGCTGGGAGCTGAGGCTCGGGCTTCGGTCGGAGCACCGGGAGAGGCCTGGGGTTGGCGGCGTGAACACAGCCTGCAGGGCGTTAGTGCGCCGCGGCTGGCCGGGAGGGAGTCCGGGGAAAAGTCTGGAGCTGCCGAAGAGGCAAGAGACTTTTTCTTCCCTCTTTCTTTCCTGGTGCGCGAGGAGAGGGGATTGAGAGCGCTGCTTGAAGGAGCTCCAGAGACGGGCGCGAGCCGCGGCTAAAAGCGCGGAACCCAGAGGCGGGCATGAGACTAAGGCTGCTGCTGCCGCCACCAAGAAGCCTGTGTGCGAGCACAGGTCACTATCCACACCCCCTTCCGGGGAGCCTGTGCAGCCCGCCACTGCCAGGGCCCGCGGATCCAGGGACTACTTCCCCGGAAGAACGCACGGCGCGCTTCAGGCTGGTGCAACGTCACGGCGGCCTCTGCCGCCGCAGGCCCGCCCCGCCTCCGTGCCCCTCCCTCCCCGCCCCGCCGGCCTGAGTAAGCCAGAGTCCCGGAAGCAGCTGCGCCTTTAACCCCGTCCTGTCTGAGCGAAGAACAGACGCCCTCCGGCGACCTACACGCAGAGGCGGGGCCAAATCCAAAGCTGAGCCCCTGGGAGCTGTGCGAACAAAGAAGAGAAAGGGAAATCTCCCCAGCAGCCTCAGAAGCAGCGGATTAAAGCTCCACAATCAACTTGATGTACCTGCATCTGTCGAATACCTGAATACACAACGAATCATCCCAAATTAAGGAGGTGGACTTTGAGAGCAAGATTTATGATTTTCCCCCCTTTACCTCTTTTTGTGAGTGTGTATGTGTATGCTTCTGTGTGAGATTTTGTCTTTATAGCTTTGCTTCCACCATTTGTCCTAGGGTTCTATCCGTCCATTTTTTTGTTTTTAAATGTTTTTTCTCTTAATAATTATTTTTTTATTTTAATAACTTTATTATATTTTATCTTACTTTATTTTACTTTATCTTCTTTCTTTTTTCCTTCCTTCCCTCCTTTCTTCCTTCCTTCCTCCCTCCCTCCTTCCTCCCTCCCTCCTTTCTTTCTTTCTTTCTTTCCTTCTTTCTTTCTACTTCTACTAATTCTTTCTACTTTTTCTCCCTCTTATTCTGAGCCGTGTGGATGAAAGGATCTTGGTGCTCCAGCCAGGAGTCAGTGCTGTGCCTCTGAGGTGGGAGAGCCAACTTCAGGACACTGGTCCACAAGAGACCTCCCAGCTCCACATAATATCAAACAGAGAAAATCTCCCAGAGATCTCCATCTCAAGACCAGCACCCAGCTTCACTCAACGACCAGCAAGCTACAGTGCTGGACATCCTATGCCAAACAACTAGAAAGACAGGAACACAACCCCACCCATTAGCAGAGAGGCTGCCTAAAATCATAATAAGTCCACAGACACCCAAAAACACACCACCAGACGTGGACCTGCCCACCAGAAAGACAAGATCCAGCCTCATCCACCAGAACACAGGCACTAGTCCCCTCCACCAGGAAGCCTACGCAACCCACTGAACCAACTTTAGACACTGGGGACAGACACCAAAAACAACGGGAACTACGAACCTGTAGCCTGCAAAAAGGAGACCCCAAACACAGTAAGATAAGCAAAATGAGAAGACAGAAAAACTCACAGCCCATGAAGGAGCAAGATAAAAACCCACCAGACCTAACAAATGAAGAGGAAATAGGCAGTCTACCTGAAAAAGAATTCAGAATAATTATAGTAAAGATGATCCAAAATCTTGGAAATAGAATAGACAAAATGCAAGAAACATTTAACAAGGACCTAGAAGAACTAAAGATGAAACAAACAACGATGAACAATACAATAAATGAAATTAAAAATACTCTAGGGCTTCCCTGGTGGCGCAGTGGTTGAGAGTCCGCCTGCCAATGCAGGGGACGCGGGTTCGTGCCCCGGGAGGATCCCACATGCCACGGAGCGGCAGGGCCCGTGAGCCATGGCCGCTGGGCCTGCGCATCTGGAGCCTGTGCTCTGCAACGGGAGAGGCCACAGCAGTGAGAGGCCCGCATACCGCAAAAAAAAAAAAAAAAAAAGATGGGATCAGTAGCAGAATAACTGAGGCAGAAGAACGGATAAGTGACCTGGAAGATAAAATAGTGGAAATAACTACTGCAGAGCAGAATAAAGAAAAAAGAATGAACAGAACTGAGGACAGTCTCAGAGACCTCTGGGACAACGTTAAATGCACCAACATTCGAATTATAGGGGTTCCAGAAGAAGAAGAGAAAAAGAAAGGGACTGAGAAAATATCTGAAGAGATTATAGTTGAAAACTTCCCTAATATGGGCAAGGAAATAGTTAATCAAGTCCAGGAAGCACAGAGAGTCCCATACAGGATAAATCCAAGGAGAAATACGCCAAGACACATATTAATCAAACTGTCAAAAATTAAATACAAAGAAAACATATTAAAGGCAGCAAGGGAAAAACAACAAATAACACACAAGGGAATCCCCATAAGGTTAATAGCTGATCTTTCAGCAGAAACTCTGCAAGCCAGAACGGAATGGCAGGACATATTTAAACTGATGAAGGAGAAAAACCTGCAACCAAGATTACTCTACCCAGCAAGGATCTCATTCAGATTTGATGGAGAAATTAAAACCTTTACAGACAAGCGAAAGCTGAGAGAGTTCAGCACCACCAAACCAGCTTTACAACAACTGCTAAAGGAACTTATCTAGGCAAGAAGCACAAGAGAAGGAAAAGACCTACAATAACGAACCCAAAACAATTAAGAAAATGGGAATAGGAACATACATATCGATAATTACCTTAAGAGTAAATGAACTAAATGCTCCCACCAACAGACACAGATTGGCTGAATGGATACAAAAACAAGGCCCATATATTTGCTGTCTACAAGAGACCCACTTCAGACCTACAGACACATACAGACTGAAAGTAAGGGGATGGAAAAAGGTATTTCATGCAAATGGAAAACAAAAGAAAGCTGTAGTAGCAATTCTCATATCAGACAAAATAGACTTTAAAATAAAGACTATTAGAAGAGACAAAGAAGGACACTACATAATGATCAAGGGATCGATCCAAGAAGAAGATATAACAATTGTAAATATTTATGCACCCAACATAGGAGCACCTCAATACATAAGGCAAATACTACAGCCATAAAAGGGGAAATCGACAGTAACACATTCATAGTAGGGGACTCTAACACCCCACTTTCACCAATGGACAGAACATCCAAAATGAAAATAAATAAGGAAACACAAGCTTTAAATGATACATTAAACAAGATGGACTTAATTGATATTTATAGGACATTCCATCCAAAAACAACAGAATACACATTTTTCTCAAGTGCTCATGGAACATTCTCCAGGATAGATCATATCTTGGGTCACAAATCAAGCCTTGGTAAATTTAAGAAAATTGAAATTGTATCAAGTATCTTTTCCGACCACAATGCTATGAGACTAGATATCAATTACAGGAAATGGTCTGTAAAAAATACAAACACATGGAGGCTAAACAATACACTACTTAATAACAAAGTGATCATTGAAGAAATCAAAGAGGAAATAAAAAAATACGTAGAAACAAATGACAATGGAGACATGACGACCCAAAACCTATGGGATGCAGCAAAAGCAGTTCTAAGAGAGAAGTTTATAGCAATACAATCCTACCTTAAGAAACAGGAAACATCTCAAATAAACAACCTAACCTTGCACCTAAAGCAATTAGAGAAAGAAGAACAAAAAAACCCCGAAGTTAGCAAAAGGAAAGAAATCATAAAAATCAGATCAGAAATAAATGAAAAAGAAATGAAGGAAACGATAGCAAAGATCAATAAAACTAAAAGCTGGTTCTTTGAGAAGATAAACAAAATTGATAAACCATTAGCCAGACTCATCAAGAAAAAAAGGGAGAAGACTCAAATCAATAGAATTAGAAATGAAAAAGGAGAAGTAACAACTGACACTGCAGAAATACAAAGGATCATGAGAGATTACTATAAGCAACTCTATGCCAATAAAATGGACAACCTGGAAGAAATGGACAAATTCTTAGAAATGCACAACGTACCAAGACTGAATCAGGAAGAAATAGAAAATATGAACAGACCAATCACAAGCACTGAAATTGAAACTGTGATTAAAAATCTTCCAACAAGCAAAAGCCCAGGACCAGATGGCTTCACAGGCGAATTCTATCAAACATTTAGAGAAGAGCTAACACCTATCCTTCTCAAACTCTTCCAAAATATAGCAGAGGGAGGAACACTCCCAAACTCATTCTACAAGGCCACCATCACCCTGATACCAAACCAGACAAGGATGTCACAAAGAAAGAAAACTACAGGCCAATATCACTGATGAACATAGATGCAAAAATCCTCAACAAAATACTAGCAAACAGAATCCAACAGCACATTAAAAGGATCATACACCATGATCAAGTGGGGTTTATTCCAGGAATGTAAGGATTCTTCCATATACGCAAATCAATCAACGTGATACACCATATTAACAAATTGAAGGAGAAAAACCATATGATCATCTCAGTAGATGCAGAGAAAGCTTTTGACAAAATCCAACACCCATTTATGGTAAAAACCCTGCAAAACTAGGCATAGAGGGAACTTTCCTCAACATAATAAAGGCCATATATGACAAACCCACAGCCAACATCATCCTCAGTGGTGAAAAACTGGAAGCATTTCCACTAAGATCAGGAACAAGACAAGGTTGCCCACTCTCACCACTCTTATTCAACATAGTTTTGGAAGTTTTAGCCATAGCAATCAGAGAGGAAAAGGAAATAAAAGGAATCCAAATCGGAAAAGAAAAAGTAGAGCTGTCACTGTTTGCAGATGACATGATACTATACATAGAGAATCCTAAAGATGCTACCAGAATACTACTAGAGCTAATCAATGAATTTGGTAAAGTAGCAGGATACAAAATTAATGTACAGAAATTTCTGGCATTCCTATACACTAATGTTGAAAAATCTGAAAGTGAAATCAAGAAAATACTCCCATTTACCATTGCAACAAAAAGAATAAAATATCTAGGAATAAACCTACCTAAGGAGACAAAAGACCTGTATGCAGAAAATTATACGACACTGATGAAAGAAATTAAAGATGATACAAATAGATGGAGAGATATACCATGTTCTTGGATTGGAAGAATCAATATTGTGAAAATGACTCTACTACCCAAAGCAATCTACAGATTCAATGCAATCCCTATCAAACCACCACTGGCATTTTTCACAGAACTAGAACAAAAAATTTCACAATTTGTTTGGAAACACAAAAGACCCTGAATAGCCAAAGCAATCTTGAGAACGAAAAACGGAGCTGGAGGAATCAGGCTCCCGGACTTCAGACTATACTACAAAGCTACAGTAATCAAGACAGTATGGTATTGGCACAAAAACAGAAAGATAGATCAATGGAACAGGATAGAAAGCCCAGAGATAAACCCATGCACATATGGTCACCTTATCTTTGATAAAGGAGGCAGGAATGTACAGTGGAGAAAGGACAGCCTCTTCAATAAGTGGTGCTGGGAAAACTGGACAGCTACATGTAAAAGTATGAGATTAGATCACTCCCTAACACCATACACAAAAATAAGCTCAAAATGGATTAAAGACCTAAATGTAAGGCCAGAAACTATCAAACTCTTAGAGGAAAACATAGGCAGAACACCCTATGACATAAATCACAGTAAGATCCTTTTTGACCCAACTCCTAGAGAAATGGAAATAAAAACAGAAATAAACAAATGGGACCTAATGAAACTCCAAAGCTTTTGCACAGCAAAGGAAACCATAAAGAAGACCAAAAGACAACCCTCAGAATGGGAGAAAATATTTGCAAATGAAGCAACTGACAAAGGATTAATCTCCAAAATCTGCAAGCAGCTCATGCAGCTCAATAACAAAAAAACAAACAACCCAATCCAAAAATGGGCAGAAGACCTAAATAGACATTTCTCCATAGAAGATATACAGACTACTAACAAACACATGAAAGAATGCTCAACATGGTTAATCATTAGGGAAATGCAATCAAAACTACAATGAGATATCATCTCACACCAGTCAGAATGGCCATCATCATAAAATCTAGAAACAATAAATGCTGGAGAGGGTGTGGAGAAAAGGGAACACTCCTTCACTGCTGATGGGAATGTAAATTGATACAGCCACTGTGGAGAACAGTATGGAGGTTCCTTAAAAAACTACAAATAGAACTACCATATGACCCAGCAATCCCACTACTGGGCATATACCCTGAGAAAACCATAATTCAAAAAGAGTCATGTACCAAAATGTTCATTGCAGCTCTATTTACAATAGCCTGGAGATGGAAACAACCTAAGTGTCCATAATCAGACGAATGGATAAAGAAGATGTGGCACATATATACAATGGAATATTACTCAGCCATAAAAGGAAACGAAATTGAGCTATTTGTAATGAGGTGGATAGACCTAGAGTCTGTCATACAGAGTGAAGTAAGTCAGAAAGAGAAAGACAAATACCGTATGCTAACACATATATATGGAATTAAAAAAAAAATGTCATGAAGAACCTAGGGGTAAGATGGGAATAAAGACACAGACCTACTAGAGAATGGACTTGAGGAAATGGGGAGGGGGAAGGGTAAGCTGTGACAAAGCAAGAGAGAGGCATGGACATTTATACACTACCAAATGTAAGGTAGATAGCTAGTGGGAAGCAGCCGCATAGCACAGGGAGATCAGCTAGGTGCTTTGTGGCCTCCTGGATGGGTGGGATAGGGAGGTTGGGAGGGAGGGAGACGCAAGAGGGAAGAGATATGGGAACATATGTATATGTATAACTGATTCACTTTGCTATAAAGGAGAAACTAACACACCATTGTAAAGCAATTATACTCCAATAAAGATGTAAAAAAAATAAAAAAATAATAAATTGAAAAAAAAATCGTTCCCTCAATCCTGGAACAACACCTACACGTTTTGTTTTGGTTTTTTTCCAGTACAGCCTCTAGCCAAGTTTAGCTGTCCTTATTAAATAGAATGAATTCTTCCTTATGAAAACATGATCATTTTTCCAAGCCCAGATCAAATCACTGTTCTGAAGCTGTATATCCTTGGTGGTATATTAACTGCACGTTTTTCGTTCTCCATAGATAGCTTTGGGGAATTGCACTAAATCATATGTTTTATCTCAGGAAGAAAGTTCACCACGGTCCAGCTGCCCTAGACTGCGCTTGGTTCTTTGGCATATCTCTAATCGTTGTCGCTTTTGACCTATGAAATAAAAAGCAGTGTGCTCTATTGGAAGGAAGTGGCCTATTTCTGGCCTTTGTCCCTTCTCTACATCTGACATGTACTTGGCTTTTCTTGCCTGGATTCCAGGGTTGGGTGCAGAACAGTAAGGCAGGGCATTGCTGATTCGTCATACCTCCCCATCCCCTGTCACCGTGGGTCACTTTGAAGACTGGGCAGCTCTTATCTGTCCATCTACATCCTCCTTTGTGGGTTTTTATGTCCTAACTTCAACACAATGCATTCTGACTGTGCCAGACTTTCCCCATCCGATAATCCCAAGTTTTCTACAAAGATTCCTGATTCCCACTCTGTACCGTCCAAAACACAGGAGGACCATGCAGGCAGGTGGCCTCAGGAGTCAAGTGGCAGTGTCACCTGTATCTGAATCAGTTGAGGTAGATTCCTATCTCGATTTAGTGCCATAGGGGATAAGAGACTCCACACCTCTCATTTTGTGGGAGGACAGGAAAGTAGAAAAGGAGGTAGATTGACTTACCTATGTTCATACACGCTAGTGAAAAGATGGGACAAGAATTTGTGTCTCCTCTCTGCATCAGATATGTATTTTTTAAATCCATGAAGAGGTGCCCTGGGCCATCCCAATACTTTCAACAATTTCCCTCCCAGGCCCTTTCTCATCCATTTAAAATGAGAGGTTGTGGGGTCAGACTCCCTGAAAGTGACTTACATCCAGCCTTACCTGGTGTGGGAAAACGTTCGAGATTCACAAAGCAAACGTGTTTCAGGAGCATCCACGGCAGGCAGGCCACCTGTTGGCCCTTCGACATGAGTCAAGTGCAGACTCTCCCAGGCTACTTCCACTAGCCTTCTAGGAGCCCCGACCCTTCCAGAATCTTCACCAAATCTCACTTTACTTGCAGGTAAAGGATTTTCATTTGCCATCAGACTTCGGAAGGGATGGGAATCCCAGAGACTTTGCAAACTGGTGGCAAAACCGGACAAATCCTTCTGGAACATTTTCATGTGATTAGTTCCCCAGGGCACATTTTCCCCTTGTTCTTCCACACTCCCACCCCTCCCCAGGCTCTTCTTTCCCACTGAATTTCTAGTTCCATGTGTGGACTTGAAGGAAAATGCATTCTGTGTGTTCCTGATGGATTTACACTCAATTCCCCAGAAAAGGATGATGTGAGTCCCAGGGAAGCCCAAGCAGGATTTCGAGCCATCCCCCACCCCAGCTTTTCCAGTAGGACATTAAGGAGTTGCAAAGGCCACCTTAGAGGATAAGCGCGGTTTCCATGTGAGCTTCAAGCCTGGTCAGCATGTTTGCACCATTTCCATCCCACAGGACACTTTGCTGCCCCTAGGAGAGGGAAATTCAAAAGTGGCACAGTGCAGCCTTGCACCTGCTCATTCAAAGTGGCCCCAAGTGGGACTCCATTAATCCAGGAGGGCTCCCTGGAGGAGTCCTGGGCTTCCCTGCATGCTCTCTCTGCCTCTGGTCGGTGCTGTACAGCTGTGTTTCTGTGAAAACAAGGGTGCCAGTAAAGGAGAAAAACACTGTTTACGAGGCTGCCTAGATTGGTGAGTCACATCATTTCAATAGCCCTGAGCTATACGCAGCTGACTACTTATGCAAATTCCAGACAGCTTGTTTGAACAAAAGGTTACAGAGTAACATAACCTGGAGCTTTTATTACTAATGAGGCACTCATTTCCATATGAATACAGAAGTGTGTATGTTTTCCCCCTTTTATGGCTTCTCATAATTGTGTCTAATAATATAAAAATAACATCGGGTCTTTCACTCCACGCGGCTCAGACATCAGAGGCAGACTCGTGTCATCTGCCCGTTAGGAAAACGTGACATCGGGCCCGTCCCCCCTCCCTGTTGAGCACAGTTTCAGATGCTCAGCCCAGGTGCTTCTTTGGACTCATGAGAAATTCCATTAATTTTGTTCACTTCTGAGTGCTTGCCACGCTTTAGACTTGTTTTCAAAATTAATAGCATTAGTAGTAATAATAATAATAATAGAACATGATTGTAAAATGGCCATGCTTCATTTTTATTATCAGCGAGGTAAAGCAAATCTGGTACAGATTAATGGCAGCTTTCTACCTGCCAGAGTGATCTCTAGTTTGGTGTGATATAGAAATTTAAAACTGAAAGGGAGAGGTTTTTTCTAACATGATATATATTCCCATAAGTGGGCCATAGTGCCACAGTGACCTTAATTTTTTTAGTCTTTTTTGAATTTGTTACAATATTGCTTCTGTTTTATGTTTTGGTTTTTTTTTTTGGCTTCGAGGCATGTGGAATCCTAGCTACCCGACCAGGGATCGAACCCGCACCTCCAGCATTGGAAGGCGAAGTCTTAACCACTGGACCACCAGGGAAGTCCTGTGAACTTAATTTTAATGAATAAAATAAATAAGGGAGACAACTGAATATGTAAATAAAAAGAGAAATGACTTGTAGAAACCATAAGAATCAATTAAAACTTCTGAGCTTGTACCAGTACATATTCATTTACACACACACACACACACACACACACACACACACACACACTTATTTTGTTTGAATTAGCCATTGATTGCCAAAGACTTTGGTGAGCACAGAATTTGAAATACAAAATTTAGCACTAAACCTGGCATCTAACCCTCAGATTGGAATTTAGTGAGTAATTTTTCGATCTTAGATATTCTCTCCTTTGAAATGCAAAGACTTGGGTACTTAAGAATCAGTCCTTTAGGGTGGGGGAAATGGGAAGATATTGGTCAAAGGGAACAAAGTTTCAATTACGCAGGGTGAATAAGTTCTGGAGATCTAATGTACAGCATGGCATCTACTTGAAATTTGCAAAGAGTAGATCTTACATTTGACCACTGCACGCACACGGAGAATGGTAACTATGTGACGTGATGGGTATCTTTATAAGCCTGATTATGGTAATCATTTCATAATGTGTACCTATATCAAATCATCACATTGTACCCCTTAAACATATGCAATTTTTATTTGTGAATTTTATGTCAATAAAGCTGGAAAACAAACAAATTTTTAAAAATGAATCAACCTTTCAGTTGCGATACTTCTGGGAGGCGGTCAGATTTCTACGGGTATTTATCACCCAATGAATGAGCGATCTGTTGACTCATGGAGGATGCACTTACCTCAGCTGAGAGCCAGAAGAGGCCTAGTGGTTGGACTGAAGCCACTAGGTCAGGGGAGTAGGAGAGAGAGGTGTGAGACAGAGGAGGGATGTGGGAAGGACCGGGATCCCAGGGTAGGTTTGGATGCAGTGAGAAACAGCAGATGGACAGGAAATCTTTCGAGTGCTTTGCTCAGGGCCTCCTCTTGCATTGCCAGCCCTAGTAATCCCAGTAATCTAGATGTCTTCCCACAGTCCTGAGGAAGGCTCTAGCTCAGAGTTTATGAACATTTCAACACCCCTATCCAACCCAGGACCCCAGTGTGGCCAAGACCATTCATCCAAAAGATGAGAAAAAGAAGGCTTGTTCTCAGCCTCGATATATTGATGTACATGTGGGTGCTGTGATGGTGAATTGTATGTGCAACTCGTCTGGCCGACAGAGGCCCAGATATCTGGTCAAATGTTATTCTGGGTGTTTTTGGAGGAGACAAACATGTGAATCATTAGATGAAGTGAAGCAGATTGCCCTCCCCAACGTGGGCAGGCCTTGTTCAATCAGTTGAAGGCCTGAATAGAAAAAATAGTCTGAGGAAGAAAGAATTCTCTCTCTCTGCCCGACAGTCTTCCAGCCACATCACCAGCATTTTCCTGTCTTCGCACTCAAACTGAAACATTGGCCCTTCTTGGGTCTCCAGCCTGTCAGCCTTTGGATTGGAGCTGTACCGTCAGTGTCCAATTTGCCGACTATAGAGCTTGGGGCTGGTCGGTCTGCATATTTGCTTGAGCCTATTCCTTATAATAAATCATATGTGTGTGTGTATATGATTTATTATAAGGAATATATACAAGGATATTTATCTGTCTGCTATTGCTCCTGGCTCTCTGGAGAAACCTGACGAACACAGGTGTCCAAAAGACAAAAAGGAAGAGCGTGTGGTCTTTTTGCATTCAAAACATAGGAACCTGACTGTGTCATTTACAGAAAACTCTCCTCCCCAGCCTTCAGGATTGGACAGTCAGCTCCAGTGCGAAGAGAAAGAAACAGAACTACAGAAACCTGATACACTGGGAACAGATTTAGAGAATGACATTCTATTTTCCCTCTCAGAAGACCCTCCACAGAGAAGTCTCTTCTTCCCCACCTTTCTCATGGTGTCACTTTTCTGTTACTGAGTGTGCAGGAGGGGCGAGAGTCAAAACGGGCGGCCAGCATCCCCCAAGCTGCGGCGCCTGTGAGCAGCCTGGCCACCGGTGGCTGAAAGCTGACCCCGGAGACAGGAAGAAGCTTCATGTCCACGGGGCAGCCTGCTCCTCGGTCAGGCCCTCTTGGGGCTGGGACTCACCCCCATCCATTGATTTCACTGGAAGGAGATACACATGCCCAAACAGGCGATTTCCAAAGGAGATGCCGGCAGGGACATCAGTTAGCTTTTGTGCAATGATTTGACTTTCAGTAGAAAGAAAGAGAATGGAAGGAAGGAAGGAAGGAAGGAAGGAAGGAAGGAAGGAAGGAAGGACCTGACCTGTTATCCTCAGTCTAACATCACATACATTGATTGATTCAAATGCAGGAACACAAATTACTGAGGAAGCACTTATTAACTCATTTCTTAATTACCCGTTCACTCTGATTTTTAAAGAATCCAATATAGCAACACCTGTTTGAGAACCAAACAGAGCATGCGATGCTGCGTTTAGGAAAGGCTGTTGGATGAGCTGCCTCATCCCTTCCCAGCCCATTTCAAAGTAAAATGAGGATTTCAGCTTTTTTCTTTTCATTTTTCCGTTCTCCAGCCACCCCATCCTAGACCTTAAACCCAAGGGAGACACCCTTTGCTTTGGCAATCTGAACCCTGTTCAGCAATGGCTGTGTCTGCTGCCAGGACACTTCGTGGCCACCAGCCTTGAGGCCTCAGCTGTGACAAAGTGCACTGTCTCTATGGATCTTAAGCCATTTATGTTTCCCACGACTCTCGGAACACCTGGTTGGGCTCCAGAATGAAAGAAAAATGGGGCATTGGTGCTGACCTAATGACCAATGACCTCCTATGACATTCTCTCTAAATCGTTTATTTTAGAGGTGGAAAGAATGAGTCTCGAAGTCATGGGATTTTCTCAGACTTCCACAGCCGGCGAGTGGCAAATTTAGGACCAGACACCCAGGCTACTGGCTCTCAGCCCTAAGGTTCCCCGACAACACCAAGTGTATGTGTGTCCCCGTGCCCAGGGTTCACTGAGGGAAATGGGCCATGTCTGTGGGGGTAAATGCACGGGGGATTAGTGTGAGCCTCGGGGCTTTTAAAACTCTGGGTAAGAGATTTAAAAGGGCTTGTAAGAGGCCTCTTTACAAGCAAATTAAAGGGGTCTCAGTTTTCAGGGTGAGGATGCAGTGCCAGGGATGGGGGACTTCCATGTCACAAGGACTCAGCTGTACTCCCTGCAGGGGTGCGGGGCACACAGAGTCCTGTCTGCAGAAACTAGAGAAATGTGTGGACACCAGCCACAGGCAGGGGGCTGACCACTCTTGGACACCCACTCCCCTCCCCGCATTTGGCTCACTGCAGTGTCTCCAAGAAATGAAACGGGCTTAAAAGAAATGAGTGTGTGAGCTTAAGGGAAATGTAATCACCGCCTCTCTGTTCCTCTTTTATTGGGCTTTGCACAGAGATTTGTGCCGGCGAGGAAACCAAGCCGGTCCCCTCTCATCCTGAGCGCAGGCAGAGAAAGTAACATCCGTTGAGGCAGGGCGAATGGTGCCAATTAGTGAGATGCTGGTGAGTCCAGAGATTGTTTGTAATCTGTTTGCCCTGCTCCTTTGAGCCCCAGGGATTTGGGCCAACACTTCTCTCCTTGTTAGTATTTCTTTCAATTGCTTGAGACAAGTCCATGAATCAGGCACTACACACATTTAAGTAAGCCCCTGCTCAGTCCTCCAACACCACAAACATAAACACTCATTTGCACATGTGCACACGTGTGCATGCACACACACACACTCATCTTGCATTTGGAGTTGTGAGAGAAGCGAGGGGCAAATTGCTTCCATCTGGACCAGTAGACCAGTGAACCTGGGAGGCATGTTAGCAACCACCAAGAGCATCATTTCCCCCATTTTGTGTTCCTGCGCAAATCTGCACTTATTCGAGGATATCTCTGATCATTGGTTTGGTGTTGTAGGGCAACTCATGCCCTGAGCTTTTCTCTTTGCTTGTTTGTGTTGTTCGATTTGTTTGGTTATCTATTTATTCTGTCTTTAAACCACAGAAGCTCCACAATCATGTCGGGGCTTGGGGTGACGTCACCCACCGTGGATGGTATGTAGCTTAAGTCAAGAGCCAGCACTCACTACCCCGGATATGCCACCTCTGAGCTTGGGAGCTAGACACAGCCTCCAGCTTACAGGGATGAGATAAAGAGCAAAAACTCAGTCTCTGTCTTCCTCTCTGTCACTGTCTGCCTCCTTCTGTCTCTGCCTTTCTCTTTCTCCCCTGTTAGAATTGGAGATTGTACTCCTGCCTTGACTTCCAGTCAAGTCCAGGGACCCAGCGACCCTTGGCTCTGAGTCACACATCTCAGAAACAGCCAAGCAGACCGTGGACTGGTTAGCAGCTGTTGTTACATACCCCAGCAGTGTCACTAATTCACCTGACCCTGCAGGGTTCTGCAGAGGGTCGGCGATGGAAGGCAGGAGGGTTTTCTATGAGAAGGACAAGGACAGCCTTTCCCACAGACGGAGGAGAACAGACAGACCATCATGGACATGTCGCACATAGTCATTATCAAGATACTCCATGGCTTTAAATGTTACGGCTGAACTGACAGTATTGGCCATGAAAAACATATTTCACCTGTGCGTGACCTGATACATTAACCTTGCCCAAGGATGAGAAAAACCTCAAGCAAGAAGAAAAGGCTTTCTTAGAATCATTTAGCTGCCACGAAATTAAAAATTATTTAATTAATATAATCTCTGGATTGAAGTAATAGGTTAGACTAAGGGTATTTAGAGCAACATTGTTGTAAGTGGCCAAGAATTGAAGAAAACCGAATCCCTGTCGAGAAGGGAGCTTCACTCTAGTCCAGAGCTCTTTTTTTTTTTGCGGTACGCGGGCCTCTCACTGTTGTGGCCTCTCCCGTTGCGGAGCACAGGCTCCAGACGCGCAGGCTCAGCGGCCATGGATCACGGGCCCAGCCACTCTGCGGCACGTGGAATCTTCCCGGACCGGGGCACGAACCCGTGTCCCCTGCATCGGCAGGCGGACTCTCAACCACTGCGCCACCAGGGAAGCCCAGAGCTCTTTTTATTCCCATCAGTGCACAGAAGCCAATTCCTGGCCACTCCTGCAAGACTGTGCCTTTAGCCTTCCTGACTCTGGTGACGCTATTTCCTGTCCAATGAGATGTTTTCTTATTGGTGGACCAGGAGACATAATCTTGTTTTCTTTTTTTTTATCTCCTTTACATTTTATCCCTCCTTGCTGGCAGGAGTGTGTCCAAGTCTGTGCTTCTTGCCTGGAATTCCTAGTTTAGAATTCCTCTGGGCTGTAAGCCACTTGAGGACAGGACTAACTCTTTCAGCTCCTTATTCTCCAGAGCCGAGTGCCTGACACATAGAAAGGGCTTAAACCTGAGTCATTGGAAGAATAAAGCACCACTGGCGGATGTGTGGACAAATGTGAGTTCAGAAAGAGAATGAGTGCAATCTGGTCCATGACCTTGGAGGGGTGAAGGTTCATCCCAGTAGAATGGCCGTTGGATGTTGTCGGGGTGAATCTAGAGCCAGAGTGAGGAGGGGCTAGAGACAGGAGTGAGAGTCATCAGCAGAGGTGAGAGCTGGGGACCTGACAGAGGGACAGGTCCCAGGAGAGAGTGAAGAGAAGGAAGAGACCAAAGGCAGCTCTAGGAGAACCACCACTCTTTCTCCCACAGAAGGACCAGGAGGGGAGCGTGGGGCATGCACAGAGGGCCTGAACCAGACACAGAGATAACAGTTCTACTAGCTAGGATGTATTGAAGATGTATGTGCCACCTATTGCTACAAGTGCTTTCTGTCTATTCTTGCAGTTAATCCTTTCAATAACTCTCTGTGATATGTCCCCGCTTCACCAATAAAGAAATGAAGCTCAGAGAGTTTAAATAACATGCCCAAGATCACACAGCTAATAAGTGTCCAGCCCCTGGAGCACATCACACCCTCTTCCTTGATATCCTCTGACCTATTTTAGTTACTGAATTAATTTCGATAATCGGTTGATTCCCCTACACACACACCATTTCACTGGATTCACATGCAAAAAAAAAAAAAAAAAAAAAATCATGGTAGATCCCATCTGACCTTCCAGCTATTACTTTCTTTGAGCAAAGCTAAAATCTGGTAATGCAATGGCTACTCGTATCTAAAGGAGAAACAAATACTCAGATCTGTTTCCATTGCATTTGTTTCTATCTTGGTCATGAGAGTGAAGACTTTCAGGGGACAGGAGACCAACACTCGATTCTTTGAAAGCCCAAGGCCATGAGGAATTGAAACACTCCAGCCAGAGCAGAGACAGGTCAGAGAAGGGGTTCCTCAGGACATAAATCAGGCCATGGTAACTGCCTGGAAATCCTATTCCCTGGGGTTTTCTATTGCCGCTGCTTTCTTTAGAATCTTGATTGCAAGGAGAACAGGGGATATTCCTCAGGCAGGGGCTATGGTATGATTTATCACACATACGTACACATACATATATTTTCTTTGTATCTGGTTCCTGTACAGAGGTTCAAAAACCCCTGGGATTCCCTGATGATAGGCGTATGCACCTTGCTCTCACCCCTCCTTCTACCACCTGAGAAGTCTGTTGGGGTTCACATGAGTGAGCATCAACCATGCCTTCCAGCTTAGGGGGGAGAACTTTTCCTACCAGCATCACCCAAATCCCACGCCCACCTCAGCCTCGGAACTGCCCAGAGCTCCTGCCGCCCCACGTGTGCTCAGACAAAACCCAGAGCTCTTTCTCTCCAGATGTTAGGAACCACTAATTCAGTTCAATTTATGAGAAGGTCTGAATTCTCATCTTATCTGCCAGTACTGATGATTTACAAACTCAGGGAGGATGCTTCTCCCGTCGGTGTCTCATTTCCCACTTTGAAAACTGGAATTTTAGCATAAACTGCTATTAATCCAGAATCTACCCAACCAGAAAATGCATTACCAAAATGTTTTTTAAACTCGGCAGTCGGGAAGAGCAGTCAGCCATAAGAAGATGGAAGATCAAGCCAAGTTCTGATAAGAAATATTACGAGTGCCTGCTTTTCTAGCTGTTTTTGTTGTTTAACAAAGCAAATTCCCCTCATTCAAAGGGAAGGGGACTGGAGGCAGGAAGTCAATGTGAAAAGAACACAGAAAAAAATAGAGCTAGCCTAAGACAAAGAAAAGCGTTAACAGGCAAGAAGAGAAAAAGTACAGAAGGAAAGAGAGGTTTATAGAAGCACCTTGAAGAAGACGGAATAGGAGTGAAGAAACCAAAGACAAAACGAGTGGTTAGTAACCTAACTGTGCGATAATTAGGTATTAAATAGGTAAATGAGAGCTGGATGTTATATTACGACACAGAGTAAGTATTCCAAGGTGTGGATCACGGAAAGCCAAGAAGAGCAGCTTAAACGAGAAGCATGGACCCTAAAAGAGGGTGAGTATCAGTGTATATTCCAAAAGGGGTGGAATTAGGAGAGTTTTGGTGGAAGACAGAGCTGATGTCCTGTGCACATTCCCTGGCATCAGGGTCCGTGCAGGGATGCTCCTCAGGGAGTTCTCATTTCAAGGTGGTAGTCGGATGTGCACTGACTGGACTTGAAGTCCGGAGTCTCCGTCTCTTATTAGCTGTGTGACCTTGGGCAAGTTGCTTACCTTCAGGTTTGGTTTCTGTGTCTTTAAAATAGATATAACAATGCCTACTCCACAGAGCTCTTCTGAAAGCCAAGTCAAACAAAACGTATGAACATATATAACATCATAGGTGGCACACAGAAAACTCAAAACAATGTCAACTCCGTCAGATTTGCGTGGGCCTAAATGCACTGCGTTCAGTGCAAGTGACTTTCAGCTAACAATCTCTGGTCTCTGACATGAGCAAAAGATTTCTGTTAGGGAATGTGGTTGATTGCCTGACCATGTGTACCTTCTGAAGGATGATATTAAAAACGGGCAAGTGTAAATTGGTGCAGTCACTATGGAGAACAGAATGGAGGTTCCTTAAAAATTTTTAAATAGAGCTACCATATGATGCAGCAATCTCACTCCTGGGCATATAACCAGAAAAGACGAAAACTCTAATTTGAAAAGATACATGCACCCCAGTGTTCATAGCAGCACTATTCACAATAGCCAAGATATGGAAACAACCTAAATGTCCATCAAAGATGAATGGATAAAGAAGATGTGTTATATATACATAATGGAATACTACTCAGCCATTAAAAAAAGAATGAAATAATGCTACTTGCAGCAAATGGATGGACCTAGAGATTATCATACTAAGTGAAGTAAGCCAGAGAAAGACAAATATCACATGATGTGGCTTATATGTGGAATCAAAAAAAAAATGATACAAATGAACTTATATACAAAACAGAAATAGACCCACAGACATAGAAAACAAACTTATGAAAAAAAAAAAAAAAAAAAACTTATGGTTACCAAAGGGGAAGTGGGGGGGGGATAATGTAGGAGTTTGGGATTAGCAGATACACACTACTATATATAAAATAGATAACCAACAATAGATAATTGTATAGCACCAGGAACTATATAACTATATTCAATATCTTGTAATAACCTATCACGGAAAAGAACCTGAAAAAGAATGTATATATATATATATATATATATATATATATATATATATATATGTGTGTGTGTGTGTGTGTGTGACTGAATCACTTTGCTGTGCACCTGAAACTAACACAATAGAATACTTCAATAAAATTAAAACGGGAACAAATGGATGGATGCAAGGTGCATGTGTTGAAAAAAATATTTAGACCGTGAGACTGCAGAAAAAGTTTGTGAATTTTTTATAAATATAATGGCAAAACATGGTCAAACTCCAAAACGATTTCAAATGTGGCTAAAACAATATGTTTTGGTGAAAGCTTGCTGAAATCCAGTCATCGAATTTCCTGTGAGTGCAATGCCTTGTCTTATTGCTACAGGCTCAATTAAATAAAACTCTTGGGGTGTGACAGGCATAACCATCCGGGAACTGGTGTAGTACATATTAACTTGCTTTCTACCAAAGCCAGGTAAACTATAAATGTTCAAAGACATTCTTTTTCTAACCTGTCTCATAATGTATTTATAATTCCAGTGACTTCCAGTGAAATTACAATTTTAAAACCTATATTTTCCTGAAGTAGAACGCTACGTAGAGCTCACTGAAAAATAGGTTTAGTACCTGAAAATGCTTTTTCCATCTTCCTACCTGCCGTTAATAGGCATCATTGATTCAATCTGTATACCCAAATATTATCTAAACTATGAGATTTATGATTACAGAAAATATGACCCAGGAACGGTGATCAGTCTTAAGACTTGCAATCTTGGTTTAACACAGAACAGGCAATTTTGAAATGTTTTTGATCCTGGAATTCTGTTAGAAGGAAAACAAAAACAATTTGGTATTATTTTGCAAAAGGGAGTTTTCATAAAGAATTTGTAGACTTTCACCATTCGTCAGATCTCCAAAATGAATTCAATTTACAGGCATACCTCGTTTTATTGTTCTCCACTTTATTGCCCTTTGCAGATATTTTGGGGTTTGGGGG
This sequence comes from Aethalodelphis obliquidens, assembly GCF_003676395.1. NCBI lineage: Eukaryota > Metazoa > Chordata > Mammalia > Artiodactyla > Delphinidae > Aethalodelphis > Aethalodelphis obliquidens. The sequence continues at coordinate 2,680,163 of NW_020837967.1, read as the reverse complement.
GTGGTTTGTTTGTTTTTACTAATTGAAGATTTCTGGCAACCCTGCATAGAGCTAGTATATCGGCACCATTTTTCCAAAAGCATTTTCTCACTTTGTGTCGCTATCACATTTTGGTAATTCCCTCAATATTTCAAAATTTTCATTATTATTATATATATTATGGTGATAGGTGATCAGTGATCTTTGATGTTACTACTACAACTTGCCGAAGGCTCAGATGATGGTTAGCATTTTTTAGCAATATAATATTTCTAATTAAGTGACGTACATTGTTTTTTAGACAGAATGTTACTGCACACAGTAGACTACAGTACAGGGTAAACATAACTTTTATATGCACTGGAAACCAAAAACTCACATGACTCACTTTTTTGTGATACTCACTTTATTGCTGTGGTTTGGAAATGAACATGCAGTAACTCTGAGGTCTGCCTGTGAAGTAGGAATCAATTTCAAGCGATAAAATTTTTAAATATAGCGAGTTTTGGAGAATGTTTTTGTTCTAAGTAATCAGCACGATCATAACCACAAGCCAATCTCCTACGGTAATATGTTAGTTTGAAAATAGAATTTTTTGCACGACGTAAAGCAGAGCAAGGGCAGGTAGAACTATGCATTTTATTCAGTTTTGTTACATAATTGGAAGCCAGCTCACCAGCTACTCTCAGCTGGGAGTTAACATTGATATAATTTCTAACCTGTTCTTCCAAAGTTCAAAGCTGAATATAAACCTATATACTTGAATATTTCCCACATGTAAAGCAAATTTCTTTGAAAATATTGTAGCACATGGGCTTCACTAAATAGCACCATGTAACTTCAGAGCAGGTTAGAAATAAATTCTTTTAAAATGATGTTGAGTTTCGTGTCTTTAAGATATATCCTTATCCTCCTGACTCAAAGATGTACTATCATTAGAAATGGAAATTCATAATGAGAAAGTTTAAAAAATCCCTTGATCTTTTATAATTATATTATTCTTTGTTAAACAACAGAGAACTATGTACTGAACTTATGAAAGCTCTGGGATAATTACATTTTCCAGCAATAAGAATTTTAATTCTTTGAGCCTATGGCATTAGAATATTTAAGTATAACTCTTTTTTTTTTTTTGCGGTACGCAGGCCTCTCACCGCCGTGGCCCTCTCCCATTGCGGGGCACAGGCTCTGGACGCGCAGGCCCAGCGGCCATGGCTCACGGGCCCAGCTGCTGGGCGGCATGTGGGATCCTCCCAGACTGGGGCACGAACCCGTGTCCCCTGCATCGGCAGGCGGACTCTCAACCACTGTACCACCAGGGAAGCCAAAGCATAACTCTTACGTTTAGAAGTAGAGTTTGTATTCTGTTTATTTTGGGTTATTTTGTATGTGTTTTTATGTTACTTTTAAGGATTTCTAAGTAATTTTCACACACCTATCATGTATTTTTTTTCTCATTATTACTTTTTGGTGTGTGTCTTACAGGGATGGGATCCCTCTTCCCCTCACCCTTCCCTTGTGTGGATACTGGTTCTAAAGGGTACAGGTGTTCTGCTTTATATCCATTCTTTGAAAGAATAAGTAGAAAAGAATAGGTAGAAAAATGGTGACATTGACCACCTGACCACCTACATGTGGTCAAGGTCACCATTAGCTTAATACAGAGATCTGAGTAAACAGTGGAAACTGTCTTAGTCAGCTCTGGCTGCTGTAACAAACTACCACAGACTGGAGAGCTTAAACAACAGTTGTTTCTCACAGTTCTGGAGGCTGGAAGTCCAAGATTAAGATGCCAACAGACTCTGTCATTGGTGAGCATCACTTCCTGACTTGCATATACCCACCTTCTTGCTGTGTCCACACATGGTGGAGAGCTCTCTCTCTCTCTCTTTCTTCTTATAAAGCCACTACTCCCAACACAAGGGCCCCACCCTCATGACCTCATCTAACCCTAATTACCTCCCAAAGGCCCCATCTCCAAATCCCATTACACTGGGGTTAGGGTTTCACTATGAATATTGGGGGGATGTGATTCTGTCCAAAGCAGAAACCAAAGAGGAACCAAAGGGAACCACGGTAAGACCCAATTTCAACAAATGGGTTGCAGAGCATTGATTTGGATTAATTCCAGGGACAAAATGTTGATGTACCTGCAGAAGCTTCCCACACATTCCTCATTGCATTTGCAAGGCTGTGCCGTTCGAGGGGACCAGGTTGGCATGCAGCCCCATATCTGATTTAGGACTCTCCACACAGGCCTGTTCCTGTGCTACAACAGAAGCAGGCACTTGGCACCTTGGAGCACTGACCAGCTACTCTGCTGAGTCCCATCTGTGGTTTTCTTCATGCACATTGAGATTGCTAGACTTAGTGCCATTGTGGCGGAATGCATGCAAGATGCTACACCAGCCCAGCGGGTGCACCACGGATGCTGTTCACTGCTCCATCTTCTCCATAAGAGGGAACCTGGCCTTCCTTCATCCTGGCCCAGACCCCCTGCCCCTGTGAGTGATGGACAATTTCCTTCTTCAGTCTGGCTGGGGTTGAGAGTGTTCATAGCTAGAAGGAGAGCATCTGGTTGGCATCTGGGCTACTCTCACTACCACTGAAATAAGAGGCAGTATGGTATTTTTGAGACTGATGGAGGCAAACTATTCTACCAACAGCTTAGGTTCAGAAAAAAAATGGGCTTCTTAGGATTGACCAAAGATACAAAGGGATTATTCAATTTGAAAGTCAAATGTCTGATCTGGTTAGAGGAATTGGAAAAAAAAAAAAGAGAGGGAAGAAACTATAATGAGAAAAGAGGGAGGGTGGGAGAGACAAAGGGAAAATGCCTCAAAGTCAATCAGATTTCTAAATGCTTTCGTCATTTGGCTAACAATTGCTAAGGATCAATTATATACATGACATAATCAATACCGGATTTAGAAATCATGTAGAAAAATTAAAGCAAACCCAAACCCTCCCTTTGCAGATGTGGATCAGTCTGTCACTGCTCCCCAGGGTTTTGTATCCTGATCCCGGCATCTTTCCTGGGCTCCCACCCCGCTCCTCCCCCAGGCCCCTGCAGGACTCCACGGGGTTATTTATGCAGGCTGAATCAAGCTGCTGACTTCAGCCCCGTAAAACAGTGGCCGGGAGCCTGACACCGGGGCCCAGATCTGCCAGCAGTTTTATAAGCCTCGGTAAATGCAGGTGGCTCCTCCCTCTGCCTTTGTGGGGCTTGCACTGCAGCAGTTTGCAGGCTGGCAAGCAGCTATGAGGCTCGCTGAAGGAGGGGCCCATGTGAATGAGGATGTGGCTCAGGCCTGGAAACGCCGCCACTGCTTATTTGATCACACAGAGGCCGCCTGACACCACACAGAGGGAGCGCGGGGTGGCGAGGTCCTGGAGCACCCGCCATCCTCCTCAGACTGGGAAGATTGTAACCACAACTCTCCAAACAGAGAAGCTTAGGAAAGGCAAGTTTATCAACTAAATAAAGGCTGGAGGACACGCCAGTGTCTTGTGATAGCTTCTCCTCTTTTAAGCATCATGAACTCCAAGAAATGTGGTGCCCAGCTTCCTGCAGTAATGGGACCTTGATAAAGACATCACACAGAATCTCAGAGAAGCAGAAATATTCCTGTCTCTGCTCACATTCCAGCCACAATAAACACACACACACACATCCCCGCTCTTTCAAGCTGAAATGTTTTGCATGTGGAAGTTGATTATGTTGAATGAGCACATCCGTGTAGCTCTCACCCAGGTTAACTTGTAAGACTGAGCTTCACAGAACCAGTCAGCAGACACAAACCTGCCACTCAGCACATCCGCGTCCAATACAGTGACCCTGCACTAGGCATGGGCTGCTGTGACAGTAGCTAACACAATACAACTTGTGTTATAGTGACCATTTTACCAGCATGATCTCATGTATTCAGTCCACAGAAACACAACTTTATATGGGTTGGAACCTCTATTTTCCTATCTTTTGTGATAGACATTGTGGCTTAGAAAGCTTCAATAATGGCCAAAGTTAGCAAGTGGCAGGAGTTGCTTTGAGTCCATATCCCACAGTTCAAACACAGTTTGTATCAGCTAGCTATTGCCACAAAGGTGCAGCATAACAAATCACCCCAAAACACAATGGCTTCAAAAAACAGTAATTTATTCTCAGGAACATATGGGTGGGCAGGAGGTCCACTGATCTAGCATGAGTGCCGCTGGGGGTGGCTCTGTCCCACATGACTCTCATCCTTTTCCCGGGACCAGTGAACTGGCCAGAGCATGCTCTTCTGATTATGATGGCAGATGTGCACACACACACACGTGAAAACGCACAAGTTTTTGGTCTGGTCTCAGGACTGGCACGGCTGTCTTCCCACTCTACTGGAGAAAAAGTCACAGGGCCAAACCCAGAGCCAAGGAATAAGAAAATCCACATCATGCCTTTTATGGGGAGAACTGCAAAGCCATCAGGCAAAGAACATGGAAGGGGAAGCAGGGAGAATTGAGGCCAGTACTCAGGATACCTCCCCCGGGCTCTCAGCCTCCACACTGTCTCCCTAGAACTGTGCCTGTAGGGTTATCCTTTCTGGGAGCTTGAGAAACTCATCCTAATGTATACTGTTTAATGTTGGGAGATAAAATATCTTCTCGTTAAGAATGCTGGCATTGGCATGAACAGCAGAAGACTAGCTTCCTCAATCCCAGCTGTCATCCTCTAACTAGGGCACCTTGACCAATTTCCTTAAACTCTCAAAGCTTCATTTTCTTTGTTAATAATCAATGCCATGTGCTTATCCTGGTGGTATCAATGCTTCCTGCTGATTTAGAATTTACAGGTCTGCAAGTGGTCAACGTCTTAGATTTTCTTCAGCAAGTACCCATGATATGGCAATGGATGGGGTAACTTTTTCTGGAAGGGCAAGCTGACAATGAGCTCCTTTACTCAGAAGACCGCCCTCTCCCTCTCCAAGATACAGAGATAATGATGAAGAGGGCTACTCCCTCTCCTGACTTCAAGCAACTACAGATGAGGTTTGCTTCCCCCAACTTGAGCCGTCGGACCCATGTAATGCCTGGGGTGAGTGTGCTCCACAAAGTGAGGTGACGGTAGGCACCGGGGCTGGACCTGGCTCCTCTCTTGCTCTGCAGAAGTAAGGCTGTGCCCAGGTCTGGCCAAGGCAGCTAGAGAAAGGGCTGGAGATGAACTGGTCAGTTCACCATCGACCCCCCCATCTTCAAGGTCCTAGCCTAGAAGGTAAAGTAGGGGTAAGCTTTGCAGAGTGGTTAGGTACACGGGCTCTGCCGCCAGAAGGCCTGGTGCAAATCCACGGCACATTGGCCGTGGTAGTCAAACTTCAGGTGCACCAGAAGCATGGTTGGATGAGGAATGGCTCCTTTTGAGCACTTTTCAAAGTCTTCCAAAGACCTCAGTGGTCCCCAAACTGGAAAGACCAACAGAATCACACAGGGAGCTCTTAGAAAGGCAGCTCCCCGGGGCCAGGTCTTTCCTCGCTGACTTGGAATTTCTGGGGCTCCACATTCTCAGGTGATGGCTGCTGTTGGTCCAGGGACTGCAGTTTAGGGACCATGGATGGATGGCCCCTGCCTCCTCTGGCCAAGTATCTCAGGATAACCCTCCTTGCCTGGACCTCTGCTCACTCTCAGCTAGTTCCCTCTCTCTCTGGTACCCACAGCTTATTTTTGTCCTGTCTTCAAGTCACCAGCGTTAAGATTGGAAACTGCGGAAAGGAGACAGGAGGATTTCAGAGTTGTCTCTGAGCATCTAGTTTCCCTGCAATCAGTTCAGTTCCCAGGAACCCACCTCCAACGCTGGCAGAGCTGAAGTCGCTGCAAGCAGCCCACCCCATCCTCATAGAAATGTGTGCATGGAAGAATCTCTGTCAGTTCCCTGTATTTGATAGAGATGAGAGATGCATTCCTCTGGGTTGCCCTGGGTCATCCATGTGGGCGTTTTATTCACAATTTTTTTTTCATTAGAAATCTCTCTGAGGTAAAACCTCTCCCATATATTAACTAGCTGGGACTGAGAACTAGTGACTTTCAGTGAGCCACGTTTAAATATACCTAGAGACAGTTTCGCTGAAATTCCTCTCCTCGCCACATTTTCTAAGCAACTCTACAGAGGCACTCTTGTCTTCTGCAGGTTCCTCTTACAATCACTGCTTCCCTGGTGTCGCCTCCACCTTGACAAATGGAGCTTGATGAATACCTGCCAACAAAGGGCATTTGCTGGGGACTGGCTCCTTGAAGGGACCCTGATGAACAGTGGCAATTATAAAGGCAAAATTAGAAAGGGGGCTGAGGGGGAAGGGCAGAAGAGACAGTAAGACACAAGAGGACGGGATTCTTCCGAAGTCACGTGTGTGTGCGCAGGTGTCAGTGTGTGAGCGTGTGTGTGCTATTTCTGTCACCCCCTTCCTCCACTACGCCAGAAACCCAACAAACTGCTTTATTAGAAAAAATATAACAAATTCAGAACCCTAGGTCCCTGGATTATCATATCCAGATCCCTAAAACTCCTCCTGAATAGCTTGGCATGAAGCCATTATGATTACACACCAAAACCTTACCAGCTTAGTTATAAGGACGCAGGTCATAGAAACAGTTTCCTGGAGAACTCTTACTTCTGATCAACACAGAGATCGTGAAGCTTATTAGAGCAAATTACAGGACATCCGTGCGATGGAATCAGAGCCACCATAAAGAGCCTGCACCTGGTTACTCTTGGAAGGTGGGATTGTGTGCTCTTTCGCTTTCCTCCTTTCTATCTTTATTTTCTAGATTGCTCAGCAAGGAACTTCCCCATGAAGTGAGCTCCCTTTCTACCCCACCCTGTCTCACGCCCACGTCTATAATGTGTGGGGAGGAGGTTGTCCTGGTTCCCATAATGCCCTATGATGACATCTACCGTGGCACTCACCAAATTATATTTTAATTACCTACCTATCTACCTATTCAACTTGTCTTGCCCATGAAGCTATGAGATCCTTGAGGTCAGAGATTGTGTCTTCTGAGCCACTAGCCCTGTGTCTACTACATGGTCATTGCTAAGTATTTGCTGAATGAATGAAAGACCCAGACCATGAACAGTGGTTGTCTCCAGGCGGCGATTTTTATTTATTTCTCTTTGCTTTGTCTTATTCCAAGACTTTTTATGTTGGGAATGGATTACTTCTACAATCAGATAAAAAATATTGCTAATAACTGAGCCACTCCTTCCCTGTAGTTGATCTAAGTAAAGAAAACAAGTTGACTAATTAAATCAATGAACATTCTTTTGCTTGGTGCCTATTATATGCTCTATGTGTATAGATCTTTGCTGTATTTAAAGAGTTTCCCACTTAAAATACTTTAAGCTTCTTAACCGAATATATTCCCATTTAGAATTTCTCTATATGTCACTCTACTTTAGAGTTGAAAAGTATGTGTAGAGTGAACCGCTGTATGACCCCATCAGTGGTTTAAGATACACAGGTGGATGGCTGTAAGGAAAATAGGCTTTTTGCCTCCATGAACTGGGATGAGTGGAATGCACTTTTAAAATACATGCACCTACTTGCCTAAGTCTTAAAATCCTCTTATTTCCAGCTCATGTAAACCCCTGTAGAGAAGTGACGTTTTTGTCTCTTAACAAAGGACAGTCCTAGGAGATGAGTTTTTTTGTATACAGAGAGGAACAAATTGTCCTGACTTGAGGGTCCATCCATCTTACAGGTGGAAGGCAGGAGGGGATGCTAATGAGAGTCAGAGTTTGGGGCAGTCTGACTGAAGTCACTTCCTAAGCCAGAGTGACAGAGCAATGACAAAGCAGGGAAACAGGAAGCCTGAGGTCTCCAGCTCCTTTCTCAACTTCTTCAATGACATCTGAGAGAGAAAGCAACCCCTCCCCAGGTCTCCCCTTCCCCACCACATCTGGGAACTAACGTGACCTTACATCTTGGCCTCAGTGTTAATCACGAGGTGACCTGATGCTTCCCGCCCAGCCATGTGCTCTCCCATTGGACTTAAATAATCTCAGAACATCTACCCAGAACACGTCACACAAGACACCCAACCCCCCACGCCAATCTTTTCAAACAAGTCACTGCTACGTCATGACCAGTTCTAGCTTTATTGTGGCTTTAATCTGCCCTCTCTGTAGGTAAGATCTTTTGAGATACCCACTCACGGAGCTGCCCCTGCTTTCCAACAAAATCCAGGCTGGAGTAAACCTTGCTTCCTTAGATCCTTGCCCATATCACCCAGCAGGATTCCAAATTCTATAACGGATTCTTTCAAACACCCTCTTATACTGAGACACCCTGGTTCCCCACGGTGTGGTCTCTCTCGCTGCAGCCAGTAATAAACCCTTGTCCAAGTACAGGTGTGTTCCTGGGGCCCTTCACCTGGGGGGCTTGACATGTCTTCAGTGTCCAGTTGATGCTTTTGAAGAAGAGCTAAGCACTGTTCTAAGAACATGGCTGCTTACTTTTGTTTACTGACTACCGAGTACTTTGTCCAGAATCCCTGGGTATCTTGGGTTACACAAGCAATCAGTGTCACCGAGAAACTCCTCCCTTTGCGCTGTTTGTAGCGGTCTCTCAGTCAAACGTGTGCCACATGTGATCTCCCACATCACCAGCCCGAAATCCTGAATTGGTGAGCAAGTATTTACTGGGCATCTACAGAACAAGCTCTGGGTTAAAGCTTATGGGGGGAAAGCTTTGTCTCTCTAAATTTTTTAAAAATCCACCAAATACTTTATGTGGCGTGGATACAGCACGTTTCTCGTGTGCCCTCTGGAAGCTTACACCTGTGGGGAATACAAGACAAGCACATTCCAATGAGCGTGGGGCTACGAACCAGCTATGACATCCATCAACTCTGTCTAATCATGGAATTGGCAGGTTGCATTAACAAAGGGGTAATTGTTTATTAATGGTTACTAGAAACCTGGGGTTTCCCCCACATGATTTCAAAACACATGGGGCCATTTATTTTAAGTGGTTTCTAGACATTGATAGACTGAATATTCTTTCATGCTGGCAAAGGTGTCAATGCCACGATGTTAACCAGAGCAACGATACAAAGTATACGATCATGGTACAGCCTGAGAACATCTCCAGACAACCGTCTACATGAAGGAAACACCAAGGGGATAGAAAAACCATCTGGTCTCTATAGCGAACAGCTTGTAGAGAAAATAAATTAAATCTCACAACAAAAATCTGGCAGATGATAAACACATAATTTGTACGTTCATCAGGCAGTTGCTATAGACCAAGATCAATACACAAAGAAAAGGCGCTGTCAGACTCCAGCACCTCTGGCTGGAATGAATATGAGCAGAAGAAACTCGAAATTGAAGCTGATTATAGTTATACTGCCCCAAACACACTACTCACAAGAAAGCTATTTGTTTTCCTTGCAGATGATGGGAAATCCAAACAGAATAAAACGATACAGAATATTGCAAGACAAAGCCTTTCTGTGGGCATTTCTAGCTCATTTTGGAAACAAAACGTAATGGTAGTCCCGTGAGAAAAGTCTGTTCTCCCATGATGGCCAAGGCAGTTTTGCAGATTTGAAGGTAACACCCAATCCGAAGATGATTGCAACCCAAGCCCTTCAGTGGAATAAATGAAACTTCCAAGAAACCCCCAGTTCATCAGCACAGATACGTCTTCCCTGGATGTTTCTACTGGCTTTGTCTCTCTTGGTTCACCCTGTGGGCAGCCCCAGGCTGTGTTTAGCTTATAGTTTGACTTCAACAAACTCAGCGTCATCCTGAGCCTTAATTGGGCTCAAGACACCCTACAACCAAGCAGCTTTGCTTGGGTGTGTCTAACAGATGTGCACCCAGGTCATGGGGCTTCTCAGAAAACAGAACTAAAACTGAGCTCAGGCTTGGCCTGCTTCAGCTCAACGACTTCAACACGGCCAAGTCATTTTTCATCTGATTTCCATCTGTCTCTGTACAGCAATGATCTGAGGAGCTGGCAACGGAAGATCATAATAACTCTACTGAATAGGGCACCTTAAGTTTTTCAAAGTCCTTCTAAAGCCATTCAATGTATATTTGTGGGTGTAATTATCTCACCCAAAATACAGCCTCCCTTTTCCCTCTGCTCCCTGATCCCATCACACAGAGGTAACCACTGTTACCAGCTTTGTATGAATCTTTCTATGCTCAACACTTTTTTTTTTTTTTTTTTTTTTGTATGTGGGCCTCTCACTGTTGTGGCCTCTCCCGTTGTGGAGCACAGGCTCCGGATGCGCAGGCTCAGCGGCCATGGCTCATGGGCCCAGCCGCTCCGCAGCATGTGGGATCCTCCCAGACCGGGGCACGAACCCATGTCCCCTGCATCGGCAGGCGGACTCTCAACCACTGCGCCACCAGGGAAGCCCAACACTTATTTTTTCAAAACGAAAGTTGTCTCACATTTTTCATCACTTTCTGCAACTTGCTATTTTACTCTATGACTCAGAATCTGTTTGTCCCTGTGACTTGTTAATTGGCTGTAGAATGTTGGTATGAAGGTAAGAAGATATCCTCATTTATCCATAAATTCCCCTCATTCCTTCCAATGACAATGTTGCAATAAATATCTTTGAACATGAAAAAATTACAATGTCCTGGCAAGCTTGCAAACTTTTCTTACCTCTAAGCTTTTAGTATAACGTAGGTGGTTTCACGCCTCTAAGGCTCTTGTCTCCCCCCAAACATAACAAGACCCTGCAGTTAATAAAATGAGCTTGGGAACAGCTTTTCATGAGACGGCATTTCTTTCCTCTTAGTTTCAAATGCAAGAGTTATAGACATTTAAAAAAAATGCCTTTCTGTCTTTTACTCCCACATTTAACTGAGCACCAAGTCCTGCCATTTCTCACTTTTTAAACATTCCTTAAATGAACCCACTCTTTTTCCATCTCCCATCCCAGTCAACTACACTCTTATGATCTGGATTACTGTAACCACCTCCCAGTTAACCCCTCTTATTGCCCCTTAATCCATGGTCTTTCTGTGAAACCAGGAAAAGGCAACAGAATCAGTGAGCATTTAGTCAGATTCAGACACATTCAAGAACCAGTGAAATCTGCTATGGTCTGGCCACTGAGAGGTCCTGTCCTCAAAAAACTCACTATTATAAATGTGACCAAAGATATTTGATAGAACTGGAAAACTGGTATAATGGAAAAGGGTATATGTTATTTCAGAATCTGTTCCAAAAGAACAATTAGTTGCCTGCTAATTGCCTACCAGGTGCATCTCTCCAAGATTTTGGTTCCCACGAGGACACAGACCAAGATTTCTTCACTCTCTTTACCTTCATTTTCCATCCCCACTGTCTCACCTCCTCTTACCCGCACCAGGAGAAGAAAACCTTTTATTGATGTTGTGCTTGGCCACCGTAGGCAGAGTCGCCATGAAATTCACCAAGCTTATGCTTCCGGGCCCCTCATTTACTGTGTCCATGTTCAAGGTCCTGTACCTAATTTTAAGTTAATAATTTTTGTCTTTTTCTTAAAGAGGGCTCCCCAAATTCTGTAAACCCCAGGCCCCACAAACCTGGGTTCTTCCTTGTTGGCCACGGAACAGCTTCACCAAGTTACCCTCAGTTTGCTGCGTCCTCGCCCTCTCTACCATCGTCCCTCTGCTGTCTGCTTCACGTCATTCCACAGCCTAACCTCCTACAGATCAGCGCTTCTGAGATTTTCCCCACATGCATCCCATTTGTTCCTTCTTTTTTTCTCCTCTACACACATCTAACCTCTCTGCTTACCCCTCTGCACCAGAACTTGGTCTTCCCTGCTTTCTCTAACGTTTGCCAACTTAGTATTCCTGGCAGAATTCACGTACATCCTGTTCACTTGTTCTTCCAACTCACTGATAAAGATTTTTAATAAACTCAGTAACCCTTGGGGCATCTGCTAAACACTTTCCAGCAACTAGATCTGCTGCCACTTATTTATCAGTTCCATTACCTTTGGTTTCTGGGTTTGGAGCCAGTTTTCAATCTGCGTCGGAATTCTCCTATTCCAGCCAATTTGAACTTGTTTTGCAAGTCAAATTTCATGAGACGTTTTTATCAAGTGCTTTAGTAAGGTCCAAATAAGTAACATCTGTTATGTTCCTCTTAACCATTCATGCGGGTGATATGTTCGTGTGTGTGTATGTGTGTTCACATACACATTTGTTTTCAAGAAACAAGCTATTAAGTGTGTCTGGCAGTATCAGTCCCTACGAAAACCACGCTGCAATTGGTCCCAGGTTTCATTATTATTCTCTGGTTTGGTGCTAGTTAGTTTCCATCCGTTAGATTTTTCCCTCCTCTTGATAGATGTCTTATACTATAAACAATTATTTTAGCTGAACGATGAGGGTGAGCTTATAGGACTGTATTTCACAAGTTGCCTTTTCCTTCATCTGAGGACCTCAGGGGTTTGCTCTGCTCCCAGCTGCTTCTAATCAAAGTTAATTCCTTCACCCGGGCTCCAAGTGCTGGCCCCCTTCCTTCCACGGAGTAAGATGACTCAGGGTGCTCGCGAACCAAGCAGACTCTCAATCCCTCCACTTCCCCACAGCTCGCGCCAGCCTCCCGAAGGTAAATTTACCTGTTTTACATGCAACTCACAGTCTCCTCTGCCCATCTCTCTTCATAGCCTGTGGGTCAGTATTTTCCAGAATAGGACCAGTTCCCTATGCGATAAAGCCTCTCTCCTTAACCAGACTTTGGTCAGGCCCCTCATGCTCTTTTCCCAAATATGCCTCAGCCTTTGTAGACTGCACAGCAGCCCAGTTTTACCATGAAGCCTGATAAGTCCGTTCAGAAAGAGTCCTCCACCCTCCATATCAGATCAAATTCTTGATCAGATATCTCACCACCCTGGGCTGACTTCAGCAAGAATCCTGTGGTCTGTTTAGCCAGCATCTCCCCTCTTACCCCTGATCCCTCCTCTTCATAGTTTTTCATCCACGGACACGCACCCTGCTCCTTGGCTATAAATCCCCAATTGTCCTTGTTGTACTTGGAATTGAGCCTGGTTCTATACTGAGGTCTCTTTTCCCCTATTGTCATAGTTTCTGGGTAAAATCTGTTTTTACTGCTTTAACTACCATCCAGCTCTGGTTCCTTGGCCATACCTCCTCCCCAACTCCAGGGAACGAGACCTGGAGGTGGAGTTAATTCATGTAAAATCCTCAGGCTCTTGTGATGCTGCTAGGATGGGTTCATGCTAGCCCAGAGGCTTCGTGAAGGAGTGGCAATGAGGAAAAGAGAACAGAGGCTGGAAAGAATGTTCCAGACTGAAGATAACTTATACTAGTAGTGATTTGTGGAAGATAGAGGGAGAAGAATTGGCAAAATAGAGATTGTATGCCACTATGGAGAACAGTATGGAGGTTCCTCAAAAAACAGAAAATAGAGTTGCCGTATGATCTAGTAATCCCACTCCTGGGCATATATCCGAGCAAAACTATAATTCAAAAAGATACACACCCCGCTATGTTTGTAGCTGCACTATTTACAATAGGCAGGAGGTGGAAGCAACCTAAATGTCCATCAGCAGAAGAATGAATAAAGAAGATATGGTACATATATACAATGGAATATTACTCAGACATAAAACAATGAAATAATGCCATTTGCAGCAACATGGGTGGACCTAGAGATTATCATACTAAGCAAAGTAAGACAGAAAGAGAAAGACAGATACTACATGATATCGCTTATGTGCGGAATCTAAAATATGACACAAATGAACTTATTCATGAAGGAGAAACAGACTCACAGACATAGAGAACAGACTTGTGGTTGCCAAGGGGGAGGGATGGTTTGGGAGTTTGGGATGAGCAGACGCAAACTAGTATATATAGGATGGATAAACAAGGTCCTACTGTCTAGCACAGGGAACTATATTCAATATCCTGTGATAAACCATCATCGATAAGAATATGAAAAGGAGAGTGTATGTACGTATAACTGAATCCCTTTGCTGTACAGCAGAAATTAACACAACATTGTAAATCAACTCTACTTCAATAAAATAAATTAAAAAAAAATAGAGATGGCATGAAGTGAACACGTAAAGGTCAAGAGAGCTTCAGAGAAATAAAGATCTGCTAAGAACGGTCTGTAATGGGGACAAGCAGTCTGTGGTCTGCAAGGTGGAGGTGCTCTGAACAGAGGAAAGCGGTAAGCTTCTTTCTCTCCATTCATCCTACCCCCGAGCTCACAGGAGACGGTGAGCACCCCAATTATCCCCTACAGAGAATGAAAGTCCGGGATCTTGGAGAAGATAGGCTGCCTCTCCCAGTTCCACTTCCTGCATTTCCACGAGGGTGACATGGAGGAAATAAGAGGATCACGGGGTCAACGTGTTTGCGTTCTGCTATGCTTTCAAGTCCTAGAGTCACAAGGTTCATTTCCTGACCCGTTTCTGACACAGCATTGAGGACATCCTGTCCTTCACAAACACATCCAAAAATAAACCCCGACACTCCAGGAATCGGGTCCTTCTTAGATTCTGAAATCTGTTCTTTAAAACCACAGACAGACTGTTGTTACTCAGACCAGTGGCTCCCAAGCGACCGTTGTTACTATGAAGAATGACCCTGACGGTAATCTGTGAGTGTCTAAGGGAAAAATTCATAATACATTTGATGGTTGGCGGTCAGCACCTGGGTTCCATTTTTCTGGTTAAATGTTAAAATGAGCATCATGACATTCTATGTGAGAGTGTAATTACTAATATTAGGGCCGTTTGAATATCCCTACACCTTGATGTTGAAGACTCTTCAAGACCACTCAAATGCTATCCTCTCAGGTGTCAGCTTCTGTTTATGTTGGGAGTGACATGTCAGCCTCTGTGCTAGGCGGTAGGAAGGGTATCGTCTGCCTTGAACTGACCTCTCCGCTTTGACCCACCCCATCTCCCTCTTGCTTTCCGTTCTGCACCTCCCCACCTTCCACGCCTACCACCATTACCTCCCTGGTGAAAAAGTAAAAATAAGCTCACATACTGCGGAAGGAAAAACTTGTGTGGCCATTCATCAGGCTGGAATAACAGACACAGCCAGCTGCAAAGTTGACAGGAAACACTATTTTTCCCAAGGACATACTGTAACCCTAATGAGTCATAAGAGCCCCGTCTTGGAGTGACTCACTGAGAATCTTTGTTCTCTAAAATCCTAGACAGGCAGAACCTCCCTCTGCTGGAAATCATTTCAGGAAGAGTGAAACCTCCCACTTTTGCCTGGAAAACCTGGTTACTCTTGGACGTAGGGAAGCAGCGGCGATTTACCAGCCAGGTGTGGGACTTCAGATAAAAGGCTTCCAGGAGCCACGTTCTTTATCTACCTTAACTTTATTGTTTCCACGGAAACACTTTTCAGTCTAGACCTGATATTGGTCTGCACACGACACTACTTTGCCTATCAAAACACCGCTTCATTCCAATTTCATCCAGACTCCTCAGAGTCCTAGATGCTTCTGTTTTTTTCTTCCTTTGGCAAGACGCCCACTGAGGCAACCTGCTCACTCATTGCCTTGGTCAGTAAACCCGGATGTGTCAGGCTATCAGCTTCTTCCTGGTGATCTTAAGCTCCCTGGGCTAGGACAGCGAACGCCTAATGTTTATTCTGCCACGAACAGAGTGAATTTCCCCGACGGTTGGCAGAACAGCTACAAGATCCATCAGGTATACTTCTGTATGGTTCTCTTTTTCTCAAAGTATTTAGAAGCTAGAACTTCTACCTTTATTAGGGATATTAATACACAAAATAGGGTGTTTGAATTAGACAAATCTTGCACTCAGGGAGTCAATAGAAGTCAATACTTTCATGTAAATTTGGAAATAATTACCTTAGACCAGCAATCACAGGAATTTTCTGCAAAGGGGCAGGTATAAATATCCGAGGATTGATCACAGTTAGTTAACTCTGCTGTGTCGCACAAAAGCAGCTGTGGGCAATGCATAAATGAATGAGCACGGATGTGTTCCATTAAAACTTTATTAACCACAACAGGCAGTGGGCCAGATTGGACTCAAGGGCTTTCTGACCTGTGCCCTAGACCATGAGGATAACATAGAATCAGTGTTGGTGACTTAGCTAATTGTCTTCTGCATTGAGGTGTATGTCAAGTATTACTTGACAGCTTAGAGGAGGACAATTGAGTTCTGAAGGACTTTGTGAATCCCCTAAAGAAGACATATTCCTGATCAATGGTACTGATGAAGGACCATAAGAGTTCATGAATATTTGGTACCAGTACTGTTCCTGGTACTTCACATAGAAAGGCAAATCCTCACAGCACTGCCAGGCAGGTATTTAAATCCCCATTTTATATGTAGGGAAATCTGAGGCTCAGGATAATTATGCATCTTTCCCGGAGTCATTAAACTATGAAATGATGATGCCATGTGCCCTGTAAGCACACCTTAGAAAGATACTAACCTTCCTGGGGTGGGATAGCAAGGAACCGCTGAAGAGGAATTATAAAGTTAAGGTTCACAGTAAATGAACATCCTTAGATTGGAAGGAACCTCTAAATCTCCCATAATTAAAAGCCCAGCCTTTGGGGGAAAACCATACCTGAGCCATTAGGAGTGATGGTGTGAAGAGGGCAGGTAAAGGGGACAAGGGCGGAATTCAGCTCTCCTGGCCCTCAGCCCTTCCTTCTGACCACTGAAGTGAATTTCCCCTTCAACCACAGGATAAAAAATAATTGGATTTCTCTACGTCTTATGAATGTGTAACTTGCAATTCAAAAGAATCTTCATTCTGAAGTGTGTTTAACTTCATCCTCTTCTGACCCAGGGGGATAAAAATGAAATAACTAAAAGCAGAACAATGCTGGGGCTGGGCTCTGATGGTCCCCCAGTGCACCTGCTTCCTCCCTGCGCTGTAATTGCGCTGCTGCAGCAGATAAAGGGGCCGGGAGTGCTGCTGCGGAGCCCGGCTGAATACAAAACGCAGTCTCCTCTCCGCCTCCCCTCCCACAATTAATCTTTTCTGCTTTCCGCAGGAACCATCCTCTGCATTGTTCAGCATTTGGGTGGGACTTTCCCTTTTGTTATCACCATCACTGTCTTTGTTTTTGGAAAAGAAGAAAAAAAAAACCCATCCATGGCACATGGACCCTACGTGTGAGGGCAGCTAAGCTTCGAATACAGCACATCCCATGTAAAATTCATGTCTCTCTCTCCCTCTGTCAAGTGGAACCTCGTTCCTATCCCTAAAGAACTTAGGGAAAACAAAGCCAAAATCTTAGGAAAAGCAAAATTTTTCTAAGATTATAATTCCACTATTTTTACTTATTAATACCTAAGGTCACCTTCTAATGAGTAGACTACTTAAAAAAAAAAACACCAAAAACATCATGTGAATGTAGATTTTCCCTTTAATGCGCTGAAAGAAACCAACATTTCTGAACTCCTTTACCCTTCACTGATGTAGTTGCCATGGAAACCATAACATTACGCCAGGCAGTTACTTCCACATTACATAATATTATCTAATGCTTAGTTACTCTTGAACAAATGTGTTTATTCAGTAGCTTTTTGTCCATGTAATCAACCACATCTGCTTTGATTTGATTAAACAAGGAGCCGGGGCAAAAATCATCTATTGCAATGCACTTTGTGCCTGTTACTCATCCAGAAAATGACATGCTGTGATTTGCCAAAGAGACTGTATGTGAAGTTGTGGGAAGAGGGTCTGGTGCTGCTGACACAGTACGTGGTTATGGATTAAAGTAATTAAGATGAAAAGGATATGAAGTCAGAAACTAGAGCAGAAACATTGAAGATGAAATTCCAATAGTTTTGAACGGTTTGGTTTTTTTTTTACAAAGAAGGTAGGAGACAGCTCAGATTCTTAGGAAGTCTGTATGTATTGGTGAGGTAACTTGGGGAAAAAAAAGTTTGCTAGTAAAACTCTTGTTCCAGTGAGGAACATTATTCCCCAGGTTAGCAGTGTGTTGATACATGGTTATTATTGATTCACATGTTATTTGTGAGACCATAACTGACAACCGATTCTCAATTACCCAGTTAGTTATGGCATCAGACAGTCTCTTTCTCTTCTGACTCATTTTACACATACTTTTGGTTATTTCTTAATGAGTGACAATAATAGCATACTCAGACATAAATAGTATTTGTTGAGATGAAATTCTTTAAGAAGTATTGAAACTTGCTTTTGCCCATAGGCAGGGTCTACTGTTTCTATACACAGCAAGATCTAGAGGAATTTATTCTCCTGCGTCTTCCCTTCCCTCTTCCCTTCCTCCTTTCTTTCTTTTTTTCTTTCTCTCTTCCTTTCTTTCTTTCTCTCTCTCTTTTCATCTGCCTGTCTTTCTAAAATACTTAGCACTTTAGATAGATGTTAAAAAGATAGATTGAGAAATGAATTGAATCCCTTCCCTGGCTTTTCAAAACCACGTTACTAAATATTTGTATAACTATATAACCTATTTAGTGAGTTTCCAATGTCCTCTTTAAGTACATTTTTATTAAAGACACAGTGACAACGTGCATAATTATTTTAGGAAAAAAAAAGATAGTTAAGCTAAAAGTCCGTTAAAACTACTCAGAACTCTCACCACCCCAAAATAACAACTTGTGCCGTTTCTATGCAAATGGAAATAGCATTTAATTAGAGTTTCTAAAAGAATACCTCTAGTTCTGCTTAACTCTGTAACGCCTTTCTTCCTGTATTTTCTTCTGTCTGTTGATTCTCTTCTGTTCTGCGCTGGCATGCCACTTTATTTCAGCACCCTAATTTTTTTTGCATGTAATCTTTAGTCTTTGCACCTGCAAAAGCTTAAAGTTGACTTTCCCTACTATTCTAGAGGCTTCATTTCCCTGGGATAGTCTCTCTCTCTTTTCTCTTTCCCACCTACTCTGAGCTGGCGAGCATGACCCACACAGCTTCCTTTGTCTGTTCTATTCTTCCTTCCTCACTCCCTGGGCACCCTTCCCTCCTACCCCACTCACCTCTCAATAGAAGACTCAGTTCAGGCATCAAATCCTGAATAAAGGCCCCACTTCCCGACATCCCTCCTCCCCCAGCTTCCAGCTGGATTTCCCCCTTCTTGACCCACACACTCTGGCTTGTGTACATTTCCATCACAGCACCTATAAAATATTAATTTCTCACTTGTTAGTCAGTCTCTCTCCATCCACGTATGGAACAAGTATTTACAGGGCCCTACTGTGCATCCGTCTCGGCCAATGTGTCAAGAGAGGTGAACAAGACCAAGAGGGTCCAGCGCCTGCAGGAATTTATAGCCCTGCGGCTTGAACCTCTTTGTTTTCTCAGTGCCCAGTGAAATGTCTGACCCACAGACACTGACTAACTGCTTGTTGAATTGTTTTTTTTTAAACGTCCATTTCCATGACATGGTATCACTTAAACTTTATAAAAATAGAAAATATAGATTAACAGGAAAAACCCCACAACTGACCCACACTCTCAAGAGCCAGAAATGAACACTGTCACACTTTTTTTTTTTTAAGATGTTGGGAGTAGGAGTTTATTAATTAATTAATTTATTTTTGCTGTGTTGGGTCTTCGTTTCTCTGCGAGGGCTTTCTCTAGTTGTGGCAAGTGGGGGCCACTCTTCATCGTGGTGTGCGGGCCTCTCAGTATCGCGGCCTCTCTTGTTGCAGAGCACAGGCTCCAGACGCGCAGGCTCAATAGCTGTGGCGCACGGGCCTAGTTGCTCCGCAGACCAGGGCGCGAACCCGTGTCCCCTGCCTTAGCAGGCAGATTCTCAACCACTGCGTCACCAGGGAAGCCCCTGCCACATTTTTATCTATGTGTTTTCCAAACAAAATTTTCCTTGATGTTAATGAAAACCTTCTTTACAAAAATGGGGTCACATGACAGGTGCTTTTTGTTCTTGAAATGGCCATAGGCATGGCCATCAGCAGTGGCTTCATGGAGGGATAAGTGTTTCTAAATGAGGGGATACTCCAGTGGGTGAGCTGATTCTTTAGCCGCTCTGCCTTGGGTCTGGCTCTGTGTATTTTCTGGAACTACACTACAGTGAACTCGTGACTGACTTTTCCCACTCATCCAGAAACAAGAGCAAGAAGGGACATAGGAACTGGATTCCCTGAACACAGAGGGCTCAATTTCAAAAAAAACAGACCAGGATTCATTGTGCCTTGTCTGTGGTTTCTAATCTAAAATTTCCATTTGCAGTAACTCTCAGGCATCTTGAGGGTCTAATACATGAATCCCTTTATTTGGGTACCTGATTTTGTACTCGGAAGATCTGTGTACAAACTAATCTCAAAATGTAGAATCTGGACTCAGAAGACCATGGCTTTCAAGTGCTCGTCCTGCTACTGAGGAAACTTTAGACGATTTACAAAATCTCTCTTCTAAGTCTCAGTTTCCTCTTCTGTAAAATGAGAGCGATAATAGAAGATCAATTGAGGTACATACATATATAAAACCCTTAGCCTAATGCTGGCAAATCCCCGCCACACAACTCAAATACACAAAGATCACACGCTTAACTTTTGGAAGATACATAGTTCTTTTCCCCCTAAAGAAATGCAATATTAATCATGTTTAAGCTTTGTGTGGTCCCCCTCCACATCTTCTAATAAAATGTTTTCCACTGGCTTGATATCTAATCACCTTATTCTTTTTGATGCTATAATTTACTTGTGCAATATTCACTGCACTTAGAATTTTCATAGTATCCATTTTGCCTTTGTTCAGTCATATAATTATATAAGAGAAATGCTTCTACTTCTTTGACACTTCTATGACAAGTTTTATTTGGGGAGTGAAATGGAAACTATTTCATAAAATGGAATTTCATGTGGAGAATTGCAAAGTAAGACCGTAAAAGTAGTGGATATTATCATCATTATTATTATTTTTGGTAGTGCCGCACGGCCCACAGGATTCTAGTTCTCCAACCAGGGATCGAACCCGGGCCCTCTGCAGTGAAAGCCCAGAGTCCCAACCACTGGACCCCCAGGGAATTCCCAAGTAGTCGATATTATTATCACCATGCTAGCTCCCTTTGATTGTTCAGAATTTTGCAATGGAGGTCAGTTGGGAAACAGATTATATGCAATGAATGACAGCATGGAGACCACTTTATCTGATATTTCCAAATCACAAAGTGGAATGATCTAGTCCTTATATGATTCAATAGGAAACTCAAAAATCAGACAAGAAAGAAACAAAGCTGACCCTTCAAGTGTGGAGGTTCTGAGTTAAAAGAGCCTGAAGCAATTAATCCACCTGGATCAAACAGAAAAGATGATAAAGAATATGAAAGAGACAGAGCAAAGGAGACCGCCAGCTACATTCCCTAAACTCAGTATCCCTTCTGATGGCTCTACTTACTACAAGGCCAGTGTCATCTACCCTGTGTTCCATTAAAATAAGGATGCGTATTTATTCTGCTATTAACAAATCAGGAGGCCTTCCTGAAATGTTTGCTTTAGCCATATTTCATAAGGTCAACCCAGCCCGATCCACACTTTCTATTGTGGTGATATTAGTGGGGGAAATAATATAGGACCAGTTTCTGTGCAGCTCATCAACATTTGGTCTCAAAAACTTCTTAATCAAAACTACATCACAGGGCTTCCCTGGTGGCGCAGTGGTTGAGCGTCTGCCTGTTGATGTAGGGGACACGGGTTCATGCCCCGGTCCGGGAAGATCCCACATGCCGCGGAGCGGCTGGGTCCCTGAGCCATGGCCGCTGAGCCTGCGCGTCCGGAGCCTGTGCTCCGCAACGGGAGAGGCCACAACAGTGAGAGGCCCGCGTACCGCAAAACAAACAAACAAACAAACAAAAACTACATCACAGGAAGAGAAAGAAAAACATAAACATTTCCCCGCTAAACCTTAATTTTTCAAAATAGAGTTGTCTTCACTGTCCCAAGATAATTTAGTTGCACTCCGCTTAAAGCACTGTTGAATTTTCCCCTTGTGTGTGGTTAATTGTACTTCCTTTCCTTCCACTGGTATTTATAAAGTAGGCTTCAAAACAGCCAGAGAACCCCAGAGCTCTATTTCAGGAAAAAAAAACATGTGTTTTCTGTAATATTCTTAAATGCTGAGTGAATATATGGAACTAGTGTGAATATTATGTGGTGTAGACCTCTGGCTTCTACATGGTTCCGTATAGTCTAGTTTGTTACTACTCACCATTATAGCCATGCTAATGTCCTATCAACTTGTGGATTTTTCTATTCACTTGTAAATACATGGGTTTAATTTCTCACTAGACTATCATGTTGAGGCGAATCATGTCCAGACACCTTCTGAGGTTAAATCAGAGACTTCAGATTGTTTCCAGAACATCTTTTTTCTGCAGGACATGCTGGCTACATTGGAAACACGGGATGCAAAACATCTCACACTTGCATCCCTGAGTCTGGGGGCATCGTCCGTGTTCTACCAAGAAAAGGAGACTGTCTTTTTTTTTTAAGTGGGAAATTTATAATTTTTTAAATTTAATTTTTTATTTTATACTGGTATATAGTTGATTAACAATGTTGTGTTAGTTTCAGGTGTACAGCAAAGTGATTCAGTAATACGTATATTTACATAAATCCATTCAAAAACAGACTGCCTTGCCCAGTGGCTGTTGTCACTACACCTATAGTTTAGTCACCTGACACCGACAATTTCTGAACCTACTCTTCTTTTAATAAAATAAGTGCACCTAACTCCAGGAGCCCAGATTAAAATAGGGTGAGTTACAGAATTACAAAAGACCTTCTCCAGCTTCATGGTTTCATCACACAACGTGGATGCAGATTTCCCCAATCATAATTGTTTTCTTAAAACTCCAGGTTAAAGTGGGTTTTGATAGAAAGTTTAAAATATACGAGGCACCCGCTGTGTCTTCTCAGCCTGGTTTGCTCATTCTGAACTGAATTCACCCAGGCAAAGACATCATCTTCTCTGAGTATGTTCATAAACATGACGGATGCTTTGCCAGGGAAATGCACTCACATCTCCCCCAGGAATACGTGTTCTTCTTGCAAAATATTTGTTGCCTGACCTAGCTGCTGGATGCTGCCCTCTGACACACGTATGAAACAGAGCTTCCGAAGCATTCATGTAATGCATCAACCTTGATATTTATAAGTTCACAGAAACAGATGTCTCATTATGGTCTGGCTGAGCAGGGCTGTGGAGGATGCAGGCCACCGGGGCACTTAGGAGCTGCGTGAGCCACATTGTCCTGGCATATACTTCAGATGACAGTCTGATCTCTTGGAGGCTAATGGAAATTATTGCAGCACCGTTATCAGGGCTATTATCATTGCTATCGTTATTTCTATTATTATTGATTGGACACCTGAAATGAATCAAAAACCCTAGAACAAATAAAATAACGTGCTTGGATATGCATTTAACGTGCTTGGATAAAGTACAGCTTTACCCCCTACCAGCCAAAAGAAAGCAAAGAGAAAGAGACTAGCTTTTTTTTTTTTTTTTTTAATTTATTTATTTATTTTTGGTTGTGTTGGGTCTTCCTTGCTGCGGGCGGTCTTTCTCTAGTTGCGGCAAGCAGGGGCTACTCTCTGTTGCAGTGCATGGGCTTCTCATTGCGGTGGCTTCTCTCGTTGTGGAGCACGGGCTCTAGGCGCACGGGCTTCAGTAGTTGCGGCACGCAGGCTCAGTAGTTGTGGCTCACGGGCTCTAGAGCACAAGCTCAGTAGTTGTGGCGCACGGGGTTAGTTGCTCTGTGGCATGTAGGATCTTCCCGGACCAGGGCTCGAACCCGTGTCCCCTGCATTGGCAGGCGGATTCTCTACCACTGTGCCACCAGGGAAGCCCAAGACTAGCTCTTATTTAGAGTTCTTTCTGAGTTCTGGGCCCTGTATTGGGTACTCTGTAGCCTTCACACTAATGGTCCTTGGGAGAAGTAGAGTCACAGATATAGAAAACACACTTATGGTTACCAGGGCATAAGTGGGGGGAGAGATAAATTGGGAGATTGAGATTGACATATACACATTACTCTATATAAAATAGATAACTGATGAGAACCTGCTGTTTAGCACAGGGAACTCTACTCAATATTCTCTAATGGCCTGTATGGGAAAAGAATCTTTAAAAAAGAGTGGATAGATGTATATGTATAACTGATTCACTTTGCTGTACACCTGAAACTAACACAACATTGTAAATCAACTGTACTCGGATAAAAATTTTTTAAAAAAAGATGGCAAATGTGAATAATGAGACAATAACAAGAAAAAAAAATATCTTGAGAGTAACACAGCAAAATCTTGGCACTTGTTCCCAATGGAGAGTCTGTTTTCAAGTCAAACTTTATAAAGGAAGTTGTTTATCTGATGTAAAGCTCTAGCTCTGTCCGTGACCACAGGGTAGAAGCCAGTGCAGTGATGAAGATGTGATCATGAAGAAGGCAGGAGTTATCCTCGGGTCACCTGAGCCTACATCCCAGCGCTGACTTGGACCTGTCACTTTTTTCTCTGCATCTGTCAGAGCCTGTTTGATGACAGGGGATAATATCAGGGCCATTTCACGGGGCCCTAGTGAGACTTGAATGGGAATCCAAGGAAATACTAGGCACCTTAACTCACACGTAATGGCCAGTGCCTGTGCTTCTTATAAACCAGAGCAGCACATGTGATGAAAACACAGAGCAAGGCCTTCCATGGACCAAGCAATCAGCAGCAGGTACTGCTTTGCAGAGCATATTGGAGGAGGCAAGCTTACTTAAAAATGCAAGGGATAAAGATGCTCACCGTGAGCAAGGCTGAGAGTGGAAACCTTGAGATCACCACCTGGTCCCCAAGCACAGACAGGAAGGGCCAGGAAGAGTATGGGCAGACCCCAAAGGCTCTGCAGAACCTGCTCATCACAGAACACACAGAAAATCACACCAGAAGAGAGATTATTCTTTGCCACATCCTGTGAAGAGTTTTCCTGTTTCTTTTCTTTCTCTCTTGCTTCTTTTTCTAATAGAAGTAGAGTTGATTTACAATGTTGTGTTAGTTTCTGCTGTATAGCAAAGTGATTCAGTTATACATATATATATTCTTTTTCATATTCTTTTCCACTATTATTACAGGATATTGAATATAGTTCTCTGTGCTATACAGTAGGACCTTGTTTGTCTATTTTATATATAGTAGGGTGTATCTGCTAATCCCATACTCCTAATTTATCCCTCCTCCACCCCCTTTCCCCTTTGGTAACCATTAGTTTGTTTTCTATGTCTGTGAGTCTGTTTCTGTTTCGTAAAAAAGTTCATTTGTGTCATATTTTAGACTCCACATATAAGTGATATCATATGGTACTTTTCTTTCTCTTTCTAACTCATTTCACTTAGTAGATAATCTCTAGGTCCATCCATGTTGCTGCAAATGGCAATATTTCACTCTTTTTTATGACCGAGTAGTATTCCATGTATAGGTATGTACCACATCTTCTTTATCCATTCACCTGCCAATGAATATTTAGGCTGATTCCATGTCTTGGCTATTGTAAATTCCCTCTTGTTTCTTTTTAAAAATCTTTAAACCAGTTTCCTAATGAACTGGAAATGGGAATAAGGAGAACCCCACAATGCAATATTCATTTATGCTTGAGTAAATTGCAAAGGAAAATAAATAAAATAGAGCTTCCATTCCTTTCTTTTTTTTTTTTTTTTGTATCCACTGATTGTTAACAACTCTTTCTGGTCATCTTTATACCCTGAGCACACCTTATCACAATATTGAAATCAAGATGCCAGGTCCCAAAGTAGGTTAGCGGTGAGCATTACGGAAGAACCTTGTTCTGCCTGAAGTTTCCCACACGATGCTTTCATGTATTTCCCCTCATTCTGGTGTCTCTGCAACACAGAGAAGCAGAAGTCTCGATTTTACTAAGAGGAAACTGGGTCACAGACCTTGAGCTCCAACCCGATGCTGCCTTTACTGTTCCGATAGTGTCTGCATTATACCGCTAGTATTTCTACATTCTCTGAAACTAGACTGCTCCCTTACTCAGTTTGAGTCTATACTTTCATCTTCCACTCCCAAACCTGTGCAGATGGAGAAGGAAAATGTTGTTAACATCATCACATTTCCTGCCTTCACATGAAATTATCTAGCTGCTCTCTCTACGACGCATGCCAATGATACATCTACTTTTTATTTTAATTAATTGATGTATAACTGAATTACAATATTTATATGAGTTTCAGGTGTACGACATAGGGATCTGATATTTTTATACATCACAAAATGATCATCACGACAAGTCTAGCTACCATTTCCAGGTATACATCTACTTTTAAATCTTGATACTTAAAATCTAGTCACTTCAGGCTTCTGTATAATATCAACATTTTGCTGCTAAATTATCACTTGCCCCGGCATGTTTTACTATTGTATGATTTGGTTTGGAATATCAGCGTATTATAGGCAGGTGAGAATCAAAAAAGCAGATGGAGACCTGTGGTCTATAAGATGCTTTCTTATCATATGATTGATAGGGATATGCTTTTGATTTAAGAAACATGGACAATTTCAGAAGAAACTCTAGTATTACATGAGTGGGTTATTTTGAGACCAACATGTGTTTGGTGTTGGGAATGTGATGTACATTCTGCTAACCAGAAAGCATGAGCTACTTCTCCTTGGAGGTAACTGTAAGCTGTCTTTCCTTCTTTCTCATTATAGATAACAAAGAAGTGATGTAAATGTCCCCGTAACTCTGCTCAGAAGAAGATCAGTCCAGCCATCACAGAAGGAAGTTTCTGACTTGCAAATCTCTTTAAGGGAAGCTGAGTGGGAATGGCATCTGATCTCTCGCATCTCCATGAGGGACAACCCCAGTGAGGGGGAGGAACAAGGGAATCGACACCAGAAAGTTGCCTTGGCAAAAGAGGTGCCAGGCGTTCCAGGAATTTATCCAAATGGAGGAAACAGAATTAACCGAGTTGTGTGCTCTGTCCGAATACATAACATGGTACCATTTTCTATTTAGAACTTTCTCCCAGCTATTTGCTTTGTTTCAAAAGGAAATCACAGAGGAGGAAGAGAATCAGAGGTGGGCTTTCCTGAGTCATGTTTCAAATTATTTGGGGCCATTTCCTTGAAGAAATCCCAGCCTGTGAAAGGTAAGTTTCCCATCTAGAATGGATGAAGAATGGAACTTCCGGAAGATACTCTTTTCTCCCATGAATGGTTGTGCAGGTTGTACACTGAACAAGTCTAGGGGGCACCATTCACTTTGTGGTCTCATTGAAGTCTATGTGAATGACATTTCTTTAGAATTAGGCAGTGCACAACCCAAAAAGATGCACAGGACATACAGCAATTTGGTCATGGTGTTGACATGTCTTGAAAATTTCAGAACAGGGACTTTAGAAACAGGGGTTTCTACCAAAAGGAAAAAGTGGGTGTGCTGGTGAAGAGTTGAAAAGAAATGAGGGTGGGTGAGCTTTCAGCGTAACAAGATGCATTTGGTTTTCATTTGTAAATAATGATTAAATCATCTCTTGCAGGAGTGCCATGAGGGAAAGAGTTAACCTCCCGTCAGTAAAGCACAGGGTTCATGGTGGGTGCTAAGCCGTCATAGCCATTGTTATTATCTGTATTCAGGTAGCTGGTCATCCCCTGGAAATCCTAGGATGCAAGCAGGTGGGACCGGGCCTGGAAGAGCAGAGAAAAGGTTCTCCTAATGTTAAGCTTGCTGGGATATTCACCTAGCAGCAAAAAGAAATGAGTATGAATTCACAGATCAAAGAGTCATCAAGGGGGAGGGGAGGGATGAATAGGTGGAGAACAGAGGATTTTTAGGGCAGTGAAAATATTCTATATGAAACCATAATGGTGGATGCATGTCATTATACATCTGTCCAAACCCATAGAATGTACAACACCAAGAGTGAACCTAACATAAACTATGGACTGTGGGTGATGATGATGTGCCCATGTAGGTTCATCAGTTGTAACAAAGTACCATCTGGTGGGGATGTTGATGGTAGGGGATGCATGTAGGGGGGAAGAGGGATATGGGAAATCTGTACTTTCCTCTCAGTTGTGAACCTGAAGCTGCCCACAGTATGTTCCATTTATGGAGGAAAAGACCCAAATGAGTGCACAAGCCTTTTATAGAGTTATGTGTGTAGGTAGGACTATGTGTGTAAACCCTGCTCATACAAAAAGGAATTTGAGTAGCTTACTATATACAAATTCAAATTTGAATGCCCCAAGGATTCTTTTATCAGTTAGCCTGCCATTGTGGCAGAATTTTTAAAATACAGATGAGGAAATTTTCATGAAATTGAAGTAAGGGCAGGAAAATAGATTTTAGCCATGTAGAAGTTTGTATGCCATTGCTAAGATTTGAACACAACATTTCCTCTAAACTCCTTAAGAGGCAAAATAATGAGAGAAATGCCACAAGATTCCTGAGTCATATGTACACGAAATGAAACGTTGTTCCTCAGAGATTCAGATGTCCCTGGTCCTAAGATCTGAGAGAAATTTCTCTCCATGTGCTCAGGAAGAAATGGGTGAATAATAACAAACTATAAAGGATTTGGAAAAGAATAGATACATGTATATGTATAACTGAATCACTTTGCTGTACCCCTGAAACTAACACAACATGGCAAATCAACTATAGTCCAATATAAAATGTTTTTAATTAATATGATTATAATGATAAAGATGATGAGTGTTTCTTTCTTAGTTAAATACTCTTCTGAGCAGTGATGTGAAAATGTTTATGAACCTAAATAAACTAAACTTACTTTTAAAAATAAAAAAGTAACAAACGATAAAGAGTATGAATTTAAATGCAATACAAAACATTGGCCCAGGTGAAGAACTAGGACAAATCCATGTTCTTTAGAATGTCTTTCTTATCTTTAATCAGAACTGGACAACTTCAGAGCCTTTTTTTCTTAGCTGGGAGTTTGGAAGTTGAGGAGAGAAAGCGGTGGTATCTGAGGTCTATTTGTATTTTGACCTGGCCTCCCTTCTCATGACAAAATTTAATCCACCCAAGATATCCCTTTCGGGAAGGTCAAACCCAGGAGCCTCTCCTCTTCAGAACTCCCCAGGCTCTCACATGCAGTCCTACCAATTCTACCAAGAGCTAAGGACAGAGGCATTTGAGGACTTCTCACACAGGACCCAAAGCCTCTTTTGCCTTTCACCTACCCTAAAAGGACGTCTATTGCTTAATTCCATGTTTTGTGAAGTCAGTAGCTGTTTACTAACATCACATTTTCCGTTGCTTGTGTCATAAGCCTGTTCAAGAAAAAGGCATGGTTTAGAAAAGTCCAGGATTGGTCAATAAATATAGATCCAGGAGTTTGTTAAAACAGACTCAGCTTAATCCATTTCCTCTCACTGAGCTATCCTGCTTGCGTAGAAAGGCTGGAATCAGCATATAGAGACATTCCCAGGTTAAAATCAGAAGATCCTATCACTTGTCTACACAGGATGGAAAACATAATTAATGAGTTGAGACAACTCTGTCTCCAAAATATAGACATACAGAAAGCGACCTACCACATCCAGGGTTTTTTTTTTTTTTTAATGTAATCCTCAAATTAACAAGGCAAGTGTACACTTTACAGCTTTGCTTTTCCCATAGAGACATTGCCCATTGCTGTCTGCTTCTTCTCATCAAAATTTTATTCTATGTCTGGGCCTGCTGTACAAGAATAACCCAGTTATGAAGCCTCCGCGTGTTTTTGTGTAGGTCTACAGTGCAACCTCATTAAACAGGGCTTCACTAATTTGAAGTCCGGGTAATTAAGAAAGGGGATGGCTCAAGTTTTCCTTGGCGTTACCAAGGGAGAGAACGGTTTGCTTAGCAAATTAAGAGTGCCTATGAGAGTCCAAGGAAATATTTGCCTACTTTACAAAACAAACTGTTGTCAAGTTCTCTAGAACCTCAAGCTATCAATTAGGTGTGTGTCAAACACGGCTTAAATGGATGGCGTGGCACTGACTCGGACAGATGTCACAGCCCCTCCGGTTCCACTGCATGTTAGCTGGGAGACCTTGGACGAGTTACTTCGTCTCTCCAAGCCCTGGTTGGTTTGTTTGTTTTTGCGGTACGCGGGCCTCTCACTGCCGTGGCGTTTCCCGTTGCGGAGCACAGGCCCCGGACGCGCAGGCTCAGCGGCCAGGCTCAGCGGCCATGGCCCAGCCGCTCCGCGGCATGTGGGATCTTCCCGGACCGGGGCACGAACCCGTGTCCCCTGAATCGGCAGGCGGACTCTCAACCACTGCGCCACCAGGGAAGCCCCAAGCCGTGGTTTTGAAAACCAAGGGAAAACATCTCAAACGAGCTAATGGATCTAAAGCACTGAACAGATATCAAGCTCTGATATGGGGTGGTTACCTTTCCCCCTCCTCTCTTCCATTTATTCCAGAATAGTACCTCCACCCAGGAGAGAGAGAGAGAGACATCTAGTTATCCCCATGTAAGGGCCTCCACTTGAAAGCAATGAAAACGATTTCTTTTCAAATTTTCTATTTCCTAGAGTGGCCTTTAAGTTGGATTTGTGAGATGTGATTGTACTTTCAGAATAAAATGAGAATACCTAAAAATATAACAAGATTATGTTTTGTCTTCCCAAAATGAGTTGTGCATGAGCACTTCCACGATGAGCCTAAACAGCTTTACAAAAAACAACTAAACTGATTGCACTATTGAAAATACATTTCTGAATAGATACCCCTTAGAAAATGTACCAGCAAGTTTATCTTCATAGGTAAAGAGTGATCTATGCATATAGCTAATCCCAATTCGAGTGAATAAGCTATACGTCAGGGGTGTGGCTTGTCAAGGAAAGAGAGGTGAATTCAGCTCTAAATACAATTTACTGAGCTGTGCAGAACTGAGGCAACTGTGCCCTCGAGGCCTGCCTCAGACACACATTAATGATTCCTGCATACACAAATTCATTAGTTGTTTAATTAAGTTAAACCATGAATTGAATTTGTTTAATCATTAATTAAGGAACAAGGAGTGGCGTGCTAAAGTTTAGCACCTCAGGAAAAGAAAACCGAAGAAAATAGCAATTCCAAATTCTTTGTACCCTGCACCTACCCGTGATTTCCAATTTCGCCTTCTACCTCTCTGTACGCACATGTCCACACACACACACACACTGAAATCATTTTCAGAAATATTTTTACCTTTCCATTTCAAACTGAGTATTGTTTTCAAAATAAAAGTGAAAGTCATTTCTTTGCAGATTGTATTCGTGACTTTTGTTCCTCCTGTGGATGGCATTTCCCTTACTTAAGAGGAAAAAGAAGGATCTGCCTAGCTTCATAAAATAAAAATGGTGGCATGTCTTAACCCATGAAGGACCAAGACGCAGTGAAGGAATTACATTTCAACCCCACATGGATTCTCAAGATGACTCTACCAATAATCTCAGACCCTTCAATAATCATTTTAAGAATTCAGATAACAGGACAATTAAAATCACAAGTAGCGGCCCTCCCGAGCTGAATTCAAGGTTATCATAATATTGAGGATGAAATGCAGAACTGCGTGTATTCAACACCTGAAGTTAAGCACCCTCTCTGTAACCACAGCCAAATGTTGGATGCCACCTAGAGCTCTTGGATTTTGAGGAAGTGAGAAAGTGGTCCTTTTTCCCTGTGAATATCACCGGCTCCCCAGGTGCGATCTTGGGCATGACTTGTGAATCGTACGGCCCCTCCAGATGGCTCCTGCCATAAGACTGCATCGAGGCAATTTATTCTGATTTCTAGCATTCATCAGTGAGCCATTTATGGCTTCTCTTACAGGTGTTTCCACAGAACAGGATGGGAATTCTGGCACACTTGATTTTGTTTTTCGTGTTGCCAAGGGGGGGATAGGGAGGGTTTACTTGGCAGTGCGGCTCAGGGACCCAAGGCTGAGAATCCCTGCCCTGGCATAATGGTCCACATCATTGAGGAAGTGGTTGGGTTAGTTGTCATAACAACAGACATAAAAATTATCCACCTGATTTCCCTTCTGGCTTTTCAGGGTACAGCACCGTGAAGTGTGGGAAACCCCCTTTCCAAAGTGCTCCAAGAAAGGGGATGTGAGTTTTTAGTACCTATTACTCCTAAAAGCTGATTTTCAAAAATCCCCATCTTTCAAGTTATAGCTGGTGGATCAGTCAGATCACAGACATATTTGAATGATGAGTAACTAGGCAGAGCAGTGCCTATCATGTCAGATAAATGGGGCCAGATCTCTGTGGAGTGGAGTGAGAGCAAGGACTCAAAGGAAATTACAGGTAGAGCAAGAAGGGGAGAATCACTTGTCCTCCTAGCTTACTGAATGGGATTACAGAGAGTGCTGGCCCTGTAAATTGCCTCTCTGCAGAATTATGATGGTGCTTTGAATGATCCAGAAAAACATGAACAATTTTAGTGCCTTAGAATTTGTAGACATAAGATATATGTACATATAAACATGTATATACTTACGTATATATATAAACCTCTATATCCATATCTATTTCAATGAATGAGATATTAGTTTATGACTAATACTTCACATGCAGTATAATTCTACAAATATGTATTTAGCACCTGCAAGGCAGAGGGCATAGGTATGATATTAAATAAAACAACAAAAAGACCGTTTGTACCCTGCAAAGGGTAATAGACAAGCATGCCAGTGACCATTAATACAAAGCATAAAAACAAATACAGAAAACAGTATACTGTGGTACTCATTCTGGCGATCGACTTTCTTGTTTGTTTCTTTCTTTTTTGAGCACGTGTCGTTAATATCTACAATATATGTTATCTAACCTGGTAATTCTCTAATACCAACTTTTCTCCCAAGCTGCAGACTAACCTTTCCGAATGGCTGCCTGGAATTCTTCACATGAATACACTGCCAGTGCCTTAAATTCAACCTGCTCAAGAACAAACTTACCCTCCCCTTCAATTCCACTACTTTCTTCCGGTCACCATTTCTATGTCATCATCCTGACTACTAACCTCAGAAACATTTTGGGGGTGTGTTGGGGTAGGTGAAATGTCTCTGAAATCTCTCTATTTTTATAAAAATTGTTTTGGAAAGTTTCAAACCTATATAGAAGTCGACAGGATTGTAAAATGAACCTCCATGTACCCCTCATCCAGCAACTAACGATCAACTCATGACTGGTCCTATTCTTTTCCTTTCTATATCCACCCCTATCAGACTATTTTGAAACTATAAATGTTTAACTATGTATTTCTAAAAGATAAGGATTTTTTTTTTTGAAAGATAGCCACATCACCATTATCCGCTGAAAAATGATGAGCTATGTAAGACATTTTGAGTCAGTGTTCTTCTTTTGCTTGTTGTCAGTTGTCTCATAAATTTTTGTGGGTGTTTTTGTCAACGTGAGTCAGATTGAAATAAGGTCCATACATTACAGTTAGTTGACCTGTTTCTTCTGGCTATAGATGTTCTATCCCTTTCTCTCTCTCACTTGATCCCTTTCTTTTCCTTACAGTTCATATGTTGAAGACCCCAGCGTGGCTGCCTGTCGAGTTTTCCACAGTAGGATTTGTTGACTGAGTCCCCAGAATGATAGTTTAGCATGGTCTACGTTCCCAGGCATTTCCTATAAATTGATAGTTTGACGTAGAGGTCCGATATGCATTATTTCACACAACTGCTGCATGGGTGATATCTTACACTTCTACCAGGAGACTCATGAAACTTGCTTGTCTGTTTCTGTGATATCAGCAGCCATGGATAATCACTGTCTAGGGCAGCATGCCTCAGTCTGGAATGTGCACCAGAATCACCTGGAGGGCTTGTTAAAATACAGACTGTTGAGCTCCCAACCTGAGTTTCTGACTCCATAGGTCTGGGTTACACCCCCAATTTGCAGGTGACACTGATGCTGCTGGTCCAGACCAGACTTTGAGAACCACTGCCCTGGAGCTATTATTTCATTAGGGGCTGCAAAATGTTGTACATCACATCCCCAGTACTTATCTTATAAGTCCCAAACGTCATAACCAATGAATCTTTGACCTCGTGTAAGTCAGGATGGGCTAGGTCTGTACCAGCAAGAAGCAACCTCCAAATCTCAATGGCAAAACATATTTTTCTTAAATATACTTTTAAATACTAATTTTTTAAAAAGTTTCTTATTCATCCTACATGGACAGCACTGGTCAGCAGAGATGCTTTTCTCTTGGGCTCCACCGAAAGCTCCATCTTCCATGTATCTCCAGAACCACTGTTTTAAGGGGAAGGGACAGTGGGGACTCGTGCCTTACATTTTAAAGCTTCTTCCCAGAAGCGTGCATGTCACTCCATCACACGCTTCACTGAGAAGAGCAGGTCACAAACAGATGCCATACCCCCTCACCCCTGAGCCACATCCAAGTTCAAAGGAAGCAGGGATGTACGATTTTTCCAAATGCCCGGTAGGAGAAATGGAACATTCATGAACAGCCCTGTCATGAACTGAATTGGGTCCCTCTCATATTCATACGTCAAAGCCGCCTATGACTGTTTGGAGATGGAGCCTTTAGGTAGGTAATAAAAGTTACGTGCAGTCATAACAGTGGGGCCCTGCTCTGAGAGGGGTGGTGTCCTTTTCAGAAGAGGAAGAGACATCAGGGATTCTCGTTCACACAGTGGAAAAGCCATGTGAGGACACAGTGGGATGCAGCCATCTACAAGCCAGCAAAAGGAATCTCACCAGAGACCAGGCCTGCCAGCTCTTTGATCCTGGACTTCCAGCCTCCAGAACTGTAAGAAAATAGGTGTCTTTTTATTTTACTTTATTTTATTGAAGTACAGTTGATTTACAATGTTGTGTTAATTTCTGCTGCACAGCAAAGTAATTCAGTTATACATATATATACATTCTTTTTCATATTCCGTGCCATGATGGTTTATCACAGGATACTGAATATAGTTCCCTGTGCTATACAGTAGGACCTTGTTGTTTATCCATCCTATATATACTAGTTTGCATCTGCTAACCCAAACTCCCAATCCATCTCTCCCCACTCCCCCTCCCCCTTGGCAACCATAAGTCTGTTCTCTATGTCTGTAAGTCTGTTTCTGTTTCATGGGTAAGTTCATTTGTGTCATATTTTAGATTCCACATATGTGGTATCATATGGCGTTTGTCTTTCTCTTTCTGACTTACTTCACTACATATGATAATCTCTAGGTGAATCCATGTTGCTGCAAATGGCATTACTTCCTTCTTTTTTATGGCTGAGTAGTATTCCATTGTATATATGTACCCCATCTTCTTTATCCATTCACCCATCGATGGACATTTAGGTTGTTTCCATGTCTTGACTGCTGTAGATAGTGCTGCTATGAACATTGGGGTGCATGTATCTTTTTGAATTATAGTTTTGTCCAGATATATGCCCAGGAGTGGGATTGTTGGATCATATGGTAACTCTAAGAAAAACATCAATAGATGTCTTTAAGTCCCCATCTGTGCTGTCTTGCAACAGCAGCCTGGACTGACTAAGGCAAGTTCAATGACAACCACAAGTACAGAGGCTGTGTCTCAGTTTAAACAGCTCACGCAGCCTTCTACATCTTTATGAGATTTCGTGAGATTTCAGTGGCACTCCTCTGGATCTTAGAGGATCTATCTAATTAAATGAAGTCAGTAAAAAACAAAGAGAAATCAGACACAAGCAAATACCTCCTTAAGGACTCCCCATCCACACCAAAAAAGTATTTTCTAAGTGTTGTTTTCATACCTTTTATACCAGGATAAATATTCTAGGCTCCAGCTTTCCTCCCAACTTGTTTAAAAAGCAGAAACACCGCCAAGTAAACCGTATCACTTCTGTCAATTTCGTATGGAAATGGTTTGGTACAGAGACAGAATCTTACCTGCTGGCTGGTCACCATGGGGATGGACAACCCTCCAAGGTGTTTATCTTATTTTCATCCAAGCAGCTCACTGTGCTTAGCAAACATCATCTGATTGTCGTAAAAGGTACAACATGAAGAAGTAACTCTATTAAGTAATCAGGCCAGAGACCACACAAGTGAGAAAGTATGCATTTGTGACATCTTTCCTCAGCTGTAAGGTGGCATTTCTTTTCTCACCCTCTGTCCAACTCCATAGAAGTGCTCGGCCTTATGGAGATGACCTGCTCACCTCCCCAAGTCTTTGCTCATCCCACTGGCTACCAGCAACTTGTCTTGCCTCTGCTTCTGTTTTCCTATAAATTAACCCACACCTATGAAACCCACATTTCTGTAAAAACGGGTGCAATTAATTTTAGTAATATATTTTATGTAATCCAATATATTCAAGATATTGTCCACATGCAACCAATATTTTTAAATGTCGAGATATTTCCTATTCTTTTTTTCATACTGTGTCTTCAACATCTGACCTGTATTTTATGATTACAGCACATCTCAATTCAGGCTAGCCACATTTCAAGTGCTCACTAGCTACATGTGGCTAGTGGCTTCATAGTGAATTCTTCAGGTTTATGCAATTAGCTGGGCTCTTCCTGGTTTATGCAATTAGCTGGGCTCTTCCTGGCCCCAAGAGCACCCCATCTGAAAATGGAAGGTCAAGCCTAGAGGCTATAGGCTCACTGTAGTTATGGAACCCTCCATAGATACCATCTTACTGTACGTGGCAACAGCTAATATTAACATATAGGTCATCAGAAGCCTACATGGGGTAGAATTTGCAACTCATGTTATTTTTCATGGATAGGAAGAGAGGATTGCGTTCTTCAACAGGAAGGGTGTTGGGTTTAAGAGCTTAACCTGCTTAATTTCCCAACTTTCCAACACCGGGACAAGTGTGTTGGCAGATATTTTGCAAACTCAAGTTCTCAGGGTCAGAATCTTTGTTACAAGAAAAATCTTTCTTAATCTGTAGCGAACTGGTAAAGGTCAATATTTTGGTTACTTCTTTTGACTGACGGGAGCAATGAAACTTCGCTTTTTGGACAAAGTGAATTGCCATTCGGTTGAAATACAGTGTAGACATCTTTTTATGGGGGA
Source organism: Aethalodelphis obliquidens (assembly GCF_003676395.1). Taxonomy (NCBI): domain Eukaryota; kingdom Metazoa; phylum Chordata; class Mammalia; order Artiodactyla; family Delphinidae; genus Aethalodelphis; species Aethalodelphis obliquidens. Next base: position 2,643,169 of record NW_020837967.1, on the reverse strand, counting down.
CGTAACCTGCGTTTCAGCTTTCTTGTTATTGCGCTTAGCAATTTTTATTATTTTTATTAGGTTTCATTTTAGATCTCCATGATGACTTCATTATTACCTAAAAATGCGTCTGTCAATCTTCCCTTTAAGCCAGGTTACACTATCTGAGTGACTTATTTCTCTTGGCAACCATAAGATGATCATGAAATTTATCCTTTCCATTCAAATTCACATGCAAACCTTATTTCCCTGTGTGTCAGCAAATCTGTCTGAAGTTATTTTTTTTTGGAGACTCAAAACGTTTATCCACGAAGATGCCAAGACGATCAGCTGTCTTCCATATCCTTCTTTCTTCTCCAGCTCTCTCTAGAAATGTCCCATTTGGGTAATCCCTGATTATACTGTCGATGGTGGTAAATCAGAGCCATTTTATCCAACTGAACGCAAGAGGTCCTTTGAAACAAGTTTTATCCAAGTTCCATGACGATTGTCCCCCTCTCCCAATGCACCCAGATACTACAAACAGTCAACTTCTATTCTTCCATCTAACAGAGAAACCAGCCTAGAAGTAAGCCAAAAACAGATGACCTCAAAACCACTCATATTTCATGTTTGACCAAATTATGTGTTTCAGTTCGTTGTTTGCCATGTTGCCTAAGATTGACGGCGCTCCTTATTTTCTTTGATCAGATTATTATTTTATTTTATTTTATTTATTTATTTTTGGCTGCACCGTGAGGCATGTGGGATCTTAGTTCCCCAACCAAGGATAGAACCCAGGCTGCCTGTAGTGGAAGCACGGAATCTTACCTACTGGACCACCAGGGAAGTCCCTGATCAGATTATTATTAATATTAAATGATGGTCCTTGCATATACACCAGCTGAAAATAAGTGAATGAAAGGTTTTCCAAACATAATCAACAGGGTGTCTAATCTTCCAAGAATTGTCAAAACTCACTGTGTCGTCTCCTTTTGGAAATAAATAAACCTTTTCGTTTATTCTTGAAATATTTACTGAGGACTGCTCTGAGTGACGCACTCCGTGGTCTCTGAGACTCTGCCTTCAGGAGCTCACACTGTAGTGGAAGATGTAAGTCGTGCAGCAACTAAGTGACACATATACATGGCAGAGAGTGATACGTAAGAGACAGAAAAAAATTTCTGCCATGGCAGTTCAGAGAGCGGGGAGAAGTATCAAATGAGGCTACGTGCAAGGGAGCATTTGAAATAGGTCTGAAGCAGTGGGGTGGATTTAGGCATTTGGAGATAAGAGGGAAAGAAATGCCAAGCAGAAGAAGCACGGTTCATTTGAAAGGATGTTACCCGCTCTTGAAAAAAAAAACATATAACTGAGGTGTTAATTTAGTTCTGTGTGCCTATGACTCTGGAAACGTGAGGGGAATAAAACAAGATGCACTGTTTACAAAAATGCAAATTGTTACTTATTTAATAATGAGTTAATTATAGTCCCCAAGAAAAATGTCTTTTGTTTTGGCATAAGTCATGTAACAATAAAATCAGCAAAAGTAATTCGTCTCCCCTCCCATAGAGCAAGAATGAAGCTTTCTCGTTACTAGATGACGCTTTTGAAGAATAAAACACATCATAGTACCCTCCTGAAGGAAAGCATAATTTCCATCCCAAATATTTGTTTTGCATCCATATACTTGGTGGCAGACACACACATGCACACACACACACTCATTATGATAATTATTTCTGGAATAATCAACATTTCTACTGAATATATTTCTGAAGGAAAAAAATTCCTAATAAATACATACACTTGAGCTCGTATAATCTCTGAAAAATTGAAGAAACCTTTCTTTGATGCTTTAAATGCAAAAAAATCAGCTTTTGTAATTAATGCCTTCAATTAATGGATCAGTCCGTCTATACAGAGAGGGGTCAGATAAAAACCCAGCACTATGCTAATGAAAGGGATCGGAATACACCACCCCAAAGTGTTCCCCTTCGGCATAAGGATTATTTTGAGCTGAAGGCAATTGAGAAACAGCAGATGCAAGAAGGATACTCTGTCTTCCTCCTTTCTGCCTGAAAGTAGGACATACGTTTCCATTTGTAAAATGTCTCCCTCTCCTATACCACGATAAAGAGAATGACTCTTAATCACCAGAGATGACTCTTATCACTGGAGACACACACACTTGAGTCTGCTTAGCCAACCTCACGAAGTAACCCTTATCTTCCATGACTCCCCTATATATTTACTTTCTCACAATGTATTGTCCCCAGAAGCCCAAACTCCTTTTCCTTTGTCTAGTCACTTCTCTACCATTTATCACCCTTTCTTAAAATGGTACATAAGCTTTCAAACCTAACTGCTTCTTTCAGTTTTTACTTCTTTCTGTGACGCTCCCGTGTGCAAACAAAATAAACCTTTTCTCCCATTAATCTGGTGTTTGTCAGTTTAATTCACAGCCCTCAGGTACAGAACCTAAAAGGGTAACAGAAATTTTTTTCCACCCCTACACGGGTGACATCATCAATACCCAATAAATGTTGAAAGACACTGATTAGCAGTCTTAAGCTACACCCTTACAGGCCCAGGTAATTATTAGCTCTAGGAGGAGGGGTGGGGAAAGGCGGTGTTTTGGAGCCCAGACCAACTCTTTCTTTTATAGTTGAAGAAGCTGAGCCTGGAGGTTAGGTATACTTGTCACACACAGCCCAAGCTCACACCCTACCCTAAACATAAATTACCAATTAGAGGTATGTCCCAAAGGCGGGTCTTCTGACTGCATTGCAGTATCCATTCTGCTGCTCCCTGATGCCTTTCAACTCATGGGACCAGAGAAGAGCATGTTAACCTTTTTGTCTCCGTTTCTAACATAAGCATGTTCTATTTGATTAGCACCGTGATAGACAGTATCCGTGCTATGCTCAGGTGGGTTGGGCAGATCATAAACCTGGCCTCGTTGAGCTTTTAGACTTAGAGGACTTGCTTTCAACACAAAAGCACGTCCTGCCATTTGAAGATGCATGCAAAAATGAGATTTTTTTTTTTGAGGTTTTGTTTCCCAGGCAACTGCTCTCAATTCAAGATTGAATGCGAACATAGAATCCCCCAGAGCCACTCCCCCGCCAACCTCCACCACCTCCTCTTACCCTCTTTACTGTGATAAAGCTGTAAACTCTGAGGACCCAGGATACTTCCCTCCTTTGGAGAATGAAAGAAGATTCAGGGGATGGTTCAGAAACGATGCTACATTCACAAGGACAAAATGTCTGCTGGTAGGCAACACGCTCAGTAGACGTTCTGTGTAATATCAACAGGGAGGAGAGCTCAGGTCGAGTGATATATGGGTAAGGCCAGAAACGACTGAAAGAGAGGCCATCCTGTCATTTGTCATAACCTTTAAACAGCAGTTGATCTCAGTTGATAATGGGATGGGGGAAAGCTGGCCTTTTCAGACCCTTGAAGTCAAGCTTTAGTATCTGAATGACAACAAAATGGCAGGTAAGGAGGTTTAGGACAACGCAAACCACAGGTGTCCACTGTTAAAACAGCTCCTGCAATTTGCATTCTGAGGAGACTGGAATCAACCAGAGATTTAGAAATCACCTTAGCAGTCAATACCGACTCGGAGAATTTCCAATATTTTCAGGACCTATTACGTATATATAATACATACACGTCAACTATGAAAAAGTGCTCTGTGCTCATGGGGAGATGGAAGCGGTACCCTCTGGAGAAGAGCATGTCTCTTGTACCAGAATCCCTCTCAACTTTCTGAAGCATCGTTGAGTTTCATAGTTCGGGGTGGGGGAGGAGGAGGGCATTGGAGCAAGGGAGTATCTTAAATTTATTTCAAAGAGATTTTTTTCTTTCTCAGTGTGGTCATGGCTCTAATCATCCAATAACATCACAAGGAGCGTACAGCCCATTTGTCATTTGAAAACAAAAGTAATTGTTTAGTTGCCAGGCATTGGAACGTTTTCATGATAGGTATAAGATAAAAATTTGTTCTTTAAAAGAAAGATCCAGGGGCTTCCCTGATGGCGCAGTGGTTAAGAATCCGCCTGCCAATGCAGATCACACGGGTTCGAGCCCTGGTCCGGGAAGATCCCACTAAGCCCTTGTGCCACAACTACTGAGCCTGCATGCCTAGAGCCCGTGCTCTGCAACAAGAGAAGCCACCGTAATGAGAAGCCCACGCACTGCAATGAAGAGTAGCCCCCACTCACCACAACTAGAGAAAGCCCGCGTGCAGCAATGAAGACCCAATGCAGCCAAAAATAACTAAAATAAAATAAATAAAATTTAAAAATAAATAAAGTAAAAGGAAGAGCTGGATGAAATATACTTTTATTAAACTTTCACTATTATCCCCCTCTGCAACCATACATCACTACTACCGAGTGCATTTCTGAGAAATTTTTCTAAGAATTTCCAGTTTAGTAATTCCTTTCAGTGATGAAGCTTATAAAAGACGAGGATATATAGACATAAATTTTAGATCATTCTAGAAGACTATTCATGATTTTTTTCTGAATTTCAAGATTTCTTGCTATCTTTTCCTAATAAAATTAATCTTCATATTGCTACCCTGTATTTACTATTGAACTACAAAAATAAGAAGGTCATCAAAGTAGTCATTTTCCAGTCATTTTTCTGTTTTCATTGGCTTGTGATGGCCTGTGCCATTAGAATGACAGATTAGCTGTTAAACTTTTCACCCAGAGAGCACCATTTTTTTTACAAATCATAAGCTGTTTTCCCCAAAGTCACCTAGGAGACAGATTATCTCTTCCCGTCAGCCATGCCCACGATTCTGACACTAACTTTGTGAATATTCATGAAATGCAAACCCATTCTAATGGGCCAACAATCCTCTAGCTTTGCGGGGGTGGGAGCAAGGTGAAAGGTGAAATGGTACACACATCCAGACTATTCCTAATACGTTTCCTTGTGTCATTTGGATTTGACTATATAAGTAAAATAAAATCATTTAAAAATCCAGGAAGCTTTTCTCCAAGCACCATTTAGGTCGTGTAAATATCAGGCCTCAAGTAGAATGAAATGCTCACAAAATGTCAAATCTATTTGCGAGAGGACGTTTTTAGGGGGAAATGACAGTAAAATGAACACTCAGATGAGCAGGAAGGAAAAAATGCATGGTGACCCAGCACAATTAGGATGGCATTTTAATTAAATGAACAGAAGGTGGCGCAGATTCACCAAACACTTAAGTGGCTATAATTTAGTGCTGTGAAAAACAATGTTCTTCTGTAAACCCCAAAATGCCAGTACTGTCATGGTGTTTATTCTATCCAAGGGACAACTAATTTCACAAAATCTCAAAGAGGAACCGAGGAAAGAGAAAACATAATGGCAAGCAAAGAGAGAAAACGAGAAAATAACGAATGAAAAGGAAAAGAAATAGGATAAAGAGCATAAACCATGAAAAAATGAAAGAGAAAGAAACATAAAAAAGAGAGTAGTTGTAAGAGGCCTCAGAAATCTGCAAGAGAATGATCTCCTATTTGTATGAGACAAAGTTAGAGGAAAAACAGCAATTATTATTATTATTGTTGTTGTTGTTATTAATCACATTTACAGTACCAAAGATAAAAACTACAGAATTTAATATACCCAAATTCTTGGGTGTAGGATAGACTCAAGGATGTATTATACAACACAGGGAATATAGACAATATTTTGTAAGAACCGTAAATAGAAGGTAACCTTTACAAATTGTTTTTTTTTTTTTTTTTTTTTTGCGGTACGCGGGCCTCTCACCGTTGTGGCGTCTCCCGTTGCGGAGCACAGCTCCGGACGCGCAGGCTCAGCGGCCATGGCTCACGGGCCCAGCCGCTCTGCGGCATGTGGGATCTTCCCGGACCGGGGCACGAACCCGTGTCCCCTGCATCGGCAGGCGGACTCTCAACCACGGCGCCACCAGGGAAGCCCCAACCTTTACAAATTGTATAAAATATTTTTTAATTTTTCAAAGAAAGTGTTAAAAACAATAAATAATCATAATATGTGTAAAAATGTAGAACATTTAATAAAGTTATTATCAGTGAGTTATGATGTAAGATCAAAAATCTATTAGTCCACAGTGTTGAGCTTCTAGTGAGACTAATAGAATGATAAATAAAAATGGACTATAAAGACAAACAAACAAATATACATATATATACACACATACACTCTGACTTTCTGTTTCAGGGTTTGGCTGAAAGTTCCAAGGCATGTGTGTCTGTGAGCAATTCCAAAATTACATGTTGCTACATAAGAACTTCAGAATTTTATATCTGGTAAGCGTCTTGGAAAGGATTTAGCTCAAACCCCTTATTATGCAGATAAAGAAACAAGAAATGCTTTCCCAGGACCAGGAATCTGTTTTCCCTTTATTACAGTTCAACAAGAACAAATGACAGGATGATAATGAAATGAGACACCCCGTGGGGTGGGGTGGGTGAGGCCTGTGGGTGAGGCCCATGTTGGCCCTGCCAACTGTGTATTATTTCTGCTGCCCTGGAAATCGGGGCAGTCCATATGCTATATTGCTCTATATAACATCAGCCTCACGTTGAAAAATCATACATATTTTATGGTAGGCATCTTACTTTTGGAAATTCATAGTTGGATGGGACAATTTCATGAGTTGCTGGGACAAGCTTTCTTCCAAGAGCTTGAGTCCCCTTTACAGAGCAAACTAATCTAAAGCGCTTTAGAATCTGGCTTAAAAAACTATTTCAGTCTTTTCATTTATAAAGAAATTATTATAAGGTAGGAACCAAATACTTTTTCCTATAAATCTGTCTGAACTGTTTTTGAGACCATTAGCCAGTTTTCAAAAAAATTTCTGTTTAGCAAAGGGAAGGTTTGACATCTTTTCAAAACTGCAGATTTAAAATTTTTCAAAAACATGTTTCCTCTGAAAGCTTCTTTTGTTAATGGCCATAGTTTTTCTACACACTTGCATATGCTGTATCAGACTTTATCGCAGAGACAAAGCTAAAGAGAAGCGGATGAGAAGGTCATTACAGTTTCCAAATTAAATGGTTTTTTCCACTACAAAAATAACACGTATTCAAAAAAGAAAGTTTAAAAATATACAAACCGATGAGTAGGATGCCCACAAGAGCTCTCTACTAAAAAATATAAAGCATATTGTTGCAGTTTCCTGCTAATAAGCATTGCAAAGCAGTGAGATTTTCTAATTTTCTAGTTCTTGTTTTTCATGACAACATCTGTTGACCTGAAACTGGCATGCAGCAGAGCACATACGTGCCAGAAATTGCAAAGGTAGACAAGAGCCAAAAAGGGAGGTGGGTAGGGCTCAGGAACAAGAAGTAGGAAAAAGAAAAGCAGGGTTTGTTGCTGTTGTTGTTGTTTGCGTTTTTTAAATAGCTTTTAAAGACCTGAAACAAAATACAAAACACCCACAAGAAGATCAAACTGACCCTGAGCTGTTATGGGTAGATGGAGCTCTCTGTACAGATTTACCAACTGGTCACTTAGTGGATGGAGCTGTGTTCTCAAGGTCATGACTATCCCCAAGCTAATGACCCTTTAGAGATTGTATCATCTTTCCCCTCTAAAACTTGGTAACATTTCCTGCTAAATATTTACAGTTTTTGCTTGCTTTGTTTCATGTTAAGTCTGCTTTGAAGGTCAGAAACACCCAGTCCTATCATCCTTCTAATGCTATGCATTTATTCCTTCTGCAACAAAACAGATCCTGACTGTTCCCAGGTGCCCAAGCTAAGGTAATCATGAGTTTCAACGTCACTCATAGAAGGGAAAGCAGTTTTACGGACATCTAACCTTTCAGAGTGTCTGATATTTTTGGAACAAACCTTTAAACCAGGGGTCCCCAACCTCTGGGCCGCAGACTGGTACTGATCCATGGCCTGTTAGGAAACTGGCGGCACAGCAGGAGGTGAGCGGCGGACAAGCCAGGGAAGTTTCATCTGCCGCCTCCCATCGCTCGCATTACCGCCCGTCCCGCCCGCTCCTCCACGTTGTTGGAAAAATTGTCTTCCATGAAACCGGTCCCTGGTGCCACAAATGTTGGGGTCCGCTGCTTTAAATGGTGCACGGTTGAGGCATAAAGTCATTTGAGATTCGACTCCACTGTCACTCTGGACTATTTATTCCATCTTTGCCTCAAGAGAGTGTATGTCAACTAAGCAAGGTGAGAGTTAAGACAAACGTCTCAGGGCAAAAATCTTGATATACCCACCATTTCTTTTGTTGTTTCAGGAGTGTGTTTTTATTTCTATCAACATGATATTTAGAAAGAGAGCAGGGATTGAATAAAAACTAATCGTGTTCCCTGAAAGAGAGAGCTTCCTGTCGCATTGCTATAGATAGTTTTTATTGAACCACAAATTGCTAAAACTAATGATTACCTCTGGCCTCGGTTGGAAGTAACCTACTACTCAATCATAGTTTCCAGAAGAGTTTCCTTTTCCTCTTTAGAGCAGGAGGCAGTAGCAGGAAAAGGTAATTGCAAGAAGTGCAGGGTCAGCGTATTTCCTCCACTGGACGACAATGCTGAGTTCCACTGAGTGAAAGAAAAAAGTGACTTTATTTCCTCCCTTTGATGGGCATTTTGACGCTAATGTTTCTATCTATTGGAAGTGTTTTGATATTGTTTAAAACCCCTTTCACAAGGGGGAGAAAAACTGAATAATGACTAAGAACCGAGGTAATTGATGGTGGTAACCACACCCTGTGAGGGTTTGTTTTTCAGACCCTGACAGTGTCCATTGTCTCTGCTCTGCCGGTGAACTAGGAACTAGATGGGAATGTAGACTAGAACTAGAAATTGATAGAGAGGTGCACGAGGAAGCAAATTATTTTAAAAAGAAAAAAATGTACTGGAAGTTTTAGCAGAAAGCTAGTGTAAAGCAAATAGTCTCTCAGTGTAACGATGTGATAACATCCACGTTATTTTCATCTGACCACCACTAGGAAAACATTCACAGTTTTCATTCATTCAATATAGATATTTTTGAGGGTGGTGCATATCTTCAGGGATGTGAACTCAAGGGGCTCAAAATCCCCTTGTGAATGGCGGCAGGACAGGGAGGAGGGAGACTTTTTAGAAAATAGTTGAAGAGGAAGAATTTCTAGGATTGGTAAGACCAGCCCCAGCTGCAAGTTTGTAAATGTGCCTGAAAACTGGGGGAATAAAAGCAAAAAAAAAAAAAAAAAAAAAAAAAAAAAGGAAGGAAGGAAGAGAGAGAGAGAAAGAAGGAAAAGAAAGAGAGAGACAGGGAGGGAGGGAGGGAGTAAGGAAGGTAAGTGTCCGATTTCTAAAGGCTGAAGCCAAAAGACCTTGGAATTTGGTATGAGATGCCTGAAGGACCGGAGTAGAGACAACAGAATTCTCTTCTTATACCCCAAAGTCCAGTAAACAAGTTCTGGAAAGAACTGGAGCTTCCTGCCAGACTTGGCATCTATATCACATCCATTCTGGGGACTCCAGGAATTGAATTGTACACATATTTGTACAACGCTGACCTGATTATATTTGATTCTTCTACTCTGACACCCTGTTGTGTATTTCCTTTGTACTCCCAATCTGTCTGCACTAGCCATTCCCTAAAACAGCAGAGAGAGGTAAGAACTTCCATATTTTACAGGTAGGCAAAATGAGGCACAGAACTCTGGGTTTAGCCCTCTGAGAACGGCCAAGAGCTCTGAAGATCTGGGTTCTGAAAACAATTTCCCTCCAGCATCCTGAGTATCTCCAGGGAAATGATTAATTCCTCTATCTCACTTTCAGAAAAACAGATAATAACACTGGCCGAAAATCCCTAACTCTATAGAGACTGCCACGAATGGGGAAACTATGGTTTATAATTCACATGATTTCAGTCAGAATTTTCCATCACAAAGAGGACTTTAGTTATACATACAGTGAAATCGTGGGTAAGCACCTCCCCGGGATATAGGTCATATCTACTCCAGTTAAAACTCATTGTCTCCACTTGGCCCTTTATAAAAACAGATGTACAAATGTCAATCCACACTCTGACTTAAGACATCTTTAACTTCTTGATTACATACTACAGTAGGGGTATTTGGGTTCTACCTGAAGCCCTGTCACACTTTCTGAAACCTACAACTCGAGCTTCTTGATGAATATAAAGCATTAACAAAGCAAATTTAAATTTCCTGCCCTTCTAGTTAGATACCAGGCCTGGGAATCCCTCCACCTCCTGGATTGAAACTGTGCAAATGGACTTGCTGTTCCTTTTTCGCCTTTGACCACTAATGAAAGGAGTGAAACTTTATACTTCAACAAATAAAAAATAAGAGATCCTACAGGAGAACCAACTAGGCAAACTAATCTTCGTGACAGTAGTAACTACCACGGCCTATCGGGCAGCCTCTTTCCCATATCCCTGCCTCCATTTTTTCCCACTACTCACTGTTGGGTCCGCCGGGGCATTCCTGGGGCAATCCCAACAGAGGCAAGAAGCAGAAACGAATTCCCGTCTTGATGTTCATAGATTTAGAAAAGAGTGAGCCCACAGAGAGTGCCTCCTCCTTTGCTATTTTAACCCAGTCAGTTTCCCTGGCGAGCACTCAGGAGCAGAGCAGTGCTCTAAATGCCAGCCGGCTCATCCAGAAGTTTCCAAACTCCTGCCACCCCAGGGGTTATACCCCTCTCATGACAAGCCTTTCAGGGGCGCTGTGTCACCGTCCCGGGCGTCTTCCACATGTCAGCTGAGTCTCTGTGGTGCAAACACCTGCACAAAGTGGACCTGAACATGGGGTCTTGTCACGGCCCATAGCCAGGTCAGTTTCCCGTACCTGTCCCGTCTGGTCTGTCCCCCTCCCTCCTTCCAGGTCTGTGTACCTGGAAAGTAATGTGATTCCCAATCAAAGCATCCATATCACAGGCTCTCCTCGAAGACAGGACATCCCAGCAGGCTCCACTTTCTATTCTTTCTGGGATAAAATGCCAAGAAGGGTTAGGGAACACTGTTCCCCCGGGAAGACACCCCCCTGAAGTTTCATTCCACCTCATTTGCCCTCCAGATACAGACGGACTGCCCAGCTATTTGGAGTGTAGATTCTTCCTGTCCTACCAATTTGACATATTGACAAATGACACAATCCTACTTCCTAAGTGACAGTGGTCCCCATCCCTTTTTTAAATTATATGAGTACAAAGGCCAATTTGAACTTCCAGAAGATAAACCCAGTTCTGCTCTAGATGGAAAGAGCCTCAGAGAGAGGATGAGGCTCAGTGGATACTGACCCGATGGGTGTCCACACGCCCCACCCCACAAGCCCCTTCCACTCTGAACGCTGATGGGTTATCAGATGAAAAGTAGATCTGAGCCAGTCATTGGCTTCACCTTGATCACATCTGAGCTCCCCTCCAAGACACTTTTGGCCTGAATGCCGTGAACAGGGAACCAACTGAGGAGGCCCTAGAGCAAGCAGCTCTTGAGGTCATTGGTTAGACCCTGGTGATACAGCCAGGTGGCGTCCATGACCACTGAGCCCCAGAAAACTCTGGGTCACTTATTCAGTATCCATTCCTTCCTCTACCATCCCACGTGGGGTGAGTCAGGCTTGGTGACAGTTGATACTCTACTCCATTCTATCTCTTGTGGCAAGTCCCATCTGAGACACAGCCCCTAGACGTTCTACCCAGAGACTGGAACTCATGATAAGCTCCTGGTGGACGGCTCCATTCCTTGGGTCCTCCCTCCCCATCTTCCCAAATAAAAAGTATTTGTACTATGAGAAAAACTTTCTATTTTGAAATAATTGCAAATACCTAGGAAGTTGCAAACATAGTATATTGAGGTCATCTATATCCTTTATCCAGTTTCTTCTAATAGTGACATCTTACATAGCCAGAGAACAACATCAAAAGGCGGAAAGTAACATCAGAACAACGTGGGTGTGTAACGCTGAGCTGTTTTATCACATGTATAAATTCACGTAACCACCACCACAATCAAGAGACTGACGTATCAGATCACCACAAAGATCTCCCCCCTGCTACTCTTTATAGTCACACACACACACCCCGGATTCCCACCATCCCTAATCCCTAGAAACCATTAATTTGGTCTTTATCCCTATATTTGTGTCACTTTGAAAGTGTTATATAAATGGAATCATACAGAGTGTGACCTTCAAGACTGCTTTTTTCCATTCAGCATAACACCCCTGAAAACTATTCACGATGTTGTGTGTATCAGTAGTTAATTCCCTTTTACGGCTGAGTAGTACTCATGGCGTGGATGTACCACCCTTCCTTTAGGTGTTTACCTATCGAAGGGCATTTCTAGTTTTTGTTGTCTCTAGGTTGTTTCTAGTTTTGGGCTGTTAAAAATAAAGCTGATATGAATAATCGTGTACAAGTTTTTGTGTAGATGTAAGTCTTCTCTGAGATAAATATCCAGGAGTATAAAGATGGTGTTTACGCCGAGCGTATGCTTATCTTAAAAAGAATTTGCCAAACTATTTCCCCGGGTGGCTGTACCACTTAACGTCCTCACCAGCAATGAATGTATGAGAGATCTTGTTTCTCTGAATCTTCACCAGCATTCGATGTTGTCACTATTTTTTTTAAGCTCTTCTAATGGGTTTCTAATGATATCTCATCATGGTCTGAATTTGCATTTCCCTAATGGCTAATCATGCTGAAAATTCTTTCATGTTCATATTAACCATCTTTGTATCCTCTTCAATGAAATGGCACTTCATGTCTTTTGCCCATTTTCTATTTGGATTGTTTGGGCTGTTTTTACTGTTGAGTTTTGAGAAATCTAGATATGAAACTTCTGTTAGACATGAGATTTGGAAAGGTTTTCTCCCAGTCCGTGGCTTATCTTTTCAACCTCTTGACAGGGTAATTTGCAAAGAAAAAGTTGTTAATTTCGATAAAGCCCAACTTACCGATTTTTTTTCTTTTATGGAATGTGCTTTTGGTGTGTCGTATCTGAGAACTGTTCACTTAACCCTAGGTCCCAAAGATTTTTTACTATATTTTTATTCCCTAAGGGTCTCTAGTGTTGCGTTCCCATCTACATTGATGATCCATTTTGTCTTAATTTTTGCATAAGGTGCGAGCCTTATGTCCAGGCTCTCTCCCTTTTTCCCCTCTAAGGATATTCAATTGTTTCAGCACCATTTGTTGAAAAGCCTATCCTTCCTCCAATGAATTATTTTTACACATTTGTCAAAAATCAGTTGGCTGTACTTGTATGGACCTATTTCTGGGCTCTGTTCCCTATCACACCGTCTTGTTTACTGTAGCTATTTAAAACTCTTAAAATTGGGTAGAGTGATTACTTTTGCTTTATTATTTTACAAAACTCTTTTAGTTATTCTAGTTCGTTTACCTTTCAATATAAGTTTTAGAATCATCTTATCTACATCTACAAAAGATTTTCCTGGATTTTGACAGGAACTGCATTAAACCTACATATTGACATGGAAAGAATTGATATCTACACTATGTTGATTTTTCCAATTCATTAAGTCAATGTGTTTCTCCATTTGGTTAGATCTTTGATTTCTTTCTTCAGTGTTTTGTAGTTTTCAATATACAAGTTCTGTACATGTTTTTTTTTTGTTTTTTTTTTGCGGTACGCGGGCCTCTCACTGCTGTGGCCTCTCCCGTTGCGGAGCACAGGCTCCGGAAGCACAGGCTCAGCGGCCATGGCTCACGGGCCTAGCCGCTCCGCGGCATGTGGGATCTTCCCGGACCGGGGCACGAACCCGTGTTCCCTGCATCGTCAGGCGGACTCTCAACCACTGCGCCACCAGGGAAGCCCTGTACATGTTTTTTTAAGATTATATCTAAGTATTTAACTTTGGATTAATTTGAAATGATATCATCTCCTAATTTTGGATAGTAACATGTTCATTGCCTAGTATACGGGAGTACAATTGATTTTTCTATGTTTATCTTGTAGCCTGCAATCTTACTGAATGCACTTACTAGTTGTATACTCTTCCTTCTGGACTCCACGGTTTCTGATGAGAAATCTGCTGTTGTTTGAATTATTTCCTCCTATAAGCAAGTGTTGTTTCTCTCTTCTTGCTTTCATTTTCGCTTTTTCTAGTTTTCAGAAATTCAATTATGATATCTTGGCAAGGATTTCTTTGGATTTATCCAGTCTGGAAGTCACACACTGCTTTAATCTGTAGGTTTGTGTCTTTTGCCAAAGTGGGAAAATTTAAGCCATTATTTCTTCAAATACTTTTTCAGCCTCATTTTCTTTCTCCTCTCCTTCCAGGATTTTGATGACGTGAATGTTAAATCTTTTTTATGGTCATGTAGTTCCCACTGTTTATTCTTTTAGTGGATTTTTTCTCTATTTTTCAAATTGAGTAATTACAATTGTTCTATCTTCCAGTTCATTGATTAATTTCTTTGACCTCTCCATTCTACCATTAAGTTTTCATTACAGTTATTGTAGTTTTTCAGTTCTAAAATTTCCAGTTGATTTTTTTTTTTTGCGGTACGTGGGCCTCTCACTGTTGTGGCCTCTCCCGTTGCGGAGCACAGGCTCCAGACGCGCAGGTTCAGCGGCCATGGCTCACGGGCCCAGCCGCTCCACGGCAAGTGGGATCTTCCCAGACCGGGGCACGAACCCGTGTCCCCTGCATCGGCAGGCGGACTCTCAACCACTGAACCACCAGGGAAGCCCTCCAGTTGACTTTTTATCTTGTTTCATTGCTGAACTTTTCTGTCTTTTCATTTGTTGCAAGTGTGTTCATAATTGCTTTTCAAAGCGTTTTTATGATAGCTGCTATAAAATCCTTCTCAGATAATTCTAACACTTGTGTCACCTTGGTATTGGCGCCTGATGCTGACTTTTCTCATTTGAGTTGAGATTTTCCTGGATCTTGGTATGACAAGTGGTTTTCAATTATATCCTGGACATTTGTGGTATCATATTATGAGACTTTGGATCCTATTTAAATCTTCTGTCTTAGCAGACCTCCTCTGACATTGTGCCAGCAGGTGAAGGGAGGTACCACGTGATTACGGCTGGCTATGCGGGAGTGGAAATTCAGATTCATCACCTAGGCTCTTTTCACACAGTAGGGGTGGGAATTCAGACTCCCCACTAGGGTTCTGATGACCCACTCTGGTTAGAAGAAGGAGGAACACCTCCTTGCTCCTCTCCACGTGACTTCCACTGACACCATTGTGTGTGTGGTGGGGTGGGGGCGCGCTCATTACCCGGGCCATCATGAAAGTCCTGACTCTCAGATCTGCAGAACCACAGATGTGGAAGGAGTGGTTCCTCATTCCCACTGTGTGGGGATGAAAGTTCCAAGTCTCCATATGGCCTCTGCCAAGGAAGTCCCCAGTCCCCACTTGGCCTTCTCTCATACCACTCCAGCGGGGATAGGAGGTGCCTAGTTGTAGCCTGTCCCGATTGGAAGTCGAAGCTCCCTACTCAAACTTTACAGGCAGGTGTAGCGATGGGGCTACAGTTTTCCCTGTGGCGTTTGGCTTGCGGATGGTGGTTGTTGTCTAAAAGTTGTCTCTCTTGCTAGGATGCCCCTTCTCTTATCCTCTGACTAGAGAAAGCAAGCTTTTCTTGGGACTTGTTTTGTCTGTGCCCACTAGTGTTCCCAAATTGCTGGCTTCTCCAGGGCCCAGCCTGGGATAATATATGAAGCAAAAGGAAAATGCAGGGAATTTACCACCATGTCATTTTTGGCGTCCTGATGTCTCCAAAACTGGTCTGCCTTTCCCCCCACTGCCCCAGCTTACAGAGTCTTCTTATATTTGTTTTAAACATAATGTTCAGGGTTTTTAGTTGTACTTACCAGGAGGAATAGGGAGAAGTGTGTCTACCCCATCTTGTCTGGAGTGCCCATAACATTTTAAACTTGAAATGCAAAACAAGCTGGCTTAGAAAACACATGGACAAAATAAACATGGGTATAATGAACATGAACAAAGTACGGAAACATTCTTCAGAAAAACAAAAAGGTTGTTTATTATGAGTAGACCCATTTGAGCACAGAATGAACATAATTATTTGTAGAGCAATAAAACAATGATGTGAAAAAGAATGAACATAATTATTTGTAGAGCAATATAACAATGATGTGAAAAGACAGAGAAAGATCTTTTTTTTTTTTTTAATTTTTTGGCTATGCCACGTGGCACATAGGACTTTAGTTTCCTGACCAGGGATTGAACCTGTGCCCCCTGCATTGGAAGCTCGGAGTCTTAACCTCTGGACTGCCAGGGAAGTCCCAAGAAAGATCCTTAAAGAAGAAAAAGAGTATAAAAAGTAGCACCAAACCAGTCTTTGGAAGGTCTTGAAAGACAAGCAGAAATATAACCTACACACGTGTCACCATAAGATGTAGTGAACCTTGAGAAATAAAGTAGGCTTTGGAGTAAAACCTTGGTGTTTACATATCACACACATGTTGTTACTTAACTCCCCCCCCACACACCTCACACTCAAGCATTTTGTCATCTCTAAAGTGGGGCTAATCCTTTAAAGTACTGTTGTAAGATTAGAGAAAGTAAGTAGGTATATCCTAACTAGGCACTGTGCTGGTTCAGAAATGGTAATATTAATATAAGCAGTAGGTTGTAAAGATTTTAAAGAAGTGGAATGATTAGATGAAAATGGGTTTAAGAATTAATAAAATATGGAGGAAATTTTGGGAATTAAAGAGCTTGCAACTTGATGTACTAGCTAGATGGCTGCTGCAAGTTACCTGGGAGAGGTAGTAAAAATTAGGAGCCGGGGGTGGCTAGGTCTGGGTAGAACCAGAAAATCGGAAAAATACCAAGGAATTTTGAAGGGGGGGAAAAAGAAAGACACGATTTACGACGAAGGAACTCATATGACAAATGAATATGAGTAAAATCTCACTAATTCTTGGTGAGTCTAGGAGGCCTAGTAGAGTTTTCAAGAAATTCAGTATAATACATTGCAATTACATGAAATAGCCAGTGCTTCTTTGCGGGCATATAGGGTCAACGCTTGCCCACTACAGGCTCTCTCTAGGGTCTCTTCTGATGATTAGAAAAAACAATTATTCACAGTTATCATCTTTTGTTTGAATAAGGCTTTAATGTACTTTTAAATGATTTCTGTTCTTAATATTATAAACATTGCCTCTGGAGATGTGCTTGCACTTTTGATTTATACTCTACAGTAAACAGAGAATTTTCTCAAAAGGGAGAATAATGATAAATAATGTCAACAGGCCTGAGTAAATTTTATTTTAGCATGAAAATTTTCACATTTAAAATGGTATGGATTGGTCATTTTGTATAATTGTAAAATGTATTTTCAACTTGGTTAAACTATGCATATTTCAGATCTCTTCCTTTTCCACTCTGTGTCACCAGCTCCAAATTTTCCCAACTTCCTCCTTGAGATGCAAATCATAGCTTATGTTTTAAAGAGACATATGCCCTAAACTCTCCAACCCAGATTACGTGTAAACACTCATAGCTGAAAATGAAAGGAGATGTCTTTTCATTTACCAGAAGCTGAGGAGAGAAGACAGCAGTAAAGACAACAGTGGTGCAGAAAGTGAGAGAGTTAAAAGTTAATTTCCCCAGAAACAGGAAATACCCGCCAACACAGACACACACACACACACACACACACACACACACACACACACACACATTCACATTCCACATGACAGAAGGTAGCAACCAGTTTCTGCACACAATACAAAAAATACTTTCTAGAGAAATGCTTTTATTTAATTCTCACAAGAATGACAAACAACACAAGGCTTCTGCCAACAACTGTAAAAAAGAAATCATAGCAGCTACCACTTATTGGGGACTTCACCTGTATTGGAAATATATGTCCCCCACATACATAGTATCATGGGATGCTTGCAACAATTCTGGGATGTGGGCAGGCATGAGTATCTCAGTTTTACAGATGAAGAAACTGGGTTTCAGAGCAGCTACAGGATTTGCCCGAGGTCACCCAGTTACTATGAACTTGAGCCATGACGACTCCTAACTTGTTTGACTTCTAACCCTAATCTCATCAGTACTGTGTGCATTGCTTTCTAGAATCTCCCCCTGGCAGCAAAAACAGGTATTGTGGCTTCTCTTTCTGATGTTAAAATAATAACAAACTCTTTCATAATGATACAATAAACTGTCTTATTTAAACTGTCTTATTTAAATGTTTGTCCATTTTACTGTATGAAGATTGCCTATTTGTGGATAACTTGGATAACGAATAGAGAAGAATCTTGAGTTAATTTCTGCTTCCCTCTTGTGTCAGAGACTAGTAATGACAATTACAAGAGCCTTATGCTTCTTTGTATCTCCTTTCTCTCTCCTTTTATTCATCCCGTAAATTATCCCATTTCCTCTCTATCTAAGTGAAGTAAAAGTTTGAATTTGAAAATTTGATCTGTTACAAAGTATCTCTCAGCTCCCCTGAAGCTCTCAATTACAATGGGTCTATTTCGTTAAAAGCACAATTTCAGTGTGTGATAGAATAAGATCGGATCAATACCATGCAGTGCAATAAACCTTTGTCCCATGTCTTCCATTCAAACTGTCTCAGAACAATTTTCAATATTAAGTAATGCCGTTACCGTGTTATAAGCCCAAACCTTGGTAAGATGATAGTAAAGTTGAGATGCCCATCGCTATATGTTCTACTTTTCCTTTCCTCTGGATCTGACTGTGTCTAAGCGTGTCTCTCAACCCAGGGCCGGTAGCTTCCTGCAAGTGATTACATCTGAGAAGTCCAGACCTGGCCTTGTTATTTGAATGATGCCAGGGCAGAACCAGGCCGTGAAGCAGAAAATAACTCTAAGCTGTATGTGCCACCCAGCCATGGCTTGAGCTCTAAGGAGGCAGATGCAGTGAAATGATAGAGCAGAAAGAACAAAGGGTACTTTTGCACAGTGTGGTGCGAGTATCCTGTCCCCATCAGTCAGGGAAATCGGTGAGTTTAGTTAAAATAACAACACTCTAGCAGGTCTGAAGCATCTATTGGAGAGAAGTTATTAGTGTCTGAACAGTACTATCTAATCTGGAGGTCACTAACCACATCTAGCTAATTAAATTGAAATTAATTAAAATTAAGTACAACTAACAATTCAGATCCTTAGTGGAATCAGTTCATTCAGTTCATTAGCATTAAGTGCTCACTAGTTCCATGTGGCTACCGGTTACTGTATCAGAGAGCACAGTTACAGAACCCTTCTGTCATCACAGAGTTGCAAAAGACAAGACATCTGGAAGACCACATTCCACATGAAATTTCTTGGCTCTGATGAGTTTATCATCAATGGCCCAAAGAATGGAGGTTGAGAATCCCTGGAGGGTTTTCTCTTATGATTACAAAGGGGTTGAGTCTAACGCAGGAAAGGAAAGAATAGAAAAAAGTGGGATTGAAAAATACATAGGGCCAGGAAGGGGAGCTACAATCCTCTACATTAAGTTTCACTTTTCCCCTACTGGAAACGATCCCGCACAGCTGTGGCTGGATTAAGGCACTAAAATAGCAATCTAGCTTTGCTATAACTATAGAATACTTTACAACTTGAACTCTTTGCAGCACCTTTGACCTTACAATTTTAGAAGGAAAAAAAAAACCATCCCGTGGAATATTTGTAGCAAAAATGATACAAAATCATACTATATAATTTACATACCTAAATACATACGTGGGACCACTTGGGAAGTCATACATTCAATACACAGGAATGACTTAGGACTATAATTATAAAAGTGAATTCCAGAAGACGATTTCTCCATTTCTGACTCATTTCTCCATTTCTGAATGCGAAGGTAGAGGGGTTATCTGGTTATGTGTTGGTGAATAGAAATATCCAAGGAGATATATAAGTAGAAAGCCCA
The DNA here is from genome assembly GCF_003676395.1 of Aethalodelphis obliquidens. Classification (NCBI taxonomy): domain Eukaryota; kingdom Metazoa; phylum Chordata; class Mammalia; order Artiodactyla; family Delphinidae; genus Aethalodelphis; species Aethalodelphis obliquidens. The sequence goes on along the minus strand of NW_020837967.1, from coordinate 2,623,329 downwards.
CAAGGGTGTAGATTTTCCCACTGATGCATATTAGCACAATGGAGCCATTCAGCAAATTTCACTGCAGTTCTCTAAGTGGTTCTCTGGTGCCTGGCCCCTCACCAAGGTACCCAAGGTTGTGCTCTCAGAGACGGATACCCGTCAGGCTCATCGGACCCGTGTGTCAGCTCCACACCTGGGAATGCCCCACTTAGAGAGAAGGAGTACCCAGCACCATATGGGCCAGTCCCCACATTTAGAAACATTTAGAGTCTTCCTAAATTCTAAAATCACAGGGAAGATTTAAATTCATGCTTTAGTTCTTTGTGAGCCATACAAGAAAGAAATTTTGATTTGAGGGGCTTGATCTGAGTGCAGGAGACCCTTGGGTCTCCAGTGGTCCCAGCCACCCTTGGCCATGTCTGCGTCCCATTTCCTACACAATCTCATTTTGTCCACACAGTAAGTCTAGGAAGTAGAAATTACCAACCTCGCTACATTAACGAAGAGTATATTTTAGAGCAGTGTTTCAGGAGTGGAGTGTTTGAAGGATTTCTAGATACATCTCGCGTGAATTTTCCCTCCCAAATGTCAGGCATCTGCTTTATTATTTGAAAATACCACAGGGAAGAAAATCCCTACACCATATGATAGCTATTTTAACTGCCTTTGTGTGTCTTCTGTCTTCTTTTTCAAAACCAAGCTGTGACAAGTGCCTCTAATGCACTTTACTGTTTATTGGGTTTATCAAAAATAGGGTAACTTCATATTTGCATTCTAAACACATCGCCTGCTGAATAGGCTGACATTTCATCTGCTTTCAGACAGGTCTACACGTCTTCCCAGTTGGAGCCCACATTTTGGATATACTAAAATATATCTAAATACATACTAACATTTTTCCAAAAAGTTTGTCTTACAAAAATAAACCCTCAAAAGGGCTTAAGGAAAAAAAAATGTTATGAGAATGTCGATCGTGTTTCAGAACCTGAGAATGGGAATGCAACTGGACCTCAGGAAACACTAGAACCAGGAACCCGGTGGAGCTCAGACCCCTTTTGCTGTCCACTCTGCTCACGTCTGTATATCCGATTTGTTTCCCTCTCTCCTTCTGCAGGATCGCATGACAGGAACACAGCTATCAACTCTGGAGATTTTCGTCTGACAGCTTCAGCCACAAGACAGACACAAAGCTGACTCTCTCTGTTTCAAACCGAATATCCCAAGGAAGAGATGCATCAGACCAGCTTGGGACGGATTCCATCATCTCACAAGTCAAGTCTAGATGTGAATTAGGATCATGTTATTTAAAGCAATGAATGGATAACTGTGAGGAGGGGGTGTGTGTGTGTGTGTGTGTGAGTGTGTGTGTGTGTGTGTGTGTGTGTGTGTGTGTGTGTGTGTTGTGTGTCAGCTCGTTTGCAAGGAATTATAACTGCTGCCTTTCTCAGTCTTTGTCTTTTTTTTTAACTCTGGAGGTCAAAATATCACTAATGAATTTTTCTATTTACCTGGCAGACTAGGATTAAAGTAACTTCATTATTTTAACATGGCTTTAAATTATACCAACAGCATTTTTTTCTTTTTAACAAAACATTTACAAATCTCAAGCCTATAATGCTCTCCACAAGCACCCAGATAATATCTGGATATGATATGTTTTGAATTGTCGGAAATATTTGAGTTAAATTGAAGTTGATCTCCCATCTCCAAGAATTTTTATTATGAAAGCATCGTTTAGAGTACTAAATAACGCATTATGGATTCATAATATTTATGTCACCTACAAAAATAATGATTAGGGCATATGCTTTGAGCATTATAAAAGGAACACATTTGTCGTGTTGTTACTCGCTCATATACCCCAAATGTTCTTTAACTGTCTGCTCACAGACACTGGGTCCCTGTTTACATGTTTAATTATGATCACTTGTTATCTTAGAGAGGATCTGTCACCTGGATAATAATAAATGTTTTTGATAATCTTCTAGAGCAGTAGGCAAAATTGAAAGGTAAACATGGATGTGTAGGCACATTATTATTAAAATAAGCACCAAAAAATAATAATAAAAATAAGAAAATATCTCTAAACAAATAAATATTAAGAATTGACATATGATGCAAAAAAAGAGCTCTAATAAATTGATTTGCTATCTGTTCTCAGGGTTATTAACATTAACTATTATCAATCTTCAGCCTAGCATATAGTCATAAATATTGACTTCTCCCTTTTCAAATTGCCAATACTCTTACTCATCAGTAAGCAAGGTAATCACTCAAATGATAACAAGAGAGAGTTTATTTGGTAGATACTTGTACAGCACTATTTCCAATTTCATGGAAAATAAGTTTAGTCCTATAATTTGTGAAGTGGAGCTATGAAATAGGAGTCCAAAGACCCCATTTTTATTCCGTATCCAACACAAAGATACCGTATGGCCCTGGAGAAGTCATTTCAGCATTCCAAACTTTTACAAATACCAAATATTTCAAAGAGATACAATGAAAGATACTTTTTTATTATTGAGGCAAAATGTATATACAATGAAATGCATTGACCTTAAGGGTACAATTTGGTAAGTTTTGACAACTGAAAACGCCCATATAACCAACACCCAAATCAAGATCTGGAACACTTTCACCACTGTATATAAGTTCTCTCATAAAGTGGGAGGTAATCTCCAAAATAGAATAACAGCAGAGATTCATGCCCTTGGATTGAACAAAAACTCGCAATTTCTTTGGAATTTAATTTATATCATCTTACCAGCCCTTTCTCTTTTCTCCTTTTGATGCTGAAATATAAGGCATTAAATTATGCACAGATTATTGAAAGTAATGAAGAGCAAAAACCAGATTTGCCAGCCAGATTGGAATCCTTGGATCTATGTAGAAAATAGGAAAGTCTTCTCAGTGGGCAGTATGGGAAGAAGGTGAAAAGGTTTGGAGTTATGATTCTCCTCCATCAAATAAAAGCAAGCCCAGGGCTATTACTGACCTTTTCTAAATGCACTGGGCTTCTTACAGATTGTTTTCTATAAACAAAAGGGGGCCCAGGACATGGAAGCAACCTAAAAGTCCATCAACAGGGGAATGGATAAAGAAGATGTGGTACGTATATACAATGGTATATTACTCAGCCATAAAAAAGGACAAAATAATGCCATTTGCAGCAACATGGATGGACCTAGAGATTGTCATACTGAGTGAAGTAAGTCAGACAGAGAAAGACAAATATCATATGATATCGCTTACATGTGGAATCTGGAAAAAGGCTACAAATGAACTTATCTACAAAACAGAAATAGAGTTACAAATGTAGAAAATAAACTTATGGTTACTGGGGAGTAAGGGGAGAGGGAAGGGATAAATTGGAAGATACGGAATGACACATATACACTACTATATATAAAATAGATAAGTAATAAGGACCTACTGTATAGCACAGGGAACTCTACTCAATACTCTGTAATGGCCTATATGGGAAAAGAATCTAAAAAGAGTGGATATATGTATATGTATAACAGATTCACTTTTCTATACACCTAAAACTAACGCAACTTTGTAAATCAACTATACCCCAATAAAAATATTTTTTTACAAAAAGGGGAAAAAACACTTTCTCTATTCCTAGCCCAGCAGACTTCTCCAAGAGCCCAACTGAACTACGGATAAATTTACTAAATATAATCCGATGGTATTTACTATGTGTCAAGCACTATTGCAAGTAGCTTACATTTATTAACTTATCCAATCTTTATCAAAAGCATAGGAAAGATGTTAGCAGGAATGGTGGAATAAAAACCTCTGAAAATTCACTCCTTCATAAAAGCAAAAGGAACACTGGGAAAAATTGTCAACTCATCATTTTCAGAATTCTGGAAATTAGCCAAAGGTTTGCAACAATCTAAGGAGTATTTATTCAAGAAAAACAACCGACTCTTGTTAAGAACGGTAAGTTGTGTGTCGTGTTAACTTCCCCTATTTCCATACCCCTCTCCCTAGCTCCACAGCCGTCCTGCACACCAGCAGCCCATGGTAATGCACCATATTAATAGAATAAAGATGAAAAGCCCATGATCGTCACAATACATGCAAAAATTCTAACACCGCTTCATGGTAAAAGCACTAAACAAACTAGGAATAGAAAGGAACTCCCTCAACCTGAAAAATGGCAACTATGACATGGATGAATCTTGAAAACATTATGCTAAGTAAATAAAGCCAGACGTGAAGGTCACATATTATATAATTCCAATTATATGAAATGTCCAGAATAAGCAAATCCATAGAAATAGAAAGTATATCAGTAGTTGCCAGGAGCTGGGTGGAGGGAGGAATATGGAATGAATGCTAATGGATATGGGGTTTCTTTGGGGGCTGATAAGCCTGTTCTGCAATTACCTAAGGGTGATATTTCACACGCATGTGAATGTACTAAAAGCCACTCAATTATGCACCTTAAAGGGTAGGAGATATATATGAAGTAAGTTATGTTATCATCCCTGTTTTACAGACAAAATTGATTCCCTAAAGATTAAGCACAATTCACCCTAAGTCACACAATTAGTAGGTGGTGAATTGGGATTCAGCTCTATGTACTCTGGCTCCAGAGTCCAAACTTTAACCACTGTGTCACATAGAGCTCTTGCAAAGATCTCCTTTCTAAAGAAAGTTCAACTAACAAGCCGAACAGATGGCGTTGTTTCCTTTTCAACTGTTACAATGACACAAAATAGAGATACCTGTGCCATTTTTGCAAATTAGGTGAGGTTCTCAGGTATACTGCAGGAGTCCAATGACATGTAATGAAACCTACAGGTACCTTTATAGAAATTGCGTCTCATTGGGTCATTTTTAAACCTGGTCCATCTTTGCCTCGTATAGAAGCTTCTCCTATAATGGAATAGAAATTAGGCTTTTACCTGCGGAATCATTACAGGTGTGGACCTGCCATTTCTGTTTCACAATATTACTTAACTTCTCAGTGTTAAGTTTTGTTGTCTATAATATAGGAATAAAAGTAGTACCCCCTTAGAGGATTAATATGAGGACTAAGCACTTAAATTAATACACTTAATATGCTTAGGCTGGTGTCATGAACATAGAGATTATTCATAAATATTAGCTATTACAGTAATAATATTATGCTCACACTGATACCATGAACAAATGATCACGTTTCCCCATAATTCTTGTTAATAGAGTCAATAACAGAAAAGAATTCACTTTTAACTTAAACGAGAATACGGTCAATGTTCACAAGCCATTACAATTGACGCAATAGTAGGTAATAACTCATGGACATATGGGATGATGAATAGTGAACCAATAAGCTGATGCAGGGAGATTTGCGGGGACATGTATTCGCTGAATTAGTAGCCATTTTCCTCAAGTAAAATCTTTGGAAATGGATGGAAACTATAGCCAGTCGAATTTCTGGAGTAGGATTGCCAGGCTGAGTAACGCATCACTGCAGGACCCATTAAAGTACAAGCACGCAGACCCATTCAAAACTACTTGGCGTTTGCCATTAGACACGGAATCACCCCCACTTCCCTCCTTTTCTCATCCCACATCCTTCCAGAGGTCTTTGAGCTTCTTTTCTTGTCTCTTCTCAGAAAGCTGATTGCCAGAGCCTCCGTGGCTGCACAGAAGAAACCAGAAGACAGTGCCCAGTGGGAACCTGGACGTCAGTGGAGCTCATCGCGGCTGGTTGCCACTTCTGCTAACATTGCCGTGAAAGTCTTGTAACACTCAGTGAAACAAACACATCTCTTCTCATGTAACTGACAGGTGGTTGGCTTTGTTCCCCCTCCCTCACTTTTTTAGTAAAGGCGTTAAAAAAGAGGAAAGAAGTAAGTCAAAACCTAAGATCCAAACCTAATCCCTTTTTTTAAAACCTAATCATTAGCTTAGAGAAAGGTCATATGCTTTAGAGAGACACAGGGAACCATGAATCAATACACAATTACTCTGCATTTCCTTTGAAGTATATTTAACCACTGCAGGAATGCAGGCTACCTTTGCTTTAAAATACTTGAGAAAAACTCACAAAACTCCCAACATCGAAAGTTCAGTGTCACAAGTCTTATAGCCTAAAAGTTATCCCTAATATGTAACCTAGTTCCTCTTTCTGAAATCTAAAATTTTAAAAAATCATAAAGGGAGAGATTTAAAAGATCACTTAGCCCAAGTTCTAAATTTGTTAGAAGTAAAACCAAGGCACATAAAATGTTATATGCTATTAAAAAAAAACTTATAGTTAGGTGGCCTGTCCAAGGTGAGAGCTAGTCAACACACTTAACTTCTTTCAGACCTCTGCCTAAAGCAAATTCTAAAGCATGATAAAGCTGTATATATATGTTATTGTTTAAAATAGAATGTATGTATGTTTGTATAATATGTCTTTTGTTGGTGTTTATAAAAATAAGCAATGCACATTAGGGAAAATATATAAATCTATTAAGAATAAAATACAAGAAATATTATTCATACCTCATCTGAATAAATGATCCCAGAATTGTTCTAGTTTTCCACTTGTTTAACTGTTGTTTGTTGAAGATCTACATAGTAAGTAGCTCTGTGCTAACACCTAGGTGTACGTTGCCATGACATTGCCAGGATGATTCATTACAACTGCCCATACTTCTGAATCAGTTTCTTGCAGTTTGTCAGGGAGTGTAGTAGCCAGGGTTTGATATATTAGTCATAGATCTTTCAAGGTCTTTTTTTTGACCCATTACTGGGAGATAATTTTCCATGAGTTTCTCATGTTTCTGCACTTTGGGAGCAAGGTACTCTTAGCCTTTGTTGCGGGCTATCTTTTCAAGTATCTTTTTATAGAAAACAGCTTTGGAAGAGAGAGGGATCACCTTCTCCAGTGCATGGGGCAGATATGCCTACTGCCTACTATAAAAGATTTGTCTCCCCAAACTCAGGGTTCCTTTCCTGTAATGCAACCCACTTCACCTCCAAGTAACCACCTGCCCCTCTTTGTGTTGACCCGTGGGAATGGGATTTGGAGAATTCGTACACAAAACACTCACACTTGGTTACACCAGTGCACAGCAATTGCTGACTTAGGGATTGCATGCCTTCTATAAGCATCTGTGAAACTGTAGCAGCTAATTTGGTAGCTCGAACATAGGGTAAAATCTCAGACTCTTCATATTTGTTGACACACATACTGAACTCTTAATATGTAATGGGTTAAGTACAGGAACAAAAAGACTAAAGTTAAATTCTATGTTGTACAAGATTTGCCTTATCTCAACCCCGTGTCACCTCTCACCACTCTGTTGTCCCTTTTCTCTCTAGCGATCATTACTCCCTATCTGTAGATCAGACCCTACACACTCCATTCAGCAACGCTGAATTGCTCTCACTTCTTTGAGGAGCCCATGATATCATATCACTCTGTGCTTTTGCTTTGGCTTAATATCTTTACCTCTGTGGGACTCAAGTTCTTCATCTGTAACATAAAGGATGTGGAAAGACTTAGATTCTCTGACTATATCTGCTGTGGACTGAATGATTGTGCCCCTTCCCCCCAAAATTCATGTTGAAATCTATCCCCCAAGGTGATGGTGTCAGGAGGTGGAGACTTTGGTAGGTACTGAAGTCATGAGGGTGGAGCCCCCATGATGGAATTAGTGCCCTTACAAGGACAGGGATGCGAAGGCTTGCTGTCTGAAATCTGTCACTTGAGGGCATAATGAGAAGGTGACCATCTGCAAGCCAGGAAGTGGGCCCTCACCAGACATTGGATCTGCCAGCACCTTGATCTTGGACTTCCAGCTCCAGAACTGTGACAAATCAATGTTTATTAATTAAGCCACCCAATCCACAGCATTTTTGTTACAGCATCCCAAGCTGACTAACATACTATCTGACTGGAATGCTTTATCCCCTTTTTGGCCTGAAAAATTTTGACTTTAATCTCTTTGATGCCGTCTCCAGCATGACTTTAAAACCACACTCCTCTTCATTCCCTCCCTCCACCTCCACCAACACACTGTCAGGCGAGATAAATCTGGACCTCCTTGATGCCACTCTGATTAGAGAGACTATTCGAAACATCTATTTATATTCATCATCATTTAAGATGAACCTTACCTTGGGATATTAGCTAATGCTAATATTTTACTGTGATATTTTAATACTGTTAATTTCATTCTTATTTATTTTTATCTCATTCTTCTTTAATGTCTATTTTTGTACGAACTTCACAACATATATACTATATTAGCACAATAATATATACATAAAAGAGATAGGTAACAAATAAATAAAGGTACATATATTGAGGATTCATTCCTCCTCCTCCAATTTTACAAGTAGAGGAGAGGGGCACACACAAAAAATTGGAGGCCATTAAACCAATAGTTCCAAATTAGGGGCCATTGTCGAGCTAATGGGTGTTGACAGCACTTACTTGTGTTTCTTGCCCTTACCTGCTAATTGTAAGACCTCTTAGCTCCAATAAAAGTTTAATTGGTTGTGTTAGAGTCCCCAGAAGTTGCCCTATCTGTCCTCCAGCTAAAATATAGCAGGCACGTGTTCTTTCTTCTTCCCCTGCTTTGTCGACCGCTCTACAACCCAGCCCACTGCTCTTTCCCACAGGCATTGCAGCCCCGCTAGACAATGCTGCCGCTTTGGCTGAGTTCTACCATATCCCTAGATACGACCCCTGCTACACCTCGAAGCCCATGAGATAGCAAAGCCGCGATTACTTGTGGTTAAGCAGGGAGAAAAGCCTCTTTCTCCCTTTTCTGTCACATTCTCTTAGGAGGTACCAAAGAAATGGCTAGTACTGCAGTGCCTTTTGGAGTTTTATGTGAAGCACTTTCCTTATGCTTTAACTTACAACACCTCTCCTCTTTCCCTCCATGTGCCTGAGAGGCAAAGCAGGGGGGCCAACCCCATGCTGTGCTGAAATTGCCTTTCCCTTCAGAAGCCTGAGACCCTGTTACTGTGTCAAGTTCATCATGCCTCCCTCCCCTTTGTTATAGGACCTCCCAGAAGGCTTCACAGCCCCACAAGCAAATAGATGCCTGCTTGGTTCAAAGCTCTAGTCATGGACATGATCAGACATGTCTAAACACCAGTGATGGGTCCAGTTCAAGTTCAAGCTGGAGCTCTCCCTCCACTCTGCCGCTAATGACCCATGCGTCGTGCATCACTTTGTCGGAGGGGGTAGAAAGGAAAGACAACGGGAGAAATTGTTGCATTCCAGCAGTGTCCTTCCCCAGCTGGGTGACAGGCCCTCCATTTTCATCTATAAAATGAAGATGCTGAACAGGATCCTCCTTATGTGCCTTTTCAGCACTAACATCTTCTGATTCTGAAGAATAGCCCTGAGGGGGATGGCTCATATGTCCCTGAGAAAAATATATATTCTGAATTGGCAGGATACATTTTTTAAGTCCATAATTGTGCTTTTCCATCATTGGAGACACCTCTCCTTTATTTCCAGCATCTACACAAGTACTGAGAAACCTCAAGACTTTCTAATTTTTGATGCTTTTCATGGAATTTTTTTTCCTCAAGAACCTCTTACAATCTTTTCTATACAACTCGTGAGATGTGCTTTACTGTCCCTTTTTGTTTTGCTTCATTTTCATTCTGTGTGTTTTGCATTCGGCGGACCATTTCGATCTAAAAATCTCACGTCCCCAAATTCTAGGAAATTTTCTTATATTATTTGTTTTTGAAAATCTTCTCTTCAATTTTTTGTCTCTTTTTATGAAACTACCATTACTTGGATGTTGCATTTGCTAGAACTGTCCTCACAGTGTCTTCTTTTATTTCCATCCTATTTTCTGTACCTTTATTACACTAAGACTATTCCTTATCATCTTTCAACTGTTCCAGAAGCTGATTGTAAAGATAAAGAACTGGAAAATAGAAGATAAAAATGAAAAACCTGGATATGGAGTATAGAAGCCCCAGCTTTTGAAAACATTACCTGTGTTTTGGGGACGGATGCATATCATGCATTGGGATATTATTTTTAAAATATAAAAACACTTCATCCTTCTGCATGTCTCCCACCAGGATCTTCCCCAATTCTGCCGTGGGTACACCTCTACCTAAGGAACGATTATGATCGTTCCAACAGGGATGCAAAGAAGCAATGTTGAGGTTTTCGAGTCTGCACCATGCCAGTTAGCTTGAAAGCCAAGTTTTTTTCAAAAGTGAAATGGTCATCTAAGTTACTTAGGTTCATTTGCTGTATTAAGAACAAAATCTGGTGTGTTAGAATGTCCAGTCCACTATAAACCGAGAGTAGAGAGACCTCACGATGTGATGCACGGAGAAGGAGGGAAAGTCTTTCATTTCTGTTTCCTTGAAAGGGAGAAAAAGATATAGCGAGAAGAGAGCAGATACCAGTGTCTTGAGTTCAGTTTTTCCTTAACCACTCAATGTCAAAATTCAAGGGGATGGGACTAAGGGAGTTGGGTGTTGGCTGTAAAAAGCAGAGCGGTAGGAGAGGACTCAGAACACTGGGGTCTAGTGACCTGCTTCCCATGCACAGCCTCAGGAGGCTGCCAGCCTCTCGAGAGGTCCACACTTGGTGCGCAAGCAGGTCCTGCTGGACAGGAAAACAACGGTCCTGAGTGGCACATGAGGTGGTCAAATAGCTCCAACGACACCAAGGCGCCTCTCCTGACTCCTCAGAGCGTGTGCGTGATATTCGGGTAGGGTTGCCAGATTTAGCAAATACACGTCACCCGGTGTTAAATTTGAATTTCAGGCAAACAGGTCATACTTTAGTGTAAATATGTCCCATGCAGTATTGGAAACTCTCTACTGCCTAGTCCCCTCTTCTCTCCTATTACTGTTTAATAAATTTTAATAACAACAATTTGCTAGGAAAGGCACTATCATTCTCCAGAAAATAAAAAAAAACAGTCTAATAGAAAATTGGAGTTTCCCAGTAGTAGTCTTAAGACAGAATTGTTGGGTTGGGAGAAGAAAGCATCCTTCTTGGGGACAGGAAATTCAGCAGTGTGATGTCGGGCTATAAACTCCTGAGACGGGGACTGGAGCCTTTACCCTAACATTCAGTCAAATCTAGAGGATTCGGGAAGTAAGTTACCAGAACTCCATTAGAAATAGAGAAAAGAGCAGGGAAAAAAATCTGCAAAAGAATTCATCCCAAGGGAAGAGACACTGAAGAAACAAGTTTGGTCAAAGACATTGAACCAGGGCAGGAGGGATTATAGGGTTGGGGAATTGGGGACCAACAGTGAGACATTTCTAGATGGGCCTCTGTCCATTCTCAGCTTGAAGTTAGGCTGGGGGATAGACTACAATAAAAATCATTATTCAGGGTGTAGGGCATATTAGCGTGTGCCTGTGACTTTAGAGGTACCAGGCACCTGAGGTCTCCACATAAAGCAATGACCATCAGTACCTGAAGTTTCCTCTGCACACGCGGCAGCAAAGGCATAACGGAAACAGTTGTTATCGGAACCCGTTCGTTCACTCGCTCGTTAGTTCAGCAGACACTCACCGGGTACCTCTGGTGTACCAGGCACTAGGTTAGATGTACAGACACAAAATTAAATGAAACACAGTTCTTGACTTCAAGGGACTCACTGTCTAGAGGAAGGTTTCCACAACCAGGCAGGAAAAAAAAGAGGCGAATGGCAAATGTCATTTGGTATCAAGAAATCTAGTTCACGGAGCCCATGCGAGATACTTTTTGGAAAGGCCCAGAACAGTGTGGGAGGAATCCAGGCGGTAGTAGAATTCTTTTAAAGAAAAGTCCGAGAGTCATACCTGGTGATACTGTCTGAAAATACAGGTTTGATAAATTACATATATGATTACATCTGTTTTGTTTCCTTTATATTAATATACCTCCTACAGGAAGAACCCCGCTTTACACTCCTACTTATTTCCCTATTTACACGCTCACAATCTGGGGTGAGTACACAGTAACACTTAGGAAATCGCCTAAATTCATTCAACCATTTACCATTTATTAAGTCAGCAAATATTTATTGAGCACCTACTGTGTACATTATTCTAGGCCCTGGAATATTCACCCAGAATTCTAGGTGAATAAAACACAAGACTTGCTTTTGTGGCATACAGATACTGCCGGATTGCGACAAGCAAAAAAAAAAAAAAAAAAGTAAAATGAATATGTAAAATAATTCCAGCTAATGATGAGTACTATGAAAATAAAAGAGGGTAACATGAAAGGGAGGGATTTGGGAGATCCAAACCTACCCTGAGGCGCCATCTAAGCTGAGATCTGCAGGATAGTGTCCTTGTGATTCAGGGGAGGAATGTTCCAGGCAGAGGAGACAACCAGTACAAAGGTCCCGAGGAGGCCAGTGTGGCTACGTGGTAGGACGTGAGGTCAGAGTTAAAGCCAGGGTCAGATCATAGAGAGCCCTCTCGGTCATGATAAGGCAAGGAAAACATGAGTGGATTTTAATAACAAGTAGCATGATTAGACTCCTGTTTCTCACGGCCTTTCTGCCTATTGTGTAAAAAAGAGTCTGTTGAGTGGATGCAAAGAGAACAGGTAAGCAACTATGTCCATGGGCCAGGCCGAAGATGCTAACAGCTTGGACCAAAGGGGTACCAATGAGAACCAAGAAAGGTCATGGATTAGGGATGTATTTTGGATGTGGGGTTGGCAGGACCAACTGATAGACCTGATATGGGGAATGAAGCCAGAAAAGGACAAGTCAAAACCCGCAAATCATAGAGTCACCTTCTTTTTCACCCTTTATCCACAAGGTAATCACTGTGCAGAATGTCACACATTTTATTTCAACGTCTTTCCGTAGGGTTGTTCTGGTTGGTTTAACAACCAATTTTTTTTTTAAAGCCAACACTAAACAAATCAAGCAGATTCTACAAATATTTGCTAAGCACCACTTTCCTTCTAAAAAATTAATGGGTGGGATTAATGATACAGATAAACTGAAATTCCTCATGACTACCTTATTTCAATCTGGAAGTGACTACTAAAAGATACAAGAATAGGGACTTGCCTGGTGGCGCAGTGGTTAAGACTCTGCGCTCCCAATGCAGGGGGCGCAGGTTCGATCCCTGGTCAGGGAACTAGATCCCACATGCATGCTGCAACTAAGAGTTCACATGCCACAACTAAGGATCCTGCCTGCTGCAACCAAGACCTGGTGCAACCAAATAAATAAGTAAATAAATATTTTTTAAAAAGATATAAGAATAATAGCAGTTTAGATCCTCACTTAGGAGAGAGAAAATTCTCACAAACAAGAGCCCAGACAATAGATCTGGGAATATGAGCTTACACTGTCCCTCTCTCTGAGCCAAAGCTAACTTTCCTAGCCCTGGGAAAACATTGGTTTATTTCAGGGAGTGAGGGAGTTAAAGAGCGAAAAAAGGAAGGAAGGAAGGGAGGGAGGGAGGGAGGGAGGGAGGGAGGAAAGGAGAGAGAGAAAGAAGAAAAAAGAAAAAAATCCAAAAAGGAAAGAAAAATCAGTAACACTAGGTGGCAGTGACTTCATGACTTAGAAGGTTTCAAATTGGACAGACTGACAGCTTCATTGCTCAGGGAGATTCTAGGCTGAAATGAAAACCTATGAATCCCAGAGACGTTTCCCCATTTCTGCGTCCAGCATCGCTGTGCCTCTGAGTGCTGGGTTCATGTCCCTCTGACTTCAAGACAGATAAATAAATTCCAGAGTTCCTCCATATATCACATTTTTAACACCTGCTCTATCCTTCCAGGATTCTTGTGAAGGTTGCAAAATTAATTCACACAATTAAAGGTGTTTTTATACAGAACACCTTTGTAATTTTGCTGGTCTGCATTTTGAAATCACCTGAAGGTTTGTATGTACTGATGCTTGAGTCCCACTGAAACCAATTAAACCAGATTCTGGTCTGAGACCAGTCAAGTATTCCCAAAAGTCCCTTTCTTTTAAAGAAACAACTAACTTGTCAGGATGTCTGATAAAAGGTATGTTTACCGGTCTATGTCTGTCTGCCCGGTCACCTTGAGGTCTTTAGGAATTAGGCAGGGGTTAATTGATAGACATAGGTTATATAGATAAATCAATGAATTTTTTTCTGAAAGTATTTACATTCACTTATTTCTCTGGCTCCTCCTAATATGCCTCAGAGGTTAAATTTCACTTACATTCTTACTGTGTCCTGGATTAGGGCATCCACCATTTTTCCTTGTGAGGAAATGCAGTAGATGACATCACAGATTGGGCACACTTCTGTGGCCATACCCTGATTTATGTACAATTCTCAGAGTGATAGTTATAACACACCCCGATTACTCCCCTGAGAATAGATCATAATGCCAGAGAGTAATGTTATGATAAGAATAACCTCAGGGACCTACTGCATAGCACAGGGAACTATACTTAATATCTTATAATAGCCTATAATGGAAAAGAATCTTATCCACTGCACCATCAGGACTTCCCTTGTGGTGCAGTGGATAAGACTCCATGCTCCCAACGCAGGGGGCCCAGGTTCGATCCCTGGTCATGGAACTAGATCCCACGTGCATGCGGCAACTAAGAGTTCGCATGCCACAACTAAGGAGCCCACAAGCCGCACCTAAGGAGCCTGCCTGCTGCAACTAAGACCACATGCAACCAAATAAATAAATAAATATTTTTTTAAAAAGAAAAGAATCTGAAAAAGAATTATAAATAGATAGACAGATAGACATATATATAAACTGAACCACTTTGCTGTATACCCGAAACTAGCACAACATTGTAAATCAACTATACTTCAAAAAAAAAACAATAACCACAAATTCACTTTAATCTTTTAAATAAAAATCGTAGTAAACCATTCCCAAATACTAAGAATTTGATCATCAGTTACAAATTACTTGCAACACAGTATACCCAGGTGATCCTGAAACACCAGGAAGAGCAAAGACTCCGTCTCACACCTACCTGCAGGGGTGCTCGCTCTCGAAACTGGACACCAGGAGAGGTCTGCAAAGCTGAGTCACCAGGAGAATTGACTAATAAGGGCAGAGCATAGGCACCAAAAGACAAGCGGTACCAAGCAAAGCCAGGTCTGGGGAGCACGAGTGAGACTCAGATACTGAAAGGCTCACAATATGGGACTCAATCACAAACAACTAGGCCTGATTTCTAAAACTGGAGAATAAGATTAACCTGAGCTGTACTGCAGCTGAATCCCTGATCTAGGCATTCATCAAATTCCCCTCGACTTTATCCAGACTAATCCAAAAGTCTGGGACAAAGAAGATCCCATGGGTGAAGATTAAGTTGCCCTAGGCTGGGAGAGGAGTAGGGGAGGAGGCTGCCCATGTAGGAACATACGGTGACACGAGGCCAGACATTTACCAGAGGCTCTGCCTAGGTCAAATGGATGGGTCCATTTGCATAGGTCAAATGCATTTAAAATACTTAGTCTTCTCAGATAATACAGTACAGTAGAAAAGAAATAATAAATGTTTGCAAGCTTTGATATATTCTGCAAAAAAAAATAAAGTGTTGTTATTATTATTTAAGATACAAACACAAAGATATAGATAGGATCATCCAGTGCCTGAAAGGATTAATATGAGAAATAAATTCAGTAGCTGTAAAAGAGTCTTAAGTATATGCTTATGTGCTTCAACATTACTTGTTAAACGTCATGGAAGTCATATAATAAATCAGTTATTTCATTAACATCCCAGAAACTCAGATGATGTATATATATATATATATATATATATATATATATATATATACTACTGCAATCTGTCATTCATGCATTAACTAAACATTCTCTCTCTTCTAAGTTTTAAAAAGCTTCTCTCAGGGCTTCCCTGGTGGCGCAGTGGTTGAGAGTCCGCCTGCCGATGCAGGGAACACGGGTTCGTGCCCCAGTCCGGGAAGATCCCACATACCGCGGAGCGGCTGGGCCCGTGAGCTATGGCCGCTGAGCCTGCGCGTCCGGAGCCTGTGCTCCGCAACGGGAGAGGCCACAGCAGTGAGAGGCCCGCGTACCGCAAAAAAAAAAAAAAAAAAAAAAAAAAAAAAAGCTTATCTCAGTTGGGTTCCTTGGCAAAGAGAAGGATGGCTTTTTCATGCTATGGTATAGCAGTCAGCACAGCTCCGATGCACCGTGGAATGAACACCAGCTGCACAGGCATCAGATCTTATAACCGTGGGATTTCTTCTCCTCTGCTACCCAGAAAGCCAATGAAGAGAGCTCCTCTCCTCCACACTTCCCTTCCCCGAGTATCTCCAAAAAATCTGAGGCAATATTTTCTCTGGACATCATGACGGACCCAAAGCACGGTGTAGTTTGTTTCAAAGACTCTTAAGCAAGGAAAGAAAAGGGTCTAAGACCTCAGAAAGCAGAATTTGGAGGTTAATTTCCTATACAGGCGAGCTAAGAAAAAAGCGGGACGTCTTTTAAGGATAAAAGAAGACACTGTGAAGAAGGCATCAAGCTCGGGTACATACCGAGCTTTGCCGAGAACACATTTCCAAGCAGCATCTCTTCATACTCATCTTCTCACGCTTTATATTTCCAGTGATGTCTAGAAGGAAGGCTGTCCAGAGGCATTTTTCAGAAGGGCTTTTTTTTTTTTTTTTTTTGCAGTACGCGGGCCTCTCACTGCTGTGGCCTCTACTGTTGCAGAGCACAGGCTCCGGACGCGCAGGCCCAGCGGCCATGGCTCACGGGCCCAGCCACTCCGCGGCATGTGGGATCCTCCCGGACCGGGGCACGAACCTGTGTCCCCTGCATCGGCAGGTGGACTCTCAACCACTGCACCACCAGGGAAGCCCCAGAAGGGCTTTTTAAGTTGAGTCACCTGTCCTCTCTGTTTAGGGTGATCTCAGGTTGTCCTCCTGTCTAAGGTGGCTGCTATGAATGGAATTATATCCCCCAGAAGGTGAAGCCCTAACTCCCAATGTGCCTATATTTGGAGTAAGGATGAAATGAAGGTTAAATGAGGTCCTAAGAGTGGATCCCTGATCCATCTGTATTCGTGTCCTTATCAGAAGAGACTCCAGGGATCTTACCTGCTCCCCCTCTACCATGTGAGGACGTGGTGAGAAGGTGGCCACCTGAAGCCAGGAAGAGGGTCCTCACCAAGATCAAACCTTGTGGGAACCCAGCCTCCGGAACACTGAGAAAATACGTTTCTGTTAAGATCCCAGGTGCTTCGTATGCACATGAAAGTTTGAGAAGCCCTATTCTGAATGACTGATGGACAAGGAATTATGATGAAAAGAGCATTAAGAGGCAGTCCTACCCCATTAGGATATGTGATTGGGCAAATCACAGCTCTGAGCCTTCTTTTTCCTACCTTTGCAAATTGGGACATTGGGCTAGAAGAGCTCTCGTGTGCTGTGCAACTCAGTATTTCCACATTCTATCCCAAAATAAAATCCTCAGACACAGCCCTCTCTTTTATGTCTTTCTATCACCAGAATGTGGCAGAAGTCCCAACAGTTGCTCAATGATTATCTGCTAATTGATCGACTTGAAATATCTTAAACTATGTTCACTCGGGGATTGGGACATAACTAACCTTGTCTGAGAGGTATAAGGGCATCAATATATCCAGTAGTTCCAGTGACTTGAGCCGTGCCCCAGAAAAGCCAATACGTGTATTAGAGCAGCCTCTCGTGGGCTTTGGGGGTAGCAGACTCTGGCAACCAGCAAACTGCTTTCACAGCAATTTACGGACCCCACCAACACTCAGTGCCTGTCAAGCCTCCCCAAAGGCCCTGGCAGCCTCTGTAATCCAGAAACAGCTGGAGCAGGTGGTCAGTGGTGGCTAAGGCAATGCATTCACGTATGAGAGCATGAGTGTGGGGCGTGCAACGGTCACCCAATAATACTGGCTCATGTAGGATAGACATTTCTTTCTCTTTCCTTCAAAATCCTGGCTGATGCCATGGGCTGCTCAGGGAAGGGCTCCAAACCCCTGACCCCTTCTCTCCAATTGCTCATTCATCTGAGTCCTCACCACACCCACCTTTACCTCCACACGTGCATTCAGCCCCTAGAGAAGAGGAAAGGAGAAAGTGGCTGAAGGAGGGGAGTGATGAATTAGGAGTTTGGGATTTACATATACACACTACTATATACAAAATACATAATCAACAAGGACCTATTATATAGCCCAGGAAACTCTACTCAATATACTGTAATAACCTATATGGGAAAAAGGATCTGAAAAATAATAGATATGTGTGTGTGTGTGTGTGTGTGTGTGTGTGTGTGTATAGATATATATATATAACTGAATCACTTTGCTGTATACCTGAAACTAACACAACATTGTTAATCAACTATACTCCAATATAAAACAAAAATTTGAAAAAAAGAAGAAAGTGAGTGGAAAAGCATGGACCTTTCCCTTAAGAACCAGACGTTACATCTACCACTTTCACACTTAACCTCCTGACCAGAGCTAAATCACACGGCTGCACCCAACTGAAAGAAAACTGGGGAATGTCTGTTCTGGCAGCCTTGTGTCCACCTAAAAGTCCTAATACCAAAGCAGATGGGTAGAATGCCCCCTGAAGGGCAGCTAGCAACCTCCCCCATAGTGAGCATACATGAAAAACCCCAAGGGCTCCCAGGAGGAGCTTATGGGAATTTTGGAAATGGACTCATATTCAGAAAATACTGTTTTGTGACCCTGTTTCTCACCCAGACTAACTCCGACTTGCAGGTAGTTCAAAACAAGTGCAAAGAGGACTAGTGGTGTTACTGGGTTGACTTATTTTCTGGAAATATAAGATCTTTCCAGAACTTCTCTATTAATTGATATGAGTAAAATTTTCCCCCTTTCCTGTCCATCAGACAGACACAGTCACACCTCAGGATGACTAAGTGTTTTTGTAGTCAACCTCAGAAGATAATAGCTTCAAGGAAATAGTTGGGGCCCCTCTCTGGGTATTGGATGCTTTCAATACCAGGTCCAATGTTTAATCTCCAGTTCCTGTAAGTTTCTCAGAGGTAAAAGCAATAATCACAAAGTTGATCAATTTGGGCTCTGGAAAATCGTATTTGTGTTCAAACTTCTTTTTTTATGGTTTTAGATTTTATTTATTTATTTTTTATTCTTTTTTTTAACATCTGTATTGGAGTATAATTGCTTTACAATGGTGGGTTAGTTTCTGCTGTATAAAACGTGAACCAGCCATACATATACATATATCCCCATATCCCCTCCCTCTTGGGTCTCCCTCCCACCCTCCCTATCCCACCCCTCTAGGTGGTCACAGAGCACGGAGCTGGTCTCCCTATGCTATGCGGCTGCTTCCCACTAGCTACCAGTTTTACGTATTCATACTTCTTGCCACACCGTCTTCCCAAACACCCATAATGAAAATGAGAAGTTAACTGACAAAGGGTCGCCTGAGAAAGCTGTTAAAAGCACAGATTTCTGGTCCCCCTTCTCCGACGAGTAACCCGTGAGTCTGGATTAGGTTCCAGGAACCTGTATTTTTCAAAAACATTAAAAATTTTACCTTTTAAATTTAAAATATAATACATGGTTAGATTTGAAGTTCACAAGCTGATCAGGGAGATGTTATCCCATGTTGTAAATAACTGTGTTGATAAATCAACATATACAGGCAAACCACTATAAATTAATCCCTACAATATTTCAAAATATTTTTCACCAAATCTATTAAAAGCATTTTGCTATATGTATATTAAATATTTGTAACCTTTAATAATCCACTTAATGGATTACTAGTAAGTAGCTCTTAATATACATAAAAATGATTCTGTGGACTTGCATTTCATTTTCTGTAAGAACGGAAAGAAAACCTTGAATTTCTATATTGGTCACTAGCCCACCATTGAGAATCACGGTTATGATATTAGACACTATTTTAAGATTGTAGAATAAGGCAATTTTTAAGTGATTGTATCCATTAGTGTTTAACCAAGAAAAGAAAAGTCTCCTCAAATATTTACAACAAGGGAATTTATTTCAGAGAAGTGGTTACATGGCTGCCGAAAGGCATCGGATAACCCAGAGATTAGCAACAGCAGGAAGCCAGGACTGCCCTTAGGCCGGGGACAAAGGGAAAAAGCAACGCCAGCTGAGACCTGAGACCAGCACCACCTAATGGAAGCTGGGACCACCTTGGGTGTGTCTGGTAGGAGTTGGAGCCTCAAGGAGGTGCGGCTGCTATAAGAAACACCATCTAAGACTGTGGGGGAGGAAAGAAATGCCCTGTCTTCTCCAGCCCCCAGCCCCCAATTTCTTATCAATTAGCTGCACCCAACACGTACTGAGCAGAGCATGGACAGGGCAAGGCATGGATCTTCAGGTAACAGGTAGAGGAACAGCACAGGCTTAGAGATGCTCTGAGGATAAGTACGTTGGTGATGAGGGGTGTGAAGGGAGAGGAAAGATGGTCCAAAACAAAGAAGGCTGCCAAAGATTAATCATAGAAGATCAAATGCTTGATTATGAAGTTCAAAATGGAGCCACAGGTAGTTTTCTCTTACTAATATCGATATTCTTGTCTCTTCTTCTGTCACACCAAATCTTAATGGACAGTACCTCTGATTTACAATAAATTTTATTTTCTTATTCTTTGAGTTTTTAATTTGTAAAAGACAATTTCAGTAAATTCTGCATTTTATAGAACTCAGTTTTGGAGATATATATATATGTATATACAATGGTATATATACAATGGAATATTATTCATCTATAAAAAAGAAAATTCTATCTGCAAGAACATGAATGAAACTTGAGGCCATTATGTTAAGGGAACTAAGTCAGACAGAGAAAGACAAATACTGTACAATCTCACTTATATGTGGAATCTTAAAAAAACACCCTGAACTCATAGAAACATTGGTGGTTGCCAAGGGCAAAATGGTGTGGAAAATGGGTGATGGTGGTCAAAGGGGACAAACTCGCAGTTACAAGATGAATAAGTTCTGAGGATCTAATATACAGCATAATGACTGTAGTTAACAACAGTGTTGTACACTTGAAAGTTGCCAAGAGAGTAGATCTGAAAAGTTTTCACCATAAAAAAAGACAACTACGTGAGGTGATAGATGTGTCAACTCATCTTATTGTGGTAATCATTTCACAATATATACATATATCAAATCGCACACTTACACAATGTTCTATGTCAATTATATCTCAATAAAGCCGGGGGAAAAGAAGATATTAGATGGCAAATAAGCATATGAAAAGGTGCTCCATAACATATGTCATCAGGCAAATTCAAACAAGTTACCTCGATACACCTGTTAGAAGGGCCAAACTCCAGAACACCAGTAACATCAAACGCTGTCAAGAATGTAGCTCAACAGGAACCCTCATTTGTTGCTGACGTGAATGCAAAATGACACAGCCACTTCGGAAGACAGTTTGGTGGTTTCTTATAAAACTAAACATACTCTTACCATTTGATCCAGCAATCACATTCCTTGGTATTTCCCCAAAAGTGTTGAAAACCTGTACAGCTCAAACCCATAGAATGTACAACACTAAGAGTGAACCTTAATGTCTACAAGGAACTCTGAGTGATAATGATGCATAAGTACAGGATCATCCGTTGTAACAAATGTACTGCCTCGGTGGGGATGTTAGTAATGAGAGAGGATATGCATGTGTTGGGACACAGAGTATGTGGGAAACCTCTGTACCCTCTGCTCAGTTTTGCTGTGAACCTAAAACTGCTCTAAAAATATAAGCTGTTCTTCAAAAAAAATCTTAAGGAATCTTCAGTGAAACTACTAGAACGAATAAGTGTGTTTATCGAGGTTATAGAACACACGGTCAATGTGTAACAAAAATTAGCTGTTTCTTTATACCATCAGAAATGAAATTTTAAAAAAATGTTTCTACTTACATTAGTGTCAAAAAATATTAAATATTTAGGAATAAATTTAACAAAAGATATGCAGCAACTATGTACTGAAAACTACGAAGAACTGCTGAGAGAAATTGAAGAAAGCTTAAATAAAGGGAGAAATACACTATGTTTATGAATTGGAAGACATACACTGTTAAGATGTTAATTTATCCCTAATTGATTTCTAGGTGCCATGAATCTTATCAGAATTGCAGTATTTTTTGTAGACATTAACAAACAGATTCTAAGATGTATATGGAAATTCAAATGACCTATAATAGGGAAAACAATCTTGGAAAAGAATAATAGAGTTGTAGAATCTACCTTTCTTACTTTAATTCTTTATACAGCAACAACAGACAAGAGACTGGGATATTGACATGAGTATAGACAAATAGGTCAATGAAGCAGAGGAGAGAGTCCAGAATTACACCCAACCCTATATAGTCAATTGATTTCCAACAGAGACACTAAAGCAATTTTTTTTTTTTAATTTGAGAAATGGCCCCACAAATCCCTAAGTTAATTTTCTACTCTTTTCACTTAAAATGGATTTATAATGATCAGCTCACAGAAAGTCTTTCTCTTTGTTACCTCATACGAACAATTAAATTCTTTTCTGTTGCCCCAAATCCATTTCACATTTTGGCTTTTACACTTATAGATTAAAAATCATCTTGCTTCCTATAAATATATTTTATTTTTTTTGTTTTGCTTTTCTTTTTTTTTAACATCTTTATTGGCGTATAATTGCTTTACAGTAGTGTGCCAGTTTCTGTTCTATAACCAAGTTAATCAGCTATACATATACCCATATCCCCATATCTCCTCCCTCTTGCGTCGACACTAAAGCAACTTAAGGGAAAATATGAGTGTAGTGTAAGTGCCTGACATTAAGCTTTTGACTGTCAAAGCATCCATTTCAAAAGACATCTATCGCGAAAAGCATGTTGCCAGCTGTAAGACACAGCCACTGGCAAAACAACCAGATAAGGAGCTAGATTGCTCCCCCACAAGCAGCTCCCTCTTCCAGAAAGACCTAGATCACTGACCACTTGAGTGACCCTACTTCTCCCTTCTCTCACCCTAATTCCCACTTTCATGCTTTACATTAGCCAATAAAGAATGAACCCCCAGGGCTTCCCTGGTGGCACAGTGGTTGAGAGTCCGCCTACCCATGCAGGGGACGCGGGTTCGTGCCCCGGTCTGGGAGGATCCCGCATGCCGCGGAGCGGCTGGGCCCGTGAGCCATGGCCGCTGGGCCCGCGCGTCTGGAGCCTGTGCTCCGAGGTGGGAGAGGCCACAACAGTGAGAGGCCCGGGTATCACAAAGAAAAAAAAAAAAAAGAATGAACCCCCAAACCCTAGACACGCCACTTTTTGACCCTAATAAAGGCAGAGTCCCAGGTCCACACTGCCTCTGCCTGTGACCTTACTGTGTGGTCTCTCCAGCATGACCTATACCCTCCAGGACCTGTGAGTAGTAAATCTTGTTGCTCAAAGCCCCCTAATAGTTTCTTGCTGAAGTGCATCCTTGGATCATAAAAACCTCGAGTTGGCCCAGCCATAAATAGTGGCCCCAGTGGAAGAAATGTCAGTGGAGCTCCCTATGTGTAACATGTGCTGGGTGAGCACCATAGGCCTTCCTAGCCAAGGGCACTACCATCAATAGGCTCAGGACAGATGGAAAAGCAGGTCTTTTAACAAATGGTGATGGAGCAATTGTGTATCCACATGGAATAAAATTTATCGTGATACCTACCTCACTCTGCACGCAAAGTTCATCCAAGGTGGATTAGAGAACTAACCGTAAAAATTACAACTATAAAACTTCTAGAAGAGTCATCAGAGACTATCTCATGACCTGGGGATAAAGTAATATTTATTAGACAGGACCCAGAAATTACTAAGTATCAAAGAAAATATTGATTAATTATATTTCATCAAAATTTTAAACTTATTAAAAACTCAGTTAAGAATATAAAAGGGCAAGTCACAGACTGGAATTATTTGTAATACTTACATCTGGAAAAGAGCCTCTATCCGACATGTAAAGGATCCCTCTAATTCAATTATTAAAAGATCATCTCATAAAAACATGGGCAAAGCAATGTGAAGGGACACCTCACAAAGGAATTTGTATGAATAGCCAGTAAGCATATGAAAAATGCTCACCATGTTGTCATTGGGGAAGTGCAAATTAAAGTCATGAAGAGATATTACTAGACACCCACTGAAAATGGCTAAAATTCAATATACCGGGCAATCAGAAACTGCATGTATTGCTGGCAGGTGTGTAAAATGGTACAATTCCTTTGGAAAATGTTTAGCAGTTTCTCGTCACGTTTCTACCCTATTACCCAGCAATTCTGCTCCTAGACATTTACTCAAGAGAAATGAAAACATATGCCCACACAAAGACTTGTAAACAAGTGTTTATAGAAGCTTTATTCATAATAGCCCCAAACTGGAAACAACCCAAATGTCCATCAGCGGAGGAGTAAATAAACCTCAGCAAGATTAAAAGGTTAGTGTATCCAATCACACAAAGGACCCCTTCAAGAGACAAGGTGTGCTTCGATCAAACCAGAGGGCCTCTAGGATGCTTTCGCGTGACGTCCTTCTGCCGTCTCGCCAGCCACCTGAGAGACTGAAATGATGATCCTGAAAACATTGGTAGGCGTGGCTTTTATCAAACGAATGAAATCCAGTAAAATTCACGGAGGATCCACAGACTTCTTAAGAAAATTGTTTCAGCAGAAACGTTGCCAGCTTGGGCTAAAAGGGACAAAGATAATAGGGAATAAGATGAGGCTGTTGCCCTCCCCAGATTCTCTGGCAGGAAGCGGGCTAATAAAAGTACTCAGCTGCAAACAGGAGCCGCCTTTCGTAGAAAAGGAAGGATGATTCAGGGGGTGGAGCCAAGAGCCCAGAAGGTGGATCCATGAACCGGGGAGAATTATTCCCAGGCCTTGAAATCTAATCAGGAAATTCCCATTTGCTCAGCTGGATTTCAGAACTGCGTTTAACAGATAGGTAGGTTTTTACCTTCCATTTTCCTATTTTTTGAACCACGATACCTGCATCTGTTATTCTATGCCTGTCCCACCATTGCACGTTGGGAGCAAATGGTTTGTGCCGTTGGTTTCGAGTATCCACAGATGGCGAGACATTGTGGCCCAGCAGCGATGCTCAATGAATTTCGTCTAGTAGCCTCATTCCTACCTGGTGCTGATTTAGATTCTGGATTTGAGCGGATGACATTTAGATGAGATTTTAGACTTTG
This sequence comes from Aethalodelphis obliquidens, assembly GCF_003676395.1. Lineage (NCBI taxonomy): Eukaryota > Metazoa > Chordata > Mammalia > Artiodactyla > Delphinidae > Aethalodelphis > Aethalodelphis obliquidens. The sequence goes on along the minus strand of NW_020837967.1, from coordinate 2,598,193 downwards.
AATTGTTGCTGGAGTGGGATGAGACTCTTGGGAAGCTTCGGAGGGTGTAGATATATTCATATTTTACATTTGGGAGGGATGTAAGTGACGGAGAGACAGAGGGGGGCTGTGGTTGGCAGAAATCTGACATGGTCCCCAAGATACCATCCCGTGTTGTACACACCTTGTATAACGCCCTCTCCTTGCTTGTGGGCTCCAACCGTGAGTATGAGCTGATATGCTCCCATGATTAGGTTACAAATCAGCTCACCTTGAGTTCAACAAAAGGGAGGGGCTAATCTAATCAGGGACATTTACAGAGAAAGGAAGCAGCAGGAACTACGATCCTGCTGGCCTGGGGGGAAGCGAACAAATATCCAAGTTGTGAACCAGAGCTACCTCTGGGGGCCACATGACAAGGAATTGTGGGTGGCCTCTGGGGGCTGAGAGTGGTCCCTGGTAACAGCTAGCAGGAAAAGGGGACCCCAGTCAAACCACCATAAGGCAAGGAATTTTCCCAACAACCAGTGAGCTGATAAGATGACTCTAAGCCTCAGGTGAGAGTAGCGGCCCCAGCTAACACCTTCATTTCAGCCTGGTGGGACCCAAAGCAAAGAGCCCAGTTAAGGTGTACCCATCCTCCTGACCCAGGGACACTGTGAGACAACAAATTTGTGTCGTTTTAAGCTAGTAAGTTTTACAGCAATTTGTTATACAGCATAGAAAACGAAGATATTTTTCTTAAAGAGATGCTCTTTAAAAACTAAATATGGAACCGTTTCCTTCTTCCCTGAAATCACATAAAACATGCAACTGAAATCACACAAAACATCTCAGACTGAGACAGGGATGAATGAGGTTCTTTACAAGCATTGACTCATTCCTGAGAACGGTGAACATGCGGAGCTGGTGTGCAGAGTAGCTTTTTACCAAATTTTGAAATTCTAATATTTTAAGATAAACGGAGGAATGGACAGGTAAGGGAGGCACCAATGTCTGCCCAGAGCTTTCCCCCAGATTGAACTGACGTGCTGCTACCCACAGTATTTTCACCGTTGTTCTCTACTTCAGACATATCAGATTCTCCACTTCATTCTTTTCAAATTTTCCGTCCGAAGTGATGCATTCTTTGACAATGTTCAGGGAATGGAAAAGGTGAAGTAATAATATTAAAAAGTGTCACCGCTGCAGCAACCCCATTTTTTATGATACATGTGGGTTCTGAATATCCTTCAGACCAAAATATCATCATTCTAATGCCTGGCTTCACCCACAGGGGCCACCCCCATGGGTTTATGATGCCTCTATTAAGAGATGACACCAGACACCAATATTGTAAATGACCGTTTGATTGAAGGCATAGAAGCTTTTGGACCCCAGGGGAACACATCATATTAAGATCCCAGGTGGGTGAGAGGTGTCTCTGATAAAGTAAGAGAAGGAGAATTGTGAAGGGGATAAGGCCAAGGAGAAGAGCTTCAGAAGTTGCCCCAAGAGCATTGTCATACAGATCATTTTTAGGAAAACAGATACATGGAAGTCAAATATCTGGAAGTTGATTTTTTAAAAACTACCTGGTCCATGTACCACCTGGAAAGTTTTCATGTAGCCCTTATTACTTAGTTTGGAAATTGCAAATTCAAATATTCCAGAATAAAGTGTCTAGGAGTATGACTTCCAAAAGTATGGACCAGAGCAAAACAGGTCTTCTCCAGTTCTCTTCACTTGGAAGAGACATTTTAAAAAAAACAATTACTGGAAATTACTGCAAGAAAACTTGATTCAAAACAACCAAGGTCTTTTAGTTTCATTTTGGCTACACACCAGAAAGCCATATGGGGTGTGTGTGTGTGTGTGTGTGTGTGTGTGTGTGTGTGTGTGCGTGTGTTTTCTTCAGTGTGTCTCTATAACACATATTCTGAAAACCTAGCAACTTGAACTGATAATATAACACAACTGTGAATATTTTTGCATTAGTCAAGTCTTATCTAATATGATAGCTAAACTGGGGCATCCAGGCACAAAGACCCAGCTCAGGGATGGTGTTCATTCAAAATATCCCATTGCCCCATAGTAAAAACCTGAGCCTAAAGTTTCGTATTACTTTATCACTCAAAGTATCACCATCCAGACGACAAGTGAATCCAAGGAGATGACCTCTACTTTGATAAGGTCTTTAAAAGTAACAATTAACATCTTTGTCCATTTCATTTTGTTCTTTGACTTACAATGTGATTAAAGTCAGGTTTTGGCGCATGTCAGTAGGAAGGTAATGTATTTTCAGGATCCAAAGTGAAGTTATACATCTACTCTTTGTGTTGGTATAGACGGAAAGAAGGGTTTGCAGAGTTTCGCTGCACCACAGCTCTGTGAGCAATTCATTAACCTTCAGGGAGCTGCCATCTATTATATCCAAAGACAGAGAAAATCGAAACTTAATCCATCTCAGGGGCAGCCGAGGTAATGAAGACAGGTGAATAATATTTTCTTGATTCCGACATAACATTTCAGCTCTTTGATACAAGGACCATAGCTCACTGAGTGAAATGTAGCAAGGAATATCCTCTATATGTTATTGTGACTCTCCCCTGGCTTTGCTTGCCAGAGATGACCCACTTTCCAGCAAGCATCTGGCAAGTCTGTTTAATTTGGAAATTAAGAGCAAATTTCAAAAGCCATGTTGGGGAATGGAAACGAGCCCTAAATTTGGAAGATGTTTATCAGCCAGCGTTTGATTGTATTCCATTCAAATCTGTAAGCAGCTATTACACACCAGTTTACACTTAGCACCAGCAATAACAATTATAGTAATAATAATACCTGCCATTTTTGACTGTTCTGCACCACGAACTGTTAACATACATAATTTTGTGCAATTCTTACGGTAATCCTGTGAGACCATTTTTTTTTGTATCCTTATTTTATATACAGAGAAAGTGGTAGGAGAATTGTGTTACCACGAGGCATCAGGGTATATATACATGCTGAAACAAAAGAATTTGCATCATAGCATCATCATCTTCATATTGAAAACAATTTGGTTTCAGTAAAATACAAGTTTAATCTGTCACATTTTGTTAATGTTGCTAATTTTTATCAGTTTTACACTTTTGCTTATTTTTAAATTCCAAGTTGCATGTTTAAGAATCGTTAACATAAGGGCTTTATACCCATTTATATTTTTATATTTACATGGGTTTAAATTAAAACTAATTTAAGTCAACAGTATATATTGTATTGTGTTTTCTTTTAAGGGATCTGCATTTTCTCAAGTTTGTGAAGCACTGGAGTACATTTGAGAGCTGTAAGAATATTAAAAAAAAAAGAGCAAAACTGATAATGTTTACCCTGGAGGGAAGAAAATTAAAGGTAAAGAATTAAAGAAACACATCAAAAGAATCTTAAATTATTTAAAAGATTGTTGTCCAAAATAGCGAATGTTTTTTTCTTCATACCCCCAAGTGCTAGAGCTGCAATTAATGGGTAGAAGCTACACAAACAAAAAATCAAAGTCGTGGCAAGAAATAATGAGATACTTTGTGTAGAAATTAATTTCCTTTCATTGGGGGCATTTCAACATAGAATGCTAGTTTGGGTCTTGGGTGTAGACAGGAAAGGTAGACCAGAAGACCTTTAATGTCTCTTCCTGATTTGACACTCTGATTCTTTTTTTTTTTAATATTTATTTATTTGGTTGCACTAGGTCTTAGTTGCAGGAGGCGGGCTCCTTTAGTTGCTGCACATAGGCTCCTTAGTTGTGGCATGTGAACTGTTAGTTGCAGCATGCACGTGGGATCTAATTCCCTGACCAGGGATCGAACCCAGGCCCCCTGCATTGGGAGGGTGGAGTCTTAACCACTGCACCACCAGGGAAGTCCTAAGACTCTGATTCTTAAGGAAAGAGCATTGAAACTAGGAAGACAGAAGACAGAATTCACCTCATCACTATTTCACCAGGGCTAGGTCTGTTTGTGATGAAATCTAAAAACAAGCAACGTCTCAAAGACCAGAGACACAGATCAGGAGAAGAAAACAAAGTTGAGTAGTTGTCATCCCCAAGAAACCTCCTTAAAAACTGAAGTGGATGAAGGGAAGAAAACAATGAGCAAGTAGAAGACTCCTCTTCTTGGCTTGTGGAAGACGACCTTTCCAGTACCTCTTTCATATGTGTATGCCTTTTGACTGGGGTTCTGTCTCCCCAGACTTCCCTTCCATGACCCACTGCACTCCTAAGAAAAACATAAAATTGGCTCATTCCTCACTCCAGAGACGTCCTGATAGGAGAAAAAGTCTTCATTGACAGGAAGATAGTAGGTGAAGGAAAAAGAAAACACAACACTCTGCTAGTTTAAGAAATAGACATTAAAGCTGGCAAAGAACTAGATGAGTTTGGTGGAAGTGTTCCTATCCATTTCAAAGTCCAACATCCATAACTTTTAAAAAGGGTCAACTGGAGTTACAGTAAATAAACAAATAGAGACCAATGGAGTCTCTTCCTCCTTTTCTGTGGTATGAAAGTTTGTTTGCAGTTTTAACTTTTTGTAAAATGTAGATAAACGAGAAACATGCTCAAAATTATTTTCCATTCCTGTTATAAACACAGGTAATGTTTCTATAAAGCCATATTGATTCAACATACCCAACTTGACCTCCAGTATAAAATAAATAAAACAACCCAAATCTTATTTTACTCTGGTTCATAGATTGTCAAAGAAAAATGAGTAAAATACCCTGAAATTATGCCTGAGTGGTCATATATTTCCCTTACCTAATGGTTCCATGTTCTTCTAACACAGCACATTCTTTCTCCATTTGTTTATTTATTTTTTGGCCGCACCGTGTGGCATGCAGGATCTTAGTTCACCAACCAGGGATCGAACCCCTGCCCCCTGCACTGGAAGTGCTGAGTCTTAACCACTGGACCACCAGGGAAGTCCCTAGCACGTTCTCTTTCTCATCCAATTTAATACCACAGTCCACTTTCTCCCTGGTCTCAATCCTCTAACTCTGTCTACTTTTCCTTTTTTCTATAATTACCGTTGAAAAAAATCAATAATATCCTTCTTCATTTTATTATTTATTGTGTCTTCCCCTACTAGAATGAGGACACCACGAGAGCAGAGATCTCTACTATTTTTTCACTAATATATTCCACGTCCAAAACAGGGACTGACACACAGCAGGCATGCAATCCATGTTTGTTAACTGAATAAATGCCAACTGTCTATTTCTTATCTGTTTTTTCACTACACTGTAAGTTCCTTGATGACAGGAACCATCTCTAATTTGCAATGATATCCCAGCAAACAACAAGCACTTAACAAGGTTGAATGAGTTGAGAAAGGAAAAAAGAACAGCCCCTGACATTCAGAAGCTGGCCTGACACTTCTGAACACCTAGGCCGTGTTATTATCCTACTAAACATAAACAATCTCACAGAATACCAACCTCAAACAAGGCTACGCTGAGACCATGATAAAATCAGATGAAGCAACTTCATAATTTTGTCTAAGCACAGACAAAAACAAGGTCACTATGCCATTTACAAATACCAGAACACCCCAGCCCCATCTCTTGGCCAAAATGGGTGATGCTACTTCTTTACCAATTACAGCTTTATTCTCATTTCACTCTCCCCTCCCTTTCTTCAAAGACTTATTGAGATACTCATAGATATTATTCAATCTAGAGAAAACCTCTACTTCCTTAGATCCTCCCCCAAATCATCCTAATCTTATCATTTGTTCTTTTTAATACCTTCTTACTGGAACACCCCATTTTCCTGCATAACGTGTGTCCTCACTTGATGCAATAAGTAATTAGCCCAACTTGTTTAACTACTGGTGTGTTTTTGGTAGCATTTAGCTGAAAAGCATTGACAGAATAAATGAATTAATTGATGCAAACATTTCATAATTTACCTGCCTAGGGATTCCTTAATATCTTAAAATTTACAACTTCCTGAAGCCATTAAAAGGAAAAGAGTTTCACCCCACTTCTTCTCCAGCAGAAAAGCCATTCTCCCATCTGTTGAGACAGGAGGGAAGGGGGCAGGGTACAACCTTTAAAAGAATGACAGCGGTTGGATACATAAACTGGTTAGAACCAACTAAGTCCAAGATGGCAGAAGACTCAACTTCCAGTGGACCCTGAGCCTCATTATACCCTCATTTTAATACATTAGCTAAGTGACGCACCCTCAGGCACCATGACAGTTCCGAGGCTGATTATAAAAGGCCAAAAAGTGGGCAGTGGTCCAATTCCTGGAAATCCCCGCCCATCCCCCAAATAGTTGTTAGCCTATGAAATCACCCCGCCCATAAAAACTAACCACCCCATATACTGGAGCCCCTCTCACTTTCTGAGAGGATTCACATTCTCTCTATGGAATGTGTATCTCTCTAAATAAACCTGCTTTCACTTTACTAGGGCTCGCTCTTGAATTCTTTCCTGCGCAAAGCCTAGGACCCTCACTTGGAGGCCCGTCCCAGGAGCTCGCTGGAGACCTGGGACGTGACCATCCTCTCAGCCCCAGTCTCGGGCAACCGTGTGGCTCAGCTATAATTGTTACCAGCTCCCTCCTGTGAGAGCAATCAGGATGAGGATGAACTGATATACAGAGCAAGGCAGAGTGGAGAGAAACACCTGGAACTAGAACCAGAGCTCTGATTGGACAGTTGAGCCTGCTCTGCCTCTAGCCAATAAATTTCCCTTCTAGTTTACGACACTCTGGGTTTTTGCTTTTCTATATACTACTTTCAACTAAAAGCATCCAAGCTGAAATGCAAATTTGAATATGCTCTTTGGGGGAAAAAATAGTACAACCACAATCAGAGGATAAACTCTTCATTTGTGTTCAAAGGGCCTGCTACTAGAAATAATAAAGTCAGAATTGTTTTTGCAATTTAATGGTTTGGTGTTTCATATGTAAGAAGAGGGAAATTTCCAAGCCTATTATTCCACGGGGAAAGATGGTGTGTAAGTGGAGGCCAAGTAGTGATCACAGACCACATCCTTTGTACTCAGTGCTGTCGCTCCCTGGGTACCTTTTATTATGCCCTGGCATCAATAGTTGGTTGTTCCTAAGTATACGTTAAAATACAGTTAGTTAGTGAATGATGATCCCTTTTAAATTCATGTACCATAATAATGGCAATTTATTTGAATAGTTGGCTTAAAAAGTCACCATCTTGAACTAGGCATAAACACATTGACACGCAAACACCTTTTATACCCTTGTTCTCTCCACACTCTTATCATTATCTCCTAATTAAACAGCAAAGTTCCCTAGAAATGCCCCAGTTAAACATCATTACTAAGCATTTTGCCGTCATTTTCTAGATTAATGTGAGTAATTCTACAACCTGCAGCAATGAGTCAATATCTTGGTGAAACACTTGAAATGAGGTGTACAAATCCCTTTGTAAATTGCTTGAAATCAAAGCGAGCTCATCCCTAATGACAGGCTAGATCACGGTAAAAGTCTCTCTCTTTTCCTCCTAGTGATTGCATGCTCTGAAAGGAGAGTGGATGACTCGCAGCCCTTGGGAATTAACTCTCCGAGACAGCGTTGCATCCATTTTCAGCTTTACAGCAGTGAGCATGTGGACCAGGTAAGGACACTGGATATTATATTAGGTCTTCTCCCAGTACAGATTAGAAGAAGAGACATAAGCAGAATGTACCTCCCATGGTTGATAACCACCCATGTCTAAAAGGGTTAGAAAGAAGACTTTAGTGGTTTCAAAGGTAGGCGCTAAGTATAAACCCCCAGGGTTCAGATCCTGGCCCTTCTCCTTCTTAGTTGTATAACCTTAGGGAAATTATTTGACCCTTTTTAAAAAAATATTTCTTTTTTAAATATTGAGGTATAGTTGATTTACAGTATAGTTTCAGGTATACAACATAGTGATTCAATATTTTCATAGATTATACTCCATTTAAAGTTATTACCAAATAATAGCTATATTTCCCTGTGCTGTACAATATATCCGTGTTGCTTATTTCTTTTATACATAGTAGTTGTGTCTCTTAATTCCATACCCCTATCTCGCTTCTCCCCACTTCCTTCTCCCTACCAGTAACCACTAGTTTGTTCTCTAAATCTGCGAGTCTGTTCCTGTTCTGTTACACACACGTGTGTGTTTTATTTTTTAGACTTCACATATAAGTGATAACTTAGAGTATTTGTCTTTCTCTGTTTGATTTATTTCACTAAGTATAATACTCTCTAGGTTCATCTACATTTTTGCAAATATTACTCAGCCATTTCATTCTTTGTGATGGCTGAGTAATATTCCATTGTATCACATCTTCTTTATCCATTTATCTGCATCAAAGGAAACTATCAACAAAAGGAAAAGACTACCTACTGAACGGGAAGAAATATTTTCAAATGATATGACCAATAAGGGGTTAATAGCTAAATTTTATAAATAGCTCATACAACTCAGTATCAAAAAAACAAAGAACCCAATTTAGGTCCTTGTTAAATGTTTCTTGCATTTTCTCTATTCTCTTTCCAAGATTTTGGATCATCTTTACTATCATTATTCTGAATTCTTTTTCAGGTAGACTGCCTATTTCCTCTTCATTTGTTAGGTCTGGTGGGTTTTTACCTTGCTCCTTTATCTGCTGTGTGTTTTTCTGTCTTCTCATTTTGCTTATCTTACTGTGTTTGGGGTCTCCTTTTTGCAGGCTGCAGGTTCGTAATTCCCATTGTTTTTGGTGTGTGCCCCCAGTGGCTAAGGTTGGTTCAGTGGGTTGTGTAGGCTTCCTGGTGGAGGGGACTAGTGCCTGTGTTCTGGTGGATGAGGCTGGATCTTGTCTTTCTGGTGGGCAGGTCCATGTCTGGTGGTGTGTTTTCGGGTGTCTGTGGACTTATTATGATTTTAGGCAGCCTCTCTGCTAATGGGTGGGGTTGTGTTCCTGTCTTGCTAGTTGTTTGGAGTAGGGTGTCCAGCACTGTAGCTTGCTGGTCGTTGAGTGAAGCTGGGTCTTGGTGTTGAGATGGAGATCTCTGGGAGATTTTCACCGTTTGATATTACGTGGAGCTGGGAGGTCTCTTGTGGACCAGTGTCTTGAAGTTGGCTCTCCCACCTCAGAGGCACAGCACTGACTCCTGGCTGGAGCACCAAGAGCCTTTCATCCACACAGCTCAGAATAAAAGAAAAAGTAGAAAGAAAGAGGATAAAATAAAATAAAATAAAATAAGATTTAAAAAGTTATTAAAATAAAAAATAATTATTAAGAAAAAAGAAGTTTTTTAAGTAAAAAAAAAAAATACGGACGGACAGAACCCTAGGACAAATGGTGAAAGCAAAGCTATACAGAAAAAATCTCACACAGAAGCATACACATACACACTCACAAAAAGAGGAAAAGGGGAAAAAATAATCTGTCTTGCTCCCAAAGTCCACCTCCTCATTTTGGGATGATTCGTTGTCTATTCATGTATTCCACAGATGCAGGGTACATCAAGTTCATTGTGGAGATTTAATCCGCTGCTCCTGAGGCTGCTGGGAGAGATTTCCCTTTCTCTTCTTTGTTCGCACAGCTCCCGGGGTTCAGCTTTGGATTTGGCCCCGCCTCTGCGTGTAGGTCACCTGAGGGCATCTGTTCTTCGCTCAGACAGGACAGGGTTAAAGGAGCCGCTGATTCGGGGGCTCTGGCTCACTCAGGCGGCGGGAGGGAGGGGTACGGAGTGCGGGGCGAGCCTGCGGCGGCAGAGGCCAGCATGACGTTGCACCAGCCTGAGGCGCGCCGTGCATAATAAACCCAATTTAAAAATAGAGCTGAATAGACATTTTTCCAAAGAAGATATATAGATGGCCAACAGGCATATGAAAAAATGTTCCGCATCACTAATCATCAGAGAAATACAAATCAAAACTACTGTGAGACATTGCCTCACACCTGCCAGAATGGCCACCATCCAAACGGCTACAAATAACGAATGCTGGAGAGGATGTGGAGAAAAGGAAACCCTCCTACACTGTTGGTGGGGATGTAAATTGGTGCAGCCACTATGGAAAACAGTATGGAGGTTCCTCAGAAAACTAAAAATAAAACTACCATATGACCCAGCAATTCCACTCCTGGGTATATAGCCAAAGAAAATGAAAACACTAATTCAAAAAGATGCTTGTACCCCAATGTTCACAGCAGCATTATTCACAATAGCCAAAATATGGAAGCAACCTAAGTGCCCATCACCAGATGAATGGATATTTGATCCTCTTTTTTTTAACTTTTATTTTATATTGGAGTATAGTTGATTTTCATTGTTGTGTTAGTTTCAGGTGTACAGCAAAGTGATTCAGTTATATATATATACATGTATCTATTCTTTTTCAAATTCTTTTTCCATTTAGGTTAATACAGAATATTGAGCAGCATTCCCTGTGCTATACAGTAGGTCCTTGTTGGTTATCTATGTCACATATTTGATCCTTTTAAGCCTCATCTTCCCATTCTGTAAAATGGGTATAGTAATAGTACCTATCATATAATGTTTTGAGAACTCAGTGCTTATAAAGTGCTCAGCCACAATGGTTACTAATGGCCAATAAAAGCTTATGGTTTTACAAAGAGAAAAATGATAATCTGATGTAAAAAAGTGAACATTAATATAAATGTTTATACTTATATTTATTCTTACTACAGTCTTAGCATCTCAGAAGAGGTACTTGGAACATTTCTGAGATTTTGAAGTCTGAATGAAGGTAGATCTTTCAATGTGGGGCTTAATTAGGAGCAGGCAAAAACCAAGATATGATAGTCCAGGATTGGAGATTATAGCAATGCAAGAATTTCCAGGCAAGAGGTTCAAATAGTCTTGGGGTATAAACTGTAGTCCGATGTTTTCTAAGAGTAATCTATGGAAATTCTTGAAATGAGCAATAAGTTTATTTCAACTTTTATTTCTCTGAGAGTTTCACAGAATAGCAAAATTATGTAAATGAAAAGATTGGAATAATAAAGTCACATTAATGTGGATGATAACTGTGTGGATTTCCATTTTCAATGTAAAATAAAATAGTTAACCCAAAATTCATTTCCATGGAAACTTTCCTATGATTAATTTTTATAGCAAATCTCAAATTTCAAATTTTATTTTCTAAAAGGTTCTGCTAAACATCTTTGTATTCACTTAGTACTTCCCATCTATGCATGGAAGAAAAGGAACCATGAAGGGAAAAAATTGGCCTTAGGGCTTCCCTGGGGTGCAGTGGTGAGAGTCCGCCTGCCGATGCAGGGGACACGGGTTCGTGCCCCGGTCCGGGAAGATCCCACGTGCCGCGGAGCGGCTGGGCCCGTGAGCCATGGCCGCTGAGCCTGCGGGTCCGGAGCCTGTGCTCCGCAACGGGAGAGGCCACAGCAGTGAGAGGCCTGCGTACCGAAAAAAAAAAAAAAAATTGGTCTTAGACTACAATTTCTTTTCAGAGAATCGCTATTTGCAGGATGGATAAGCAAGTTACCATAATGAACAAGAAAGGATTACATCAAAGGTCGGGTCCCTTTATTTAGGACATTCTTGAGGTTTAATCTGGGGTCACACTACTGAAATTCTTTTTTTTTTTTTTTTCCGAATGGGAAAAGCATTAAAGAGAACATGGCACAAATTTTTTCTCCTTATCAACCACCTACACCACACTGACCTTGCAAAACACCATCCGTTGATGAACTCAACTCTTGCAAATAGAGAGCCATGTCCACGTAAACTTAACTGTGCAAAATTGTTGGTTATTTTTGATAGATAACAGTAGTAGGGAAAGTTTGAAGTGGGTGAGTGTTGGCTACTTCCTCTCAAACCTACCACTTGGTTATAATAAAATCAGGTCACAGATCAAAGACCTCGGCACGTGTGGACATTTTGTATACTATCACTTATTAGCAAGCAGGTGGGAAGAGTTCTGTAAGTTCAGCTCTCTGACCTTTTAAAGGTCTGTCCACATCTTGCATGAAACTAACTTGATGCAGACAAAACACTGTAGAAACAGGATTCTGCCGCCCTTATGTTTGTCAGATAATCCGAAAACCTTTGACCAATGTCTAGGCCCAGGTCCACTTAGAGATATATTCCGCCCCTGTAAGTGTTAGTGATGTCTCCAAAATATTTTAGGCCAACCATATGTCTTGAATACCACTGATCTCACCACTGAGAGCCCATTTCCAACCATGATGTTAATTCATAAGCCTCTAAATTTACAAATAAAAATGTGTCCTTAACATTTATTATGCTAATTAGAGAAAAAGCCTAGTGTTGATCAGGGATTAAAAAGAGTGAAATTCCTTGTGGTATTAATGTTATGAAATGTGGCCTTTCTGACACCCCTGAAAGGTGAATGTCTAAGATGACAACTGATTAACCCCCCAGAGCAGACTTTGTCAATCTTTTGAATCTGGAGGAACCCTTTAAATGATTTCCAGGATACAAGATGTGAAACAGGTATGATATATGTGTCATACGGTACATGCACATGGAAATTTGTTTCCCTTGTTTAAAACTAAAAATGACTTTTTAACCGATCTTTGCTGGAAAAAAAGGCAAGACAGGCAACTTATGCTTAGTTTTTAACCTTTCTCAAAATGAAGCTCTTCCTTTCCTTTCCAAAAAAAATTAAACCCTCATAAAGCAAATCTAATGAATTAATCCAAAATAGAATTGAATTTTTCTAAATTTGATGGTTTGATAGATTTTATTCCAAGATTATCAATTTAATTTAGTAAAGGTTATCTATAGCATGAACATTTATTGACAAACAATAAATTAGCAAAGCTTCTGAAACCACAAACCAAAGCAATAGGAATAAAAAGTATAGCTCAAGAAATGATTTGAGGTAACACTTTGCAAAAAAGACTTTCTTACTGAGTGATACAGTCAGGCTCAAATACAGACCCAGCAGTTACAAAGTGACGCGTTGATTCTTTCGTCCCTCTGTTAGGCCTATACACGCATTTACAAAGTGTTATTTTTGAAACTGAAAATAAAGAATGAAATTTACTTCTTTAAAGTGAAACCTGTGTCTGTTTGGTGCTGCATGAAAATTCAATTCTGAGCCGAATCAGATTTCATTTTCAACTGAAATGCAATGATTTTTGCCCTTGGTGCTTGTGATACAAAACAAAGCTTGCTCTTCCATGTGAGGAGTTGAAAACTGCAGCGAAATATCCATTGTTCCCCTGTGACACGCTTCTTACACAGAAAAGGAGAGATCAGGAAACCTTGCCTAGAATATGCAATCGGGCTGCAGTGCACGGAATTCTTTCTTCCCTCAGAACTGTGTCCTCACCTCAGCAAGAGAGAAATGCTCCCTCACCTGGTCATGCACTTGTATTTAAGACAGGGAAAATAGGGTTCAATTTTATTCTTCATTCTTCCAGGTCCTTTTCAGCAAGATTGACATTTGTTGATAGCCTTAGGCCCAAGGAGCAAGGAAAACATCTCAAGATTCTCTTTTACAACATTATTTTTCCAAAAATTCAGTTTTCTTCTAAATCCCAAAATTTGGGGTGAAAACATTATCTCCAGGGTTTTTCAAAGACTTGTTCAGCTGATTCACATGACGAAAAACATCTTCCAATTCGGCTAGTGTCAGTAACCATCCTTCATCTTCGAAACATTCTGCAAAATCTGGTCTTCTGTATTCTTCAGATTACCCCTAAAACACACTAGTGAAATTTCTGTTTGTAGGAGATACATTTTTTATTGGAGTTTTCACTCATTTTTAAAAAGAGATCTCCAATTGAATTGATCTTTGCTTAATCAAACTAATCATATTTGTATCATCATCCAAAACTTTTTCCATTTCCCCTCCAGTAGTTTTTGACACAAGCACCTGTTTACCAACAAATCAATGTGTTATGACGATGTCAGGGTATTCTTGTTTTCCTAAAGAGGGAAGCCTCTCACAGGGTGAACCATGAATAAGGCACTTTCAGTACAGACTGTAACACAATTCTTCCAAATTAGATGCTTTGCTTCAAGATATGAAGACAAACCAGAAAATATATCCTGGCCTTGGCTTGTTTTGAGCAGGTTTTTGTAGCTGACAAGGTTTCCTGAATTTCGTCATTATTTACAAACCTTATGAATGACACAATTGGTGTCAAGCTAGATGAAGATGCTGTTTTCATCAGTTTATTATACAAAACCTTTTCAGCATCCAGTAGCTTGTCACCAATATGTCAACCACTCATACTGTCTGAGATTGGAAGCTTTTCCATTTCTTACACTGTAAATTGTCCTAGCATTTAACTCAGTATAATTTTATGTGCTGGTTCTCACCAAAGGCCTAATTCATCCTTTTGGGGGCATTAAGTTCTGCTTCTAAAAAACTGCTTCCTGAGCCATCTTACTGAAAGAGACTCTTCTTGAATGTTTTACACTGCTTGTTTTGAGATTCTGAAGGCTGTTTAAATAGTACCTTTACGTTTCAGATTTCACATAAAGTATTTTTCAATTTTGCTGGAGTCATTTCTGCCTTCATTAGTTCTTTGCCACAGAGAACACAAAATGGGCCGGGACACCTTGGATGACCCGTAAAATCCATTGATAAGCAGTTTTCATTGTACACACGAACAGACAGACTTCCTCTGTGCCCTTTGATGTGATGAAATGACTCAGAAGATTGTAATTCATCACTTCATCACTTTATCGGAATTGTCTTGGTCTAGATCTGGAAATCTCTTCCATTTCACCTGTCATTTTCAAAAATCACCACATGATACCTCAGATGTGTTTGAAAATATACATGCAATAAATTATAACACAGGGTGCATGATGAAAAGCTGAACAAAAGTTGCAAAAAATACAAAAATGTCACAGTAAAATTCTCTTCTAACCCGCATAATCCACATCTCACAGTGTTTACAACAGCAAGATGGCAGGAGGGGAAGCTGGGTGGCAACACATAACAATTCCTTCTTTGCAGTGAAAAGTCCATCCAATTTCCTGTTTCTACACTGGGTACAATTTGTTTGCTCCAGTACATCAATCGGGAGTAGGAGAGGTGATTCCTGAGCAAGAGGCTGATATCTCCAGTACAGGGTCCTCCACTACCTGCAATATGGCACTAACCAATTAGCAACAGCCTCTCCAATTTGCATAGAAAATAAGAATGGACGCAAGCGAATAAACACAACCCCACTGTTACTGCCGTACAGTAGGGCTGAAGGAAATTCTTCCAGGGCTGCTAGGTCACTAGGAACACCAGCATTCAATGGCATGCCAAGGGCAGAGAATGGTGGTTACTTCTGCATTCACCATCTCTCACAAAATCACTAGCAAAACACGCCCACAGGATTCCATTTGAGAAACTCGGTCCTAGGGTGTAGCTTCAACGAACACACACATGTATCTTACTGTTTATGCTAAAGTGTTTTTAATGTAAAACAACAGAGATCAGCCTGGTGAACATCCTCTCCCCTCACTGCCGTCCTTAGGCATCAGAGTGTTTCTGAAGAAATTCACATGACCGGACTTCAGTAGGGACATGTCTAATGCCATGAAACATTAAGTAGACCCAAAGGTGAGGCAAGAAATAAAACACGGGAGAAGTTGGTTTTGTAACTGGACCCAGCAAGGAATTATGAGCTCAGAACCAGAATCTGGGTCCCAGTGACATGGGCTGACATCACCACCACTCCCCACCTGCCTCTCCAAGTCCAAAGAAGGGAGAAAGGATTCTCTTACCTGGAGGATCTTGATTCCTGGGTACCCCTGAATCCTGAGCTCCTCTCTGTGAAGAGCAAGTGAAACCCCAGGGAGCTATGATCACTTTCCCCATTATAAAATGTTTATCTTTTAAAAAGTCTCCTTTACTTTTCTTTTTTGGTGAGGAAATAATAAAACGAAGTGAAAATGACCTTAGGGAAGTCCAAATCATTATTTTCACCAACTTTTCAACCCAGACCAACATTTGGGGTCTGGCCAAGTTCAACTGGTCTCATTTCGAACTCATGATCATAATCTCAAATAAACGCTCATCATGGCATGGGAACCCTAAGAGGCGTCTCTTGTGAGCTTGCTTTACCTTTCCTCTCTCCTCAAACCATACAGTGACCATCCCTCCATGCCTTTTCCCTAATGCTCTCACTTTTGGATGACTCCCCTCATACTTCAGGAACTCCCTCACATCCCCATCGCCAAATCTATAAACCTATTTGCAATTGAACTGAACTTTCCTTTCTTGCCTTCTGTTAACACGAAAGAAGCACCCTCCTTTTATCCCTGGCAACCTCTTTGCTTGTGGCCTGGATCCCTCTAGCCTTATCCCTTACAGACTTCAATCCTTTATGTCCTTTATCCCCTTTCTCTTGCATCATCATCTTCTCTCTCAACCAGGTGACTTCCATCAGCATGAAAACATGTTCTAGTATCTCTCATCTTAAAGACAAAATGAAAAATAAACTCTTGACCTTAGAGCTCCTTCCAGATGTTAAGCATCTCTTTGACCCTTTTCACAGAAAAACCACTTGAAATAGTCTCTTTCCACAAACTGTTTGCACTTCCTCACTCTTCAGTTTACCCCAAACTGATTTTCGTGTCTGTCACTTCACTGAGCCTGCTGTTGTCCAAGTGGCCACTGTCTTCCAGGTTGCCAAAGATGCTGACTCTTTTCTACCCTTTGAGCAGCATTTTCTGCAATTCACCATCCCATCTTTTATTTATTTTTTGCCGCGAGAATATTGATTTTTGTAACAGCTTTATTGAGATACAATTTACAAACCATACAAATAGTTCATTTAAAGCATATAACTCAATGTTCTTTAGAATATTTACAGAGCTGTGCAACCATCACCACAAGTTTTAAAACATTTTTGTCACCCCAAAAAGAAATCCTATACTCTAGCCATCACTCCCTAATCTCCCCAGCCCTCCTCCCAACCTGAGGCAGCCAATAATCTACTTCCTGTCTCCATAGATTTATCTATTCCAGACAGGTCATTTAAATAAAATTATACAATATGTGATTTTTTGTGACTAGCTTCTTTTGCATAGCATGATTTCAAAGTTTATCCATGCTGTAGCTTATATCAGTATTTCATTCCTTTTTAATTGCCAAATAATATTCCATTGAGTGGACATACCAAATTTTATTTATCTTTTCATTTCTATTGGGTATATACCTAAGTGTGAAATTACTGGGTCAAATGCTAACTCTATGTTTTACTTTTTGAGGAACTGCCAGACTGTTTTCCAAAGTGGTTGTACCATTTTACGTCCCCACTGGCAATGAATAAAGGTTCCAGTTTCCCCACATCCCCACCAGCACTTGTCATTTTCCATCATTTTGGTTATAGCCATCCTCGTGGCTATGGAGTTATATGTCATTGTGGTTTTGATTGACATTTCCATGATGACGAATAAGCATTTTTCATGCCTTTATAGGTCAAGTTTAGATCTACTTTGGAGAAATGTCTATGGAAATCCTTTGCCCATTTTTTAAAGTGAGTTACTTGTCTTTTTATGATTGAGTTGTGTTATTTATATATTCTAGATACAAGCCCTTAATAGATATATGACTTGCAAATATTTTCTTCCAGTATGTGGGTTATTTTCTCACGTTCTTCATGGTGTCCTTTCAAATACAAAAGTTGTTAATTCTGATGAAGTTTGATTTATTTTTTTCTTTTGTTGCCTCTACTTTTGGTGTCATATTTAAGAAACCATTGCCTACTCCAAAGTCACAAAGATTTACTCCTGTGTTTTCTTCTAAGAGTTTTCAGTCTTAACTCTTGTATTTAGGTCCATTTTGAGTTAATTATTATATATGGAGTGAGAGAGAGGTCCGACTCCATTTTTCTGCAGGTAAATATCCAGTAGTCCCATCATTATTTGTTGAAAACCCTATTATTCCCCATTGAGTTAATAGTTTTGGCAATCTTGTTAAAAACCAACGGACCATAAATGTGAGAGTTTATTTCTGGGTTCCCAAATCTATTCTGTTAATCTTTTTCTCATAACACCTTGTTCTCTTGGCTTCCAGACCATAACAATTTCCTGGTTTTTCTCCAAACTTTCTGTCTCCCACGTAGGTTCATCTGCTTCTACCAGCCATACATCCAGGATTCAAATTTGTCTATTCACCTGCTAATGTGACATGTTCACTTAGATGTCTCCGAGGCATTTCACACTTCATATGTACAAAACTGCACCTTTGCTTTTCCCAGGTATCAAAGTTTTCTTATGCAAGTCTTCCTATCATAATAAATGGCATTTTCATTCACCCAGCTTAAGTTAGAAAGATGAAAATCATTCTTGTCTCCTTTTCCTAACTGCATCTGTGTCAGTTAGGATCTAGTCAAAAGACAGAAACCACATTAGTTATTTGAACAGAAAGAATTTTATATAAAAAATATTAACCAAATGTTAGATAATCTGGAAAGGAAACATAGAGATATCACAAAGATTGTAAGTGAGGGAAACAGCTACTGCTCTAGGACTAAGTACAGGGATATGGTTGGAATTACTAGAAGTTTCAGGTTATGAGAAGCTTGGATGGGATATTCCATGGAGCAGAGTCCTCTAAGGAGGAGTCCCCAGCTAGCTGTTGCTGGTATCTCAGGCTGGGGGTGAGGTGGAAATGAAGCTGAATCTGAGATTGTTAGGAAAACTGCAAACTGAAATTCACTGTCGCAAACTAGATGTAGAGCCTTTGCTAAATTCATGCTGGCAGGAACAAGAAGGAGCAGGTCTCTTCTTACCCTCCAGCTCTCCAATATTCCTTTAATGTCTCCTTTTGCCAGAGCCTAGCAGGTTGGGAGCTGACAAAGCAGAAATATGGTTTTGAAGAGTCTCCATCTTAGCATCAAAAAAAAAAAAAAAAAATCAAGTGCGTAAGGGTGGCTTTGGAGCTAAGAAACAATAGCTTAATAACCGGCACAGTCCACTATTTTGATTACTCGGCACCCAAACATCCTATTGTTTCCACCTATGTTCTCTGGACCCTACTTGCCTCTCTAAATTTGACCCCCAATTCTCAGTGCTTTCGGCATTCTAACTTTCTCTCAGATGCTCAGATTCACAAAATAAACTTGTGCCTTGGGACCATCACACTTTGCCCGGACTACTCTTTATTCCCACGCCAGGTTTTTGCCTAGCTAGTTCCTTCTTATTTTTAAGTCTTGGCTAAATTATCTCCTCTAAATAATGGGCTTCCTAGACCATGCAGTCAAAGTAGCAACTGACCTTTGTTCACAGCGGCTTTGTTCTTTTCTCTCATTGTACTTACTGTATATTTTCATTATATGTTTATTCCTGTGACTATTTGTTTTACGTCTGTCGCCATCAATAGAATGTAAGTTTCAAACTCCCTTTGTTCATCCCTTCTTAGATAACACCTAGCACAGCTCCTGACATTTAATGATGCCGAATAACTACGGGTTGGATGGATACCATACTGAACCAATTCGCTGTGTTACAAGAGCCATCATATTCACCCAGAAAATAATAAATTTGGGGTTGGTTAAGTGTTGGGTCAGTAAAGAGGGTGGGTGGGTGTGAGAAGCCTAGTGGGGAGGATGGTTTTCTCACCCCCATGGTAAGCATAGGGCACCAAAACCAAAGTTGCATTAAAAAAACAAATTCAAGAAACAGAGTCATAATCCCCTGGGCGGGGGGACAAAATGCACACCTGGAAGAACTGGAAATTGGGAAAGGTAAGTTCAGATTACGAACACTTTGAAAGCCAAGCACAGTATACGTAGCTATTTGATTTCCCCTAAGAACCAGGCAAAACGGATTCACCTTCTGTTGCAATGGCACTAGTCTAGTTTAGCCATTAGGAAGTTCTTCCAATAAAAGCTGTGTGTCATTGGAATGGATTAACAAAGGGGCTGGTAACATATCTACTTAGTAGAGGGAAGGGAAAATTTGCAACTTGAAAGTAAAGAAGAGGAATGAGGGAGTGAGGTTTCTCAAATTCCCATACAGGTTGCCCCTTTTCCTCTTGTTTTTCACTAGCCCATCCTAACTGCCTCCAAACAAGTCATTTTCACTACAAGGATTAGTGTCTACCAACACCCTTCACCAGATTACGCAGGAAATTGATAATTTATGGTGGGAATGGCTTCATGGACCCCAGGCTCAGAAGGACAACACACGTGATGGAATGTTCTTCTGTCTCTATCTTGAAATTCAAATAATTTTTGAACAAGGGATTCTGCATTTATTATTATTATTATTTTTTTTTTTTTTTTTTGCAGTACGCGGGCCTCTCACTGTTGTGGCCTCTCCCGTTGCCGAGCACAGGCTCCGGACGCGCAGGCTCAGCGGCTCCGCGGCATGTGGGATCCTCCCGGCGCCCCACGGTATGTGGGATCATCCCGGACGGGGCCACGAACCCATGTCCCCTGCATCGGCAGGCGGACTCTCAACCACTGCGCCACCAGAGAAGCCCCAGGGATCCTGCATTTTTATTTTGCATTAGACCCTGCAAATTATGAAGCCAGTCTTGCTCCCAGTATAAGTTCCGGGCCATGTTATGCTGAAACAATATCCATTTCTTCCCAACCCTGGGTTTCATCTGAAAACCTCCTTTTATTAATATGAATTCAGAAGGTGCTGTGTCCAATCACCCTTCCAATTCCTGAGATTTCCACCCCTGCCCCTCACTACGGGTGATGTCAGTACTGCTACACAATAAGCAGAGATGGGAGATCACACTAGCTTGAACGCCCCAGGATAAAGCTCACAAACTAATAAATCCTCTAGAGGTGATTTTGCACGTACGTAAATGAGGGCAGAGGCAGCCTCTGCTTGGGGGCACTTAAGAAGATGTACTTTAATGGAAGCTGCCTCCTGCCTTTCTCTATTACCTCAGACCCCTGGCCTCAAACTAGCTGCAAGCAGTGTGAATTACCAGTGCATTATTACCAATCCTAGTTTTCTTCTTAAAGGTTTGTAGAGTTCTAGTTCTCCAAGTGTTTTCACCCACCGTGTATCATCTGATCGTCACCATATCTGTGCGGTAGGCGGGGTGGACCTTATAATCCGTGAGGCAACAGTGTAAAGAGCAGATACGGGAAGGCAGGCAAATCAGGGTCAAATCTCGTCTAAACTACTTCCTTGTCTATAAAATGGAGTTTTGTAGAAATTTAACATGAATATGTGTAAACTGCAAGTACAGTGCCCGGCACGTAACATACATATTATGTTACATATACAGGACGGGAGCTTTTGTTGTATGCATGCTTCCCTGGGGGAATTAAGGACAAGCATAGTCCTGATTAGGACCCATCTCACACCATCCTGGCTGAGACCTGGCTCTGGCAGTTCCCAGAATGCACCTTGGTCTCTCCCAGCCCTTTGGCTTCCCACCTGCTGCTCTATCAAAAATCGCTGCTGCTCTGTTCCATCTGGCTAACTCCCACTTCTCCTGCAGACTCATCTCATGTGGCCCTTTTTCTGAAACTTTCCCAGAACAGCCCTTCTATGTCAGGTGATCCTTCTTGGGCTCCCATCTTCCTCTCTTCTTATCTCCATGGTTGCACAATGTTGAGCTATAGCTGTCTGGTCCCTACTTTGTCATCTCTGTTGTCTATACTGACCTATAGGGCAGGAGCTGGAGATATTCCAGCATTCCATTTTAACGCTGAAATCAACAGGACACAATTTCTCTAAATAAAAAGGTTTCTTGAGTTTCCAGGAATCTGGCCTGTGGCCACAGGTATAGAAATGGTAGAGGGCTGAATCTGGGTTGGAGGAAGGAGAATCACTCGATTGCAAAGACCATTTTTCTTGGCACTAGTCAAAGAAGAGGTCAGAGACATCTGCGTGTCCCAATGACATCACTTGGCCCTGCTTTGCACAATAGAGGAAAAAACTGTCAGGGCAAATTTCCCATTTTTCTAGACATAGCTGGGTCACGGCCAAGATTTTCCTCCCCTCTCCCCACCCCTACTGGCTCCAACATTGAAAATGGCTCTTGGAACCCTGGATAAGATTGTCCAGAAAAAGTCAAACTCTTCATCAGATTTGCAGCTATGATTTCAAGGCACTGTTATATCCATCTTGTCCCTTTATGCTCCCATTCCTCCAAATCAGTTTCCACCCAAGAGAACCACCCTCTCTTCGAGTTGAGGGTTTTCATCTCTAGGCATTTCTTTGTACTTAAATTATAGATGCACAGATTCTTAGAGCTATGTAGTGTTGCTTTACATTTTTCAACTTTATATGTTATATCATGTTGTATGGATTCATCTTTAACCTCCCTGTGTCTTTTCAATATGATATTGTCAAACTTACGCACATGGATATTTGCAGCTCTGAGCGAGCGTCAGCTCCCTCAGGTGAGTATCACATGGCACAGCTGCTGGTGCACACGTGTGAGCCTGGTGGATGGGAAAGCAGAGGACGCATCACACACAGGTCTTTGCTGCTTCTCATTTCACGGTAAACTTGTAACCGGATGTCACAGGGCTGGGGGTATCTGTGGTCTGTTTTATCACATGTAGACGAGCTGATCTCATTTCCTAAGCTTTGTTCACATGTGAGTCTATAATCCAATAGTCTATTATTGCCAGAAGAACAGTAGGCTAGCAGTCAGAAACCTCGATTCTGGTCCCTGTTCTGCCATAAAAGCCCATAGGACCCCTGGCAAGTTACTCACCTTCCCAAACCTCAGTTCCCACGTAGAGCATAACTTGATTTCGGTAAGCTGTACAGGTCTGGGGGAAACGTTTATAAGGTAAAATGCGGTGAAATGGTTGAACTTTGTACAGAAGGACAAAGTGATAGTCACTTCCCAATTGGGGGTAATCAGGCAAAGCACTTAACTTTTCTAAGCCTCATTTACCTCCTCCCCACAAATTGGGAAAACAACGATTCAATTATACAATGCATGTAAAGGGCTTAGTCTAGGCTGGCACGTGAAGAGTGATCAATGTCACATAGTGTTAGTAATATTTCTCTGGGGATGACCTTTTCTCATTCTTTAATGTAATCTCAGTCCTTCTGAAAGTCTGCCCCGTACCTACTTCTGTGAACCTTCAGAGGATGTCTTCCATCTCCTGCTACAGATTAAGCACCTGAGTCCATCAATGTGACCATGATGGCACTGAGACCTCCATCTGCCACAGCTGGAGCTCTGCTGGTTCTGACACCATGGACAGGCAGCCCTCAGTGCCTGGACCACCAGCAGTGTATGCACTACCTTTCTTATCACATTTCCCTGAATTAAAAACAAACAAACAAACAAAAACCTCTCCCAGACCTTATCGTTTCCTTTTGGCTTTTCAATCAATTGTTGATGTTTATTTTCAACCCCTTTTTTTCTGAGCTCTCATGGAAGTCGGGCTAGGCAACGAGCTGGAGTGACAGAACTCTGCCCCTCCATCTCCCAGCAAGGGTTAGTTTTGTTTCTAGATGTTATGTTCCTTACTCTCAACTCTTAAGATGAGTTATTTCCCAGGAAGCTGTTGGGTCCCTCAGAAAACCTGGTAGCCACGCCCACCTTGGCTCTGGGCAGTTAGGAGCTGCCTCTAGCCTCTATCTGCTGCTCCAGATGCCAGGGAGCCCTTTTCAGAAGAGCATTTGCACCTCCAGCCTACAGAGGCCTGACCTTCAGCGCTTTTTAAAGACACTTACCTTTCCCTCATGTACGTACTTCTCAATGCCTTGGGGAAGGACAAACCCTCTGGCCCCTCTTAGGGGACATAGTTAGGGAGTATGGCAGACAGAATCTTTGCCAACAAAGATGTCCACATCCGAATCCCCAGACTGTGAACCTGTTACCTCACTTGGCAAAAGGGACTTTGCAGGGGTAATCAAGTTAAGGATTTTGAGATGGGGAGATGACTCTGAATTGTCAGGTGGGCCCAATGTAATCACAAGAGTCCTTGTAAGCGGAAAACAGACTAGTCAGCATTAGGAAAGGAGCCGTGAGGATGAGAGCAGAGATGTGGTTGTGTGTGAGGCAGATGGGAAGATGCAACCCTGCTGGCTCTTAAGGTGGAGGAAGGAGCCGTAAATCAAGGAATACGGTGGAAAAGGTAAGAACACGGTGCCCCCCCCAACCCCCGGGGCTTCCAGAGGAAACACAGCCTGCCAACACTTTGATTTTAGGACCCCTGACTTCCAGAACCGCGATGAGATACCTTTGTTGTTTTCGACCGCTAAGTTCATGGCGATATGTTACAGTAGCAAAGGGTGACTAATACAGGGGGTGAGTGAGCGCATTCAACATAATAAATCCACTGCAGCATTTCTATGTCCGTAAATCTTTTGATTCCTTCGTCTGCCTTAAGCCAAGGCGTTCTGGTGTCTCAAAGTCCTTTCGTCTGAGTCTGCGTTTCAGCCATTCCTCCAAGCAAATATCGAGAACCATTTTCGGCTATGCGAGCTCACACACTGAATCCAGAACCTCCAGTAAGTGCCCTGTTTCATAAGTTCAGCCAAATCTAAAAGGGCGTTCCTTTCTTCCTGGGTTATGCCGTTTGGAATCCACTCCCACCCCTTCTTCCCTGCTTTCTGCTGATACTAATGAGCAAGTCTTGCAATTCCCGAAGTGGGTGAGACTTCTCCTCCCAGGTCAGGCTGGAAACTCCCTCCCTGATTCTAGCACTGTCAGAATAGAGAAACCAGGAATCCCCCGTTAGGTCACCCCAGGTGCTCGCATGACATAAAGCAACGGGGAAGCAGGATCTGCTTCTGCAGGTGAGGAAGCTTCATTTAAGGTTGGAATCTGCCCAGATATCCTCCTTCCAATCCTCTCTCTCCCGATGTTGTCCTACTTTCACAAAAGAAGATAGTGTGAGGCGGGAGAGGACAACCTTTGATGTAACTCAGCAACCCACGAAGGCAGACCTCATCTGATTTCTAGTTGCATCCGCCTGTGGCTATAAGACACGAGAGGTTTTTAGAGCGTCCGTAGACGTTCCTTAGTTCTCTGGTTCTTAAAATAAATGTTAGGGCTTCCCTGGTGGTGCAATGGTTGAGAGTCTGCCTGCTGATGCAGGGGACGCGGGTTCGTGCCCCGGTCCGGGAAGATCCCACGTGCCGCGGAGCGGCTGGGCCCGTGAGCCATGGCCGCTGAGCCTGCGTGTCCGGAGCCTGTGCTCCGCAACTGGAGAGGCCACGACACTGAGAGGCCCGTGTACTGCAAAAAAAAAAGATGTTAAACCCTGAACTGATCGTATATTTTTTTCATTAAGCTTTCTGACAGAGTAAAAAGCATAGCTCATATTCTCTAGGTAGGATATCCCTGTTGCTTTCAAATCCAACCAGATAAGACCACCATCTCCAAATTCCCCACTTTTCTGGGAGGACTGATACTAATTATTACTAGGGTAAAAGTTCAGTTGCAGACAATAGACTCCACGCTAGCTGGTTTTTAAGTAAGAAAAGACCTTTATCACGGGCTATTAAACACATTCCAGAATCGTTAGGAAAGCTGCGGAAACAAACTCCGGGCTGTACTTCTAAGAACAACTTTTAAATTACAGTACAGTATCTGGCAGCTCTTGCCTCTGCCACAGCCCGATGTCAGGAGGCTGCCAGCCCAGGGTTGAAGGCTGCCTGCACGCTCACTGGTCCCAGAACCACACTAGCTCTGCTAGGACCCAAACAGACAGAAAGGGGGCTCATTGTCCATATCGCATTCAAGTCCCAAGCAAATGTTTATGCTCAGCAGACCTACATCACATCCAGAAAACCTAAGTGCACGGGAGTCCTAGGAGATGTAATCTTTAGCATCCCAGCCTCCGCTCTAGGAAGGCAGGTGAAGAAACCATTCCATAGCATCTGCTCACTTCCCTTGAGGATCCCTAGGTGAAGTCCCATCAAGGACCATCAAAGAGGGACTTCCCTGACGGTCCAGTGATTAAGACTTTGCCTTCCAGTGCAGGGGGTGCGGGTTTGATCCCTGGTCCCTGGTCTAGTCGGGGAGCTAAGATCCCACATGCCCCACGGCCAAAACAACCAAAGCGTATAACAGAAACAATATTGTAACAAATTCAATAAAGACTTTAAAAATGGTCCACATAAAAAAAAAAAGTCTTAAAAAAAAAGAACCAGCAAGGAAAATTGTGCGATGCCAGTAACCTGAGGCAAGTGGCTGCACTGAGTTGGGGACATGCCAAGAATCTCTTCTTGGCAAAGGAGCCGGGAGTCAGAGCAAAGGAAGGAGAACCAGTTGCCTTGCAAGTGAGGAAGGCAATTCAGCCTCAGTGCAAGTAATCTTGGTTCAGAAATTTGAACTCTGAATTGTGTTCCATTGCTATCTTTTTGTGTTTTGGATTTCTCTTCATAGTTACTTTTATCTTATCTTTTTAAGGTCTCTAGTTTTATTTCAGAAAGAAAGAGAAAAAAGATTATTCAAGATATACAGCCAGAGCAATAGTGAGAGAGGAATGGTTCCTGCCAGAGGGGAATTCCCTCTGACAAGCTTCTCTCTTTGACACTTCTCAGCTTATGTTGAATTTGGCAAACGGGACCCAAAGATGTGTGGTTTTTATTTTGAAATTTGGATCTATACAATTAACTAAGCGAAAGCTAGCATGTTGTATGAATGCTAATTAATTACTCCTCATTTAAATAACAACAGTTAAGACATTGTTCAAGCTGTACTGGTTTGCATATGCAAATGGTGTTTTTCTCCACTCCGAGAAACTCACTGATCACAGCTGCATGAAAAATGTCTGCTTTATGAAGTTTCCGTCAATCTTCACATGATAATGCTTAGTTATGCAGAATTGATTAGCATCTGCAAATGAAGAGATCTGACTT
This sequence comes from Aethalodelphis obliquidens, assembly GCF_003676395.1. NCBI lineage: Eukaryota > Metazoa > Chordata > Mammalia > Artiodactyla > Delphinidae > Aethalodelphis > Aethalodelphis obliquidens. The sequence goes on along the minus strand of NW_020837967.1, from coordinate 2,571,483 downwards.
TCATTTATGTCTACCTTTAACTCCTAGAATTGCCCAGTTAATCCTTAAGAGGTCTTATGAAGAATAATCATTTAATGGGGAATCAAATAATAAAACATTTAAACCGGGATGCACGTATGTGAACGAGCTTGAGAATGTGTGTGCTTCTAATAAATGGGGTTTATGGAGCCTTTTGATTTATATAAGAGCAATAATCCCTGAGAACCCCGAGCAGCTCACATTGGCAACAGTCTCCTCCGTGAATAAGACTGTCCTTGTTTTCTCTGCACCTTTTTCCACTTTCTCATAAGCATTTTTAAACTGTACTGTTTTTCTACACTGAAGTCATCAAATTACCTCAGAATTTTGCAATAAAGTCAGAGAAAGGCCATTATTTAATCACAGCTGCCTAAGCTGTTTTAACATCTCCCACACTCTGCCACCAGAAACCATTGGCTCCACTTGCAAGTTTTTCTCAGCTCACACCAAGACTGGTTTGCTGTCATTTATTTGAATGTATATTGGAGGTTTGCACATCTTAAAAGAGAAACTGGCTCTAAGCCTCCGAACCCAAATCCATGGTAAGAAACCATCTCCCTTTTTTACCCAATTAGTCGGTCTGGAAGCCAAAAATGCTCTGGAAGTAAACTTGGGCATTGGTAGAAATCCAACATGGATAATTCCGTTAAACAAAAACGTATCCAACTTTTCTCTCAATTACGCAGGTCCAGCCACAAACCACATTGTTCCTCTGGGTCTTAAACAATGGGTGATTGACCTGAGGCTTTCTGAGAATTACAAGATTAGCATCTGTGGCTGAATATGTAACTGTCTCCAATTAAAGGCTTTCTTCTTCAGTGCTGTGCTATTGATTAATTTGTAATCTGCCAGCATATTTTCTTATGTTTACTACCTAAGACACAGTCCCGGGGAGGAACGCTCCATGAAACACCTCGTCGATGATCATTTAAAGTACAGTGGTACATCTTAACTGCTTTTTGGAGAACAGATGTGATGCTGAATAATCAGTTTTATTATTCATCTGCTTCTCTCTTCTCATATCTTTCACAGACAATATATATCAACTGGATAATTTCTCTTATATGATCAAGGAATTAGTCACATATGCTTGTAGTATGTAATTGGGGGGAAAAATTTCCTAAGGGGAGTTGATATATATTGTAACTGACTAAACTAAATATTTTATTGATTCTTAAAAACTATTAAAACTCATTCAGATGGTTCATGTTCTCAGACGGTTATCATTCAGTGCCTCCCTGAAAATGTATCAAGGGGCTCCTGGGGGCATCAACACCTTCAGTTGCAAATAGCATCTATCTCCATAACAAGAACACCTTCCTTGGCCTGGCTTCCTTACCTGGCAGGAAGGCAGTGCCAGGTAAGGAGGGCAGTGTTTCTCTATCTTCCCAGAATAAGAACTGACTCCAGTGAGAACACACGTAGGAAATCTACACGTTCTTAAGGACCAGATTAATCAACCATGTTTGGTAGCTTTCATATAGGCACATGGGAAAACTTGCTCCTCCGCTGTTTTTGATCACCTATTCTGGAGAGGGCACGATGGTTTATTTCATATGCCATCTCCAATGAACTCACAGGAGCTCCCTGGGGCACTGGGTTGAGAGGATTCTGAGGTCGTATATGAGCTCACTAGGAAAGAACCTGTGTGTCAGACATCATCTCGGCCTCATCTTGCTCACGTCTTTTGCTCTGGCCGATGCCTCAGCAGCACCTGTGCACAGGTGACGGCTGATAGGACCTCACTTCAGCCGCCTTGTGCACCTTTTGTCTTTTGTCCAGGGACACCTTTGCCCGTTTCGTGAGGGATGTCCGCAGGGACTGGGTTGGCCCTTCTGCCAGTGGGCAAATTGCTGGGACGACCCTTGACCTTGGGCTGGTAGCCAGTGACTAAGTACTCCATTTCTGTCTTGGACAGGCAACTCCGAGGAGAATTCTACACCATTGCTCAGGTGGTCCTTAGGGCTGAGCCTTAGTTGCCCACAGCAGTAACCAGCACCGTGGGGCATCCATAGGTTGGCTTCCCCGCCTTCCCTCTCGCTTTCTCCTCAACTCCCTGCTGCTATCCTCTGAAACCACTTCTCAAAGTAAATTATTTCCATAAGAATTCTTATTTCTAGTTCTGCTTTTGGGGGGAAATCCAAGCTGAGGAAAAATGCCATGCTAAATTATTGGGGTTAGCCCTGAGTAAAGGGTTCTTAGGGAGCTAAGCTCTAAGCCACATAGTTGCCACACCTCGTCTCTTCCGCCCTTTATAATGATTTAAACTCTAATTAATAACAGAGCAACTCCACTGAGATGATTGGTCAGTTGAAAACTGTTGTCATCATGTAAACTTTGAAACCAAGCTTGTATTTTACCTTGAAGTTCAATCTTTGGTTCATTATCTCTAAAAATCAAGACAAATTGCTCATTCTCATCGTCATCCACATCAACCTTATCTGAGTGTTTCTTCTACGTGTGTACATTTTAAAAATATGATCTAAGTCTTGGTGGGGAATCAAGCTTGCAAGACTAAAATGTAAGCAAGAAAGAAAAGACCCAAGGGCAAAAGTTAATACTATGAAATAGCATGTTCTAAAAACTAAATAAATGGCACAAAGAGAAGATTGTTAGCTTTAGAGTGACTCCTTGGGTAAGAGGTGGAACTTGATTGAGTTGGACGTCCAAAGGTCTGAACAGGCAGAGGAGTAGATGGAGAATTGCAGGCTGAGGACTGGTTTGAGCAAGTGTGCAGCATGGGATGTCCATGGCATGGTCAAGAAACAATTAGTCAACTAGTATAGGGGAGAGGACATTTATGGAAATGATGAAATCTGGAGAGTTAAGTTGGTACTAGACTATGGAGAAGCATAAAGATCAGAATAAGAAATCTGGTTGCTTATTCCACAAGCACTAGAGTCTTTTTGACGATTTGTTGATTCAGACGGCTGCCAATTATGCTTGAACCTTTTAGACCAGGAGCAATAAGAAAATATCTCAGGCCACATGGTAGAACACAAAGGAGACCACAGTCTGCTCTTGAACCACACAGCTGCTCCCCCCAAATCTTGGGACGAGTAAGAAGTGAATGTGAAAATTTTGAATAATGCTTGAACACAGGGGAGGCAAGAGGCAAGACTTTAGAGTTTGAACCTGAAGCTTCCAACCTCAATACCAGTGGTTTTTCTGAACGAAGTCACTGATTTTTACAGAAATCATCACCTCCAGATTCTAAGACTTAGAAGATGCTTCCAAGAAAGAATGTTTACAAGGCATTAAAATTTTAACCACCAAATATACTCAAAGACTTTAAATGATAAAATAATTAGGCAGGCAGGATGGAGCAGGAAAAAGGCTTTCAAATCCGCAGTGAGAGGATGGACTCAGCTGCCTCCTTGTAAATTTAATTTTATTTATTTTATCTTATTATTTATTTTATATTTTTAATTCTACTAAAAATTCATTCACTCAACAAATATTCTTTGCTTATTATGTACCCTGGAAGGTTATCAGAATACAGGCTTGGTGTCAAAGCTGCATCTAAACTCATTTTCTGACCATGGGATTTTGGCAAATTGTGTCTAATTTCTGGCCCTCAATTTTTTCTTTATGTAAAATGGGAGAAATAATACCCACCTAATAGTCTATTATAAGAATTACATTTATAAAATGCCTATAGTAATTGAACAATTAAAGGCAGCTTAAAATTTTTGAAGTTGCATTTTCCATATTATCCAAAAAATATTAAAGGATTAGTACCATATGATAGGACATTAGCTAATCTCCTAGCTATAATTTCAGCAATTGTGATGGGCTCTGCCTATAGAAGTAACTGGTTATAATTTAAATGTCTCCCTTAAATCTTTAAACTTCTGTAGGAAACATAAATTCTAACTTGTAACTCATTTAGGGATGGCCAAATCAATCTCCATGGATTTAGTTTCACTTCTCCCTTCTGACTCTAAAAGAAAATAAGCTGAAAGTTATTTGTTTCATGTGATTCTACTCAAATCACTTGGGACGTCTGCTTTCCAGTTTCTCAATGATTTAAAAATTCTTTCAAGCATTTTGGAATATACGATAACTTTTTACATGATTTTTAAAATTTTATTTATTTTTTATTTTTTGGCTGCGTCGGGTCTTAGTTGCAGCACGCAGGCGCACAGGCTACTCTCTAGTTGTGGCGTGTGGGTTATCTCTTCTCTAGTTGTGGCACACAGGCTCCAGGGTGCGTGGGCTCTGTAGTTTGTGGCACGCGGGGTTAGTTGCCCCGTAGCGTGTAGGCTCTTAGTTCCCCGACCAGGGATCGAACCCACATCCCCTGCATTGGAAGGCAGATTCTTTACCACTGGACCGCAAGGGAAGTCCCTGAAATATACAGTAACTTTTATCTTGCCCTTCCCATTCTTTGAGATTCAGTTATTTAAGCTTTTAGTAAATGATCGTTATGATTCTATTACATCAACAGCTCATCCTAAAATTTTCTACAACTAATCATTGAAAAAAGCATTTTAATACTTAGATTTCCTTAGGCAGAGATAATGCAATTGATAAAAATTCCAGAAATTAGTAAAATCCCCAATACTTATTAATAAGCCTGTTATCTTTGATAGTATTGTGGTGATATATCTATTGAGTAAAAAGCTTTGTGCAAGTTGGAAAAATACTTAAAAGTGACATTATCAGGTGTCATTTTTTTAACCAAAAAAACCCCCCCAGAAAAACAAGAAAGCGCATCAGAAACATGATAGCCTTAGTTTCAAGAGTTGTTTCCGTCTGGAGATGGAAGAAATTCTACCATATTTACCCATAGTTGACATGTCTCCATCAGTTAGAAACGAGGGCAAGGTACATAGCAAAATGTGATTTCAGTCAGTAGCTTGAATCATCCAGCAAAAAGATTTTGGCCTTATAGAGTCTCCTTCCAAGGATGCTGTGCAAGCAGGTATTTTCTTCACAAAGATGAAAGCAGTCGCTATTCAAAACCAACATGGCTAGGTTGAAAATAACAGCAACATCTGTGAATTTCTCTGCAAACCCATCAGCAGGAGACAGGCGGTAATTTAACAACCAAATAAACAAAGTAAATGACTCTACAGAGAGCTCCGTTATATAGGATGGGCTGTGGATGCTGATGCGATCAAATCGCTCAGGCTGTCCCACTGAGTTTGCAGTTTCTTCCCCAAATGTAGTGCCAAGTATTGTGGCTGCCGCTATTACCCCCTGGGTCTGAATGTTCCCTACTTCCAACCACCCATCTGCTACTGCATTCAAAGAGAACATCTCCACGTTTCCCAAGCACATTATAAACTTTCCCAGCTTTGTATCTTTGCTCGTGCCATTACCTCTTCCTGGAATGACTTGTGTTTATTTCTCCCCTTGGAGAAAGCCTACTTATTCTCCAAGATCTCGTTCATAGCATTATCACCTCCCCTCGGAAGGCTTTCTACTCAGCCTTTCTCCCAGAGGCACGTTATAGAACAGTAATTTACCTTGTGTTATGGGCTTAATTGTGTCTCCCCTCTCCAGAATTCATATGCTGAAATCCTAACCCCCAGTGCCTCAGAATGTAATTGCATTTGGAGACAGTCTTTAAAAAGGTGATTCAGGGGCTTCCCTTGTGGCGCAGTGGTTGAGAGTCTGCCTGTCGATTCAGGGGACGCGGGTTCGTGCCCCGGTCCGGGAGGATCCCGCATGCCGTGGAGCGGCTAGGCCCGTGAGCCATGGCCGCTGAGCCTGCGCGTCCGGAGCCTGTGCTCCGCAACGGGAGAGGCCACAATAGTGAGAGGCCCGCGTACCGCAAAAAAAAAAAAAAAAAAAGGGGGATTCAGGTTAAATGAGGTCAGTGAAGTAGGGTCTACTCCCATATGACTGGTGTCCTTATAAAAAGAGGGGATTAGGATAGACACGCACAGACCATGTGAAGAAACACGGAGAAAGTGGCTGTCTGCAAGCCAAGGAGAGAAACCAGCCCTACTGGCACCATGATCTTGGACTTTCAGTCTCCAGAACTGTGACAAATACATTTCTGTAGTTTAAGGTGCCCCATGTGTGATACTTTAATATGCCCAGCAAGCTACTACTTTCTAGCTCCTCCCACTAGAATTTAAGTTCCCAAGATCAGGGACTATGCCTCATCCCCACAATATATACTCTATAAGTATTGGTAATTTTAGTTAAAGTTCATTATATCGAAAAATGACAGGTGGTATGGTTGGATGGGAAGTTAGGCATGGATTGTGAAGGCTACTAACTGCTGAGGGAATCACAAGAGGCTTTATCTGAGATATGACCAGATTTTGGTTTAGACGAATAAGTCACTTAAGGGCAAAATTAAGGGTGGAGCCAAAGAGCTGGGAGGTTTTTGCCATTGTCTGGTCAAAGGATGAAGAGGCTGAGCGGGGGCAGCACAAGGGGAAAGGAAAAGAAGGAACGCATGTGCGTGTGAAAGACAACCGGAGGCAGAACCCACAGAACTCCACCCCTTGAATAGAAGAGGTGAAGGAGAGAAAAAGAAACAGGGGAACCAAAAAGTACTCTGAGGTTTCCAGCTTGGAAGCCTGGGTGGGTGGTGAGTCAACCAATCAAGATAGACATACAAGAGGAGAGTCAGACTTGCAGGCAGGAGGTACGAGGACACTGAGATCTACGTAAGTGCGTTAGATTTCAGGTGCCTACAGGTGTTCAGATGGGCTAGTCCAGTTAAGAGCTAGACATTTAGAAACGAATAATGTGCTTTTGCAAACTCTATAGCATCTAGAGGACAAGAAGCTATGCATCAGGGAGATCAGCTCGGTGCTTTGTGTCCACCTAGAGGGTGGGATAGGGAGGGTGGGAGGGAGACTCAAAAGGGAGGGGATATGGGGATATATGTATACGTATAGCTGTTTCACTTTGTTATACAGCAGAAACTAACACACCATTGTAAAGCAATTATATTCCAATAAAGATGTTAAAAAAATTTTTAAAAAGCTGTGCATCAGACGCTCCTGCAGGACACTTAGATTTTCAAGAAAGAGAAGAAAAGAAAGCACCTCGCAGAATCTGTTCTGGCAGGAGTGGTAGCTCCGGGACTTCCCTGGTGGTCCAGTGGTTAAGACTCCGCACTTCCACTGCATCCACTGCAGGGAACATGGGTTTGATCCCTGGTCAGGGAGCTAAGATCCCTCATGCCTCACAGTGCAGCCAAAACAAAAAAAACTGACCAAAAAAAAAAGTGTGGTAGTACCAGTTGTATGGTGCATATAATTGATGCGGGGGTGGGGGGGGAACATGTATTTCCCGCTCCTCATGTATCTTTCCAAGTGTGATTAATATCACACTTCCGGCTTCTCTCTGCTCCTTCACTGCCTCTATCCTAGGGAGGTGGAATGTCTATTCTGACTATTAAATTGGTGAAGGATAAAGTAGGCAAGTTGACTGAGTTCCTCCTTCCCTCTTGGAACTGAGCCTGTCCACAGGTCCCGTGAGTTCTGTGGGCATCACCTTGGGGAGACTACCCCTGTAGGGGAGGTCTGCCCTGGTTCAAGGACTGGCTATGAGGTGGGTAAATCTTCCCAATTCTGAGGTTTAATTAGCAAGCTCATTTGACTCTAATACTAACCTTAGTATTTTAACTTAGCTGTCATTAGGAATAAAGATATTTGTTCTCCCGTTGCCACTGCCGACTAAAAAAATTATTCACAACCTAAAAGTTGTGAGTTGTGTTTTATTCGGTGGAAATTTTTAGGGCTTCAAGCCCGGGAGACAGCATCTCAAGTAACCCTGAGAAAACTGCTCCGAGGAGACAGGCGTAGGGCCGGGCGAGCTAGGATATATGAGTTTTACAACAAAGGGCAGGTACTCTGAATGTCAAAAGATTTTTGTTATTAAAGAAAACCAGATATCTCAAGTTAAGGAATTTAGTGCTTTTCTATGTATGGGAAGATGCAAGAGTCTGGGCTCACTGAAATCACTCCTTTGCTATGCACCTTAGCTACCAGGAGCCGGTGTCCTGTGTTTTCACATCCTGAGTTTCCTCAGGGCTCACCTTATGGAGTGGCTGCAGTCTGATGGCTGCTAGATGGCAGGTATTCTGTTTCCTCCCTGAGTTCCCTCAGGGCTCACCAGCTCACCATAGGCTGTGGCCGCAATTGCTGATGACTGTGACATCCTTTGTTTACTGATATGGCAGGAAACATTCCATTTCTCAACACTAATTTGTCTTATTTGTTCAGAACTCAGACGGGGAAAGGCAGTAATATTTATCAGGCCACCTTAAGACTCCCTCAGCAGAATCCTGGGCACAGGGTAAGCTGTGGGTTTGTACACCAGGAGTAACAATACCAGGGTCTCCAGTCATGAAGGATAATGTGCATATGTTCCTGGCTGCATGGTCTCCATGTTTGATTCCATGGCCTTCCTGGAAAACACGTGAGCTAAAAAATCTCCTTCAACAAATGTCTTTTCTGCTTAAATTAGCTCTAGTTAGTTTTGTAATTGAGAGCCCTCACCAATACCCTGTGAGTAAGATGATATGATGATTTGGAGTTGCAAAAGCATGGTCACTCTAGCTAGAACAGATGAATGGTGAGTTACACTGATTCTAGAAAAAATCATGGAGGATTTTAGGGGGAAAAGACAGAGCTCAAGAGTAGTCAAGTATCTTGTCTTAGGGAGAGAGTGCCTGCAATAACGATAGAAGTCTTCCAGTGGTCTTGAGAGGCATACGTGTTTGTAAAGAAGGGGTATAGCAGTTACCATCATTGTGGTACAGTTTTATGAATTCTTTTCCAAAGCTCTTGTCGGCTTAAAAAAATGCACAACGTGAGAGTTCTGAGTTAAATTTCATTTGGGGCAAAATGAGGCCTGCAGCCCGGGAGACAGCATCCCAGATAGCTCTGAGAAACTGCTCCAAAGAGGTAAGAGGGAAGGTCAGTATATATGTGATTTTGGTGAAGGGGGAGTACATACCATCGAGCACATATTTTTTTTTGCAGAAGGTTACTGCTAGTCACGAGAAGCAGTCGTCACCATGAAGGATTTTAGTGCTTTTCTAGATATGAGCAGATACAAGAATTGGGCTCATAAAATTGGCTCCTGAAAAAATCTAATTATCCGTAGACCTGTTCTGCCAGTTTTTCCCAGAGCACAGAGTGCCTCATTCCTGATCTCCACCTGAACTCCTTTCAGAGGGTGTTGGAAGTCAGCGGCTGCAGAGGCTCGTGACTTAATCCTTGTAGAGGGAAACGGCGAGTACCATGGAAAATGCCAATTTGTAGTCGACACTGTTCAGACGGATACTTCAGAACCCACATTTTCTTCGTTTATTTTAGAAAGCTAGTGTGGTGCATATGCCACATACACTGTGCCTACCGTGAGGTCTGGGGCAAAACTCTATAACTGAATATTCACACTAAATGGAATCAAGATTACAAATAGACTCATGTCTGTTTACTAAATGAGTGTCGGCATCAAACTGATGAAAAATACTTGCAGTTTTCTGAGGTTTGGGGATGATACCGAGCAGGGCCCTGTGGGGCTCCTGACACAAAGCCTTTCTGTGATTACAGGAAATAGGCTTCATTCAGCCTCCGTGACCTTCCCTGAGTTCTAATGGACAGATTCAAGCAGTTGCTAATGAGGGAAGGGAGGGAATGTGAGGCCAGGGAGAAACAAACGGTCAGGAGAAACAATAGCGCATCCTTAGGGCACGGTCCTGGTTCCCCATCAACAGATACACACAACAAGTGTCTTTGAGCTGTTTTGCAGATACTGAATCCCCAACCAGGTGGGAGACGTTAACTGTGTACTGCTCACAAGCGCGTAGACCCCAGACCGGTTGGAACCAGAAGGTCGATGATACTGACTCCCACTTACCTCCCCACCAACCAATCAAAAGAATGTCCACCAGCTGATCACGCCCTCTTTGAACCATTACTATAGAACGTCTCACTACCTTCTCCAACTGGGGGCACATAGTTTTTCAAGGCAGGAGCCCGCTGTGTCCCCCCTTTGAATGGCAAGTAATAAAGCTATCCTTTTCTACTTCACCCAAAACTCTGTCTCCAGGATTTGATTCGGCGCTGGTGTACAGACAAGCTGAGCTTTCGGCATCAGGGGCTTTTTAAGCTGTGGTTAAGGAATTGTATGGCTGTGCTGAATTTACTCTCACCTCCATTCACTGAGTAAATAGCTGACCTTGGTTGCATTTCCCAAGAAACTTTCCTACTGGTAAGAGGATGAGATAACCAGCTAATGACCCTAATCCTAATGGTTTTGGCAATAATATTTCCCAGAGTAAGTTTATATTCTTAAACTTTGCCTTGATATTAAGGAATAAATCTATGCAACTGCCCACTTGACAACTACAAATGTACATCTAAGGCTTCTCCAATGTAACGTGACCACAACAGAGCTCTGAATTTCATTCCCATCACAGTCAGGGAGCACCGTCATTCATCCAGTTGCAGAACAAAGCCTACAAGACTCACCTTGGTCCTCTCGTTCACTCATTCCCTACATGAAATGCATCAGCCCCATGTGTGGGTTTGAGTCTTACTTTGGAATGTTTTTCTTTTTCCAAGATTATTTTTAAACCTCCCCCATGCCAAGGCTTGCCTAGTTGTGTCCACTGGAACTCCAGTCAGTCATGCGAAAATTCCCCTCACTCTTTGACCACTTCTGGGCATGCGTTTTTCACCTCCCTGGCTCTCTTCCGAGGACCTGCCTTACTGGAAGCCTTCTTGAGCCGTTGCTGCGTTACCTTTGATACCCTTCACGCCACGGGGTCTGGAGGCTGTGGCGTGCTCTCTTACTCCTCACGTTTGCTTCCTGAAACGTCTGCCTTCCTGAAACTCCCTCCATTTGAATTTTATGGCAGCAGATTACTGACCCAATTTCTCCTCCTTGTTGCCTTTATCCATTTTCCCAGGGACACTCTCCCAAACCCCTTGGATTTTTTATCTCCTCTCTTGCGGTCATTTCTGTGACATTATTTCCATCATAATTCCAGATACACATAAGTGATCCTTCTAATATGCCCTCAGTTCCTTGATCTTCTCCTCCTATTTTCTCGTCCTTTAAATGAACTCACTCCCATGGTCCTTCCCTTGACCTTGTCATTACAAATAACTGCAAACCTTGTATGTCTTGACCACCATCTTCTGTCTTTCTAGATCACTCCTTCTAGTATTCTTGCTCCAACCAACCTTTCAAACCCTGCCAACACTGGGCCTTCAGTCCACCTGTCATATCACCATCTTTACTGTCCTTCTTCCCCTCATATCCCCACATTGACTTATTACTCGTTTTTATGGAGGTGATTGGATTGCAATTTTCTGAGGGCAGATGATCCCTTTAAAGTAAAGAAGTTGCTCTTTGTTTTTATTTGTAAACATATTAAACACTTCTTATGATGGGAGAGGACTAATTAAATCCAGTATTTCAATATCTGGTGTAATCAACAATGTAACTATAGTTAACAATATGGTATTGTATACATATATCAAACCATCATATTGTATACCTTACATACACACAGTTTTGTTTTCTGTTTTTTTTTTAAATTAATTAATTTATTTTTGGTGTGTTGGGTCTCCGTTGCTGTGCAGGCTTTCTCTACTCTATGGCTGTGTGTGGGCTTCTCATTGCCATGGCTTCTCTTGTTGCGGAGCACGGGCTCTAGGCGCGTGGGCTTCAGTAGCTGTGGCTCGCGAGCTCTAGAGCACAGGCTCAGTAGTTTACACACAGTTTTTAATTGTCAGCGCTACCTCAATAAAGTCGGGGGGAAAAGAAAATACATAAATAAATAAAACATTTGCTCTTTGTTTTTTTTGTAAGTGGATTAACCACTTCTTATGATATGAAAGGATTCATTAAATCAGCCATTCAATTCTTTCATATAAATATTTAAGCGAATCTATTTCACATGTGTAAACGTATTGTGATTAGCTACTTTTTTTTTTTTTTTTTTTGCGGTACGCGGGCCTCTCACTGTTGTGGCCTCCCGTTGCAGAGCACAGGCTCCGGACGCGCAGGCTCAGTGGCCATGGCTCACGGGCCCAGCCGCTCCGCGGCATGTGGGATCTTCTTGGACCGGGGCACGAACCGGTGTCCCCTGCATCGGCAGGCGGACTCTCAACCACTGCCCCACCAGGGGAGCCCTAGCTACTTTTAACTAATTCATCTAGATACAAATCTTGTTTGAGTGATTTCTATGTACCATTTTGTTGGGGATGTGATAGAACGCAAAACAGGAAAAAAAGGATCCCTGCTGCCACGGACTTTATGTTCCAGAAAAATGAAACTAACTGGGAAGGAGGATAGGGAGGGGTGCGGGGCAGGGGGACACATAGGGAAGAGTGGGTATGGATGGATGGCGGGGGGAGTGTTCTTAGGGGGTTAAATCAGAGGAATTTTTTTTTTTTTTTTACGGTGTGCGGGCCTCTCACTGCCGTGGCCTCTCCCGTTGCGGAGTACAGGCTCCGGACGCGCAGGCCCGGTGGCCATGGCGCACGGGCCAAGCCGCTCCGCGGCATGTGGGATCCTCCCGGACCGGGGCACAAACCCATGTCCCCTGCATCGGCAGGCGGACTCTCAACCACTGCGCCACCAGGGAAGCCCGGGGCTGCGATTTTAAATAGAGTGATCAGGGAAATACTCACTGAGAGACTGATGTCGAGACCCAGAGCCGAAGGAGGTCTTGTGCAAATGTCCGGCGCAGAGGCTTGTGTGGCGTGCAAGGGAGCGTGAGGAAGCCGCGGTGTGGCTGGTGCCGAGTGAGGAAGATGACTCAGAGTGATGCTGGGGAGCGGGGCCGGGGCAGATGTCAGAGAAGGGAACCCCTGGAGGGCCGGGACACAGGAGCATTGCATGTGACGTGGGCATTAACAGGGTCCTCGGGCTGCATGCAGAGGACAGGCTGCAGGGGAGGGTCTCCCCAATGCTGTCCTGCATTGACACAGATGCCACAGACATCTGTGCTTGTGTATAAACATGAACACGCTGATACCATCTTGCTCGGTGGCAGATAAGAGCCTGACAGATGTAGAACAGCCCACTCTGCCTTTCTTGTTCTATACTACGTTGCTGTTCCCTCCAAGGCTTAAACCCACATGTGAAAATCAATTGTACCTGTTCCTCTCGATACACTACAGAGTTTTACGTACCATATTCTTATTTGACTGTGATGGGTAAGGCAACCAGAAGAAACCATTTAAACTACCGTGTACTTCTTTCTCCACTTATACAGCGTTCCCTGGCAGATTTAGCAGATGGCTTCTTGAACCAGTGCATAAGGTTTAGTCAAGGGTGGTTTTCCCCTCACTGCTAGGTAACCCAAACATCTGAAAAGAGGATTTCCAAGGTCAAAATAACAGTGTCTTATGAAAATAGAATCTACATAAAACTTACTTGGCATCTCTAAGAGTTTCTGATGGTTCCATTTCAGAAACTTCAGAGTTTGGTTTTTGGGTTTTTTTGGGTTTTTTTGTTTGTTTCTGTTTGATTTGGTTTGTTGCTTGCATTTCCTTCTGATTCACTGTGAAATTCAGACATGGGCTCACATCATGAACTTAGCTGGTGCTTTTTACATGTTTACTAAAGAATTCATTAATTTCAGGTATAGAGTAAACTCAACCGATCACAGTGGAAGACAGAACCCTTGTTGAAAATAACCATGAAGATAAAATGCTGGATAGAGGAAGAGCTACTGTGAGGCCAACTTGCTTCAAGATGGGCTCTGATAACGGACACTTAGAGCTACTTGGGAAATGGGAAGGGTCACCTAGAAAGACATGTTCTCCAAATTTCCCAGAATTTGAATTAAAAGAGTGGCTGTTTGAAAACATACTGGAGGATGGAAAATGTCCAAGACACTGACACCTCCGCAGTTGTGTGTCCACAACTGTATTCTCATGGTGACAACAGATGCAGTCAGGCTCCATTTTCCAACAACTTTTGAAATGTGCAATAACTAACAGTGTTCATCTCAAGAAAAAAACTTATAACACGGCTTTTCATGGTTAAACACTCTTACTGAGCTACACTTTTTCTATTTTCTAGTGGAAATTATAACCACAGGTTACCATGTTTTCTTTCCTGTGTTTGAAAACCACATGTGTTTGAGTGAAAACATGAAGGTGAATAATGAAATGGAAGACTTTAAGATACTAGGTACCTGTCGCTGAAAATGAAAATGTCTTTTCACTGACGGCTTCCTCTGCTGCAAGAAATCCTAGTAAGTTGAAAATGGAGCTTTGAGTCCATCAATCTCAGCTGAATACAAATTACATTTGATTATCCAGAGTAAAAAACAAGTACTATTACTTGTCAGAATTAGGTTATTTTGTACCTTATAGATTTTTTAAATTGAAAGGAGCGTTATCTAGTCCATCACTGCATTTTACAACTGGGGAAACTGAGGCCCAGAGAGATGGTGAGACTCCCCCTTATCCACTGGCTTGCCAACAGTGAAGCCCAGGCGTGAATCTGGAGGTTTATTTCTCTGAAATCCATAAGCTTTACACACACCACCCTGTCTCTCTTCATAATATAGCAGATACTATTAGAAAGGTTTGGGAATATATTGAGTGCTTACAGTGGAATTTCCACATGTTTTATTGAAATGAACTCATCCCTACAAGGTAGGTAAGTGGAAGCAGAGAAGTGTTTAAAATGTATTGAATACCTACTATATGAGCAGGAACTTTCAGTGTCCTAGAAAGACTTTGATCATCAGGATTTAGCTGCTATTGAAGGTAAAGAAAAAGGCGATGATGCTTCTTTAAGGCTGAGAGTCAGAAACCAAATATATTGACATTTATTCTTTTCTAAATGCGTGGCTTGAAAATTCCATCTATTTCTCTGGCTTCCTCAGCAACACCAGAAATACCCACAGGACCACGCTGACCCTCTGTCACAAGATGCATCCTAACGCTCACAGGTTTTCATGAGGGATAAAGGCTGAGGGTAGGCTGGTTGGCCGGGAGCATGCAGTCCATTTGAACCTGGACCACATGGACCTTTTTCATACCACACCCCTCTCTGCCTCTCAGCCCAGATGGTGCCTCAGTGCGGCTGCGCCTTAAAAGATTCCATTCCCACACCTGGTCCTGGATTTAACAGTTGCAGAAACAACTTTGTAATCCATACCTGATGAAAGAGCGTGCACTAACCATCATGGAGCATCCCCCCCACGAGATAACTGGTACTCAGTTAATCAGGAGATTAAACCACAGATCAAATCAGTTCTTCACGAGCAAAGAAATATTCAAAAAAACGATAATATAGGAAAGTAGCTGTTTTCAAAAGGATATAAAACTTATCCTTCTGGAGTTTAGCAACATTATCTTTTGAAATAAACGTTTTCAGCTCCTTAAGTGTATGATTAAGTACAATTCAACAATTCAGAAGACACACAAATTTTTATCAACCAGCCCTCCTTTTTCATATTCTTTATCAACTCTCAGGATCTCTATCATTATAAACCTTATCTTTAATTACCTCAAGTAAAAATCTTCCAGATTATTCTTTATTGTCTTTATATTTTTGTCTGTATTTATATTTTATGCCAGTTATTTCATGATGCTTTAATCTCATAGACACGTTACCGCCCAAAAAGCAACATTGATGGGTCATAACGACTCTCATTTGTACTTCACATTCGTGATTAAAGTCCATTTAGAAATTGGCACAAGCTGCCTTTCACCCAAGTTGGGAAATATTCTAATTTTTAAAACATTTTTAGGCATTTACCCACTGACTATAGTGTGGACTTCAAACTATTTTTTACTGAATTTTTGCCTTTATAGGACAAACATTGTGTATTATTTACTCTGTACAAGGTGCAGTGGTAGGAAACTGGTCAGGGGCGGTGGTGGGAACAGAGACAAAGACACAAGCACAAATCTGAGGCTGAGATGTCAGTGTGCTACCCTGGAGAGGGGCGGCAGGTGGATTTCAGAGAGAGGGAGAGAGAGAGACTACTGTGAAATAAGAGGTCAGGGAAGCCTCACAGAGGAAAAGGAGCCTAGAATCACAGCAGTGAGGGTCCAAAAGGACTGGAAGCACCATCTTGTCTAACTCCCTCGTCATCAAACAAGGAAAAAGGACTCAGAAGATAGCAGTGACTTGTTTGAGGTCACGCTCTCATTGAGCTTAACTTGTGGCATATTGAGTAACACAGAGAGAGAGAGAGAGAAAGATAGGTGGGGACAGAGAGGGATAGGGAGAGAGACAGAGTGACAGACCCAGAGAAATAGAGAGAGACAAAGAAAAACAGAGACAGAGGCAGAGATAGATCAAGGAGAGAACTCACACATCTGCCCTGCAGTTGCACTCGCTGAGTTTGTGAACTCACCTTTACCTGGGACACCAATCCTGTTTCAGGCTACAGAGAAAGGGCTTTATGAATATGATAATATTATATTCCACTCGCAAATAACCCTTTTTAAGTCAGTTTTTCTAAACTGAAACAAACAAAAAAACAGTTTACCCATTTCTCCTTCCACCCCCTGCAAATGTCAATCTGCTCTCTATTTTGGGGCTTAGTATTTTTTGTTTTTTAGGTTCCATATATGAGAGATCATATAGTATTTGTCTTTGACTTATTTCACTTAGCTTAATGCCTTTGAAGTCCATCCATGTTGTCACAAATGGCAAGACTTCATTCTTTTTTATGGCTGAATAATAGTTCATATTATTCCATTATATATATATATATATATATATATATATATACACACATATATATAACATTATATCTATCTATCACAATTTCTTTATTCATTTATCCATTGATGGGCACTTAGGTTGTTCCCATATCTTGGCTATTGTAAATAATGCTGCAGTGAACATGCAGGTACATGTATCTTTTTGAATTAGTGTTTTCATTTTCTTTGGATAAGTATCCAGTAGTGGAACTGCTGGATCGTATGGTAATTCTATTTTTAATTTTTTTGAGGACTTCTGTTTTCCATAGCACCAACTTACGTTCCCACTAGAGCGTGCAAGTGTTCCCTTTTCTCCACATCCTTGCGAACACTTATTTCTAGTCTCTTTCAGATAGTAACCTTTTTATTGGGGTTGACACGTAGAGAAAAGTACATAAGCCATATATGTGCCATGAGATGAATTTATGCAAAGTGGACATATCTATGTAAACACCTCCCACATCAAGTGATAAACCAAGCCATAAGCCATTCTAAGAGCATAAGCCATTGTAATGCCCGTTTCCAGAAACTACATCATCCACATCCCTAAATGTAATAACTAATATCTTGACTTTTCATGGAATAAATTCATTATACCCATTTTTGAGCTTTATGTAAATGAAATCACACAGTGTATATTCTTTTAGGCCTGGCTTCTTTCACTCAGCATGACAATTTCTGAGAGTTGTTCATGCTATAGCAGTAGTTTGTTAAACTTCATTGCTGCCTCATGAAATGTGGTACATCATGATTGCACACATGATGCAAATATGTTGTTCACATCTTTTAGTGCGTGTTTGTATACGTGTCTATACTCAAGAAATGCCTGGGTCACGGAGTCTGCATATGCTCAGCTTTGGGTAGTACTGCCAAACAGTTTCCCCTAGTTGTACTAATTTGCATGAGAATTCCACTTTCTCCACATCTTCCCCATAATGTACATAATGGAGTCACTATGTCCAGAGTTACAAAGTAGATCATGGAATTTTTGGAATTTTCTTTCTTAGCTGAGAAATAAAAGGAAGAATGTAAGTTTGGAACCATGGAAGAGGTCTCCATTCTATCTGAATGAAATCACAAGGAAAAGAGAAACTATGAATCTGCAAAAGGTAAGTAAATAGAGGTTTGGAAAAACAAATACATGTACAATAGTTATTTCAAAACTCTTTTCAATGCTTTGATACTCTATGGAACGTGAAAAAAGGCCATAATAACCTCAAGAACCTATGTTTAAAGACTTTCCGTTGATTAATTATTTGGTTTCCTTTGCGCTGGTCCTCACTACCTTCCCAGGAGAAGTGAAAACTTGGTAATAATATTATAGCAGCTGGAATGTGGGACACCTTTTGCTGTTTCACTCAGAACGCTTAAGTTCTTAAGTTTTTAAGTCTTTTTAAGTTTGCTTGGCACATCAGGTCACATGACACGTTCTCAAGCAACAGCTGTCTTGTTTTTTGCTTGGAGAGAAACTTTCTTAGTGTGATTACAATTTAATCTGAATTTCTGCAGCCCTTCCCAATTTATGTAACACTCAAAGTGATTTACTTAATCTGGAAATTCAGTATTAATTGCTTTCGCCTGACCAGAAGCTTTTCCCTCTGGTTAAAAGTGCATGATCTAATTAGTAAACACGGAGTTGCTGGTTTTCTTCCTGCACAGTAGAAACTACTTAAAACAAATGACATTTGAGGAAAAAAATTTAAGCCATTCTGTGGAGTTATAAGGACAGGTTTAAACAGTATCATTATTCATTCTCTAATATATTTGTGTGTGGGGAGAGTAATTTTTGTTGTTTAGGAAAAAGCCAAGTAGCCGGTCCTGTTTAGAGCAACCAAAGCATTCCAATCATCTGGCTAAAAATCACATTTGCAATTTCTTGACAAAACATTAATAAATCAAGTAAAAATCAAACAAACAAATTTTTTAAAAGGTATTGTGAACCATAAACTACAAATTGTGTGATGCAGACAGTTTCAGCTTCAGTCTCAAGATTTGTGCTCTCAGCTGTGACTAGGATAAGATACCAAAGGATTAACAGTCATCTTTATACTTTGAGTATACGAGGGTTTTACAACTTCTTTTATATATATTTTAATATTTTTCAAATTTTCTATAACTAATATTCATTACAATTAGGCAACACGTAAAAGTTATTTTTAAAATAAAATAATCCCCAAAATTATAGATAAAAG
This sequence comes from Aethalodelphis obliquidens, assembly GCF_003676395.1. Classification (NCBI taxonomy): domain Eukaryota; kingdom Metazoa; phylum Chordata; class Mammalia; order Artiodactyla; family Delphinidae; genus Aethalodelphis; species Aethalodelphis obliquidens. The sequence continues at coordinate 2,552,600 of NW_020837967.1, read as the reverse complement.
CATGTAAGGAAATATATCAAAATGTTTATTGTCTTTGGTTGTGCAACTATGGGTAATCTTTTTTCTCTTTTTTCTTTTCTCTAATTTCTAGATGTGTGTGTATGCAAATAAATGCATAACTTTTATCATGGGAAAAATAATAAACATTATTTTTCAAAATCTGCATGCAGACTATGACCCCTATTTTTAGCCTCTTTAGTTGGTGGCTAGAATTCTCCAGACACAGTTTGGCATAGGTCCAAATGATCCCTTCCTGTGTTCTGAGTCTGGCTCTGCCACTCACTTGCTGTGTGATCTTGGATAAGTTCCTTACCCACTCTGAGCCTTAGTGGTCTCATTGGTAAATTGTAAATAACACCACCCATATTATAGGTTTGTTATGCGGGCTAAACAAGATAATACATGTAAAATACCATGGTACAAATGCTTTATAAACGGTAGCTGATCATTCAAAGTACAACATTCTCTTCTTAAGGTTTTCTAGGGACCAAAGTGCTTTAGAGGTTTGACCTACTCAATCTTCCTTATGAAATTGGCAAGATGTAATCTGCATACCTCTCCTTTATTTAATTTTAAAACAAACAGAAGTACTTGTGAAATAATGCATGATATTTGTAATCTATTTAGAAAAAAAGCTTATCTTCCAACTTAAGATACTGCATATATTTGATTTTGGGGCATATCTCCATCAAGTTCTAGTATGAGGTGTAGAAAGATTAATTTATTTTTCATTATTTTTAATGTTGCATAAATGTACAAATATAACCTATTGATATGATTACTTAAATATTACAGATTTTTCTTTTATCATCAGAGCACATTTTATTCAAGTCTTGGGCAGTTCGGGTTTATGGTTTGTGTGTGTGGTATGTGTGTGTATGTGTATTTTATGTGTAAAATGGAGATAAAGCATCTGCTCTCTGAGTGATATGTTGAATCCCAAAGGTAGGGCTTTACTTCTTTTGTTTTCTGACTCTGCCTAGTATACAAGCAGAAAAAGAAAAGACAGGAAAAAACAAAAGAAAAAGAAAGAAAGGAAGGGAGGGAGGGAGAGTGGGGAAAGAAAGAGAAAGAACGAAAGAAAGCGAGAAGGATAGAAAGAAGGAAAGAAGGGAGGAAGGAAGGAAAGGAAAGAAAGGAAAGAAGGAAAGGAAGGAAGGAAGGAAAGAAATATCAGCTTGGATCTACTTACAACATATGAGCCAATGTAAGTTTAAAGAAATAACCGGTCTTCACTTAGAGGGGTGGGATAGGGAGGGTAGGAGGGAGGGAGACGCAAGAGGGAAGAGATATGGGAACATATGTATATGTATAACTGATTCACTTTGTTATAAAGCAGAAACTAACACACCATTGTAAAGCAATTATACTCCAATAAAGATGTTAAAAAAAAAGAAAAGAAATAACCAGTCTTGAGCGTCACCATTTGGGGCTAAAAACAAACATTTCAGGGATGAGATGCTGGGGTTGGGGGGTGAAGTGGGAGCATGCAACAGAGCACCTCTGACTCACAGCACAGCCAAATATGGTCAATTTAGCCTCATTAGGCCATATTCTAACCATTGAGAAAAAAAGAAATTATATTTTCATTTCGCAAAATATTTACTTTAAACTGAATGGTTGAAACTATTTTGTAGTCAGGAAAGCTGAACACGAAGAAATTCTTGACTGTCAGCGTTTTCCTGTGCCATCAGTGTATGACTTCCTCGAGAATATTTGAATTTTTTATACCAATGACTCTATTAAATCAGCAACGAGCACTAGAAGCAAATTATATTACATTCCCCATCACTAACAATTAGAACTACCTTTTAATTGGCATTTATTCTTGGCCTTTTATAGCTCAAAGAAACCTGACAGAACAACCCCATGTAGTCCAACATAAATCCCCTCCCTCCATCTGTGTGTGTGTGTGTGTGTGTGTGTGTGTGTTTTAATGGCAGAATAAAACCATAAACAACATGTGTTTGAGAGGTGTGGATTGAAGAAAAAGGGAGTAATGAGGGGCAGGTGTGTTATTTGCTTTTTCAAAAAGGAGACTGAGAAACAAAGCACTTTACTCTAACGTGCCTTCACTGATTCCCAGATCTAAGGGTAATTGTGCAGTGTCAAATCGTAGAATTGCAATAATCAAATTTATAAAGATGACCAAAGTTTCATCTTAATTTCTCCCTCCAGAATTCACAGATTAATTCTCAGATTTATTAATCCTCCCTGGGGAGGATTTCTCATCAAAATGTACGGTCTTTTGCACTTTCAGTTTGCTGTTGTTTTTCCACTGGTGGAAGAGAATCACTAAAAAACGTGCTCTGTATAGATGATTCTATCTAGTCAGTCTCCCTTTAATTTCGGACAAAGTTTTATATCCATTGGGGCCATACTCATTTTGCTGATATACCTGGACTCACCAAATCCAAAACGTATCTGTGGATCCTCAGAGATTCTGGACCTTTCCTTTCTCCCTGATTCTATCCTTAGACCTTACAAACACACCAGAAGTTTATTGTGTTAACTGGTATCCATATTAAAACATTGAAAACGTTACCATTCACTATCTGATTCAGATACTTATGTTACAATTGGAGTCTCTTTAGGGGCAGGGATGACTTCTAAAAAATGGTGCCTAAGGACTTCAGAAGCCACAACTAAAACAAGATAGCACATACAGAGTGAAGTAAGTCAGAAAGAGAAAAACAAATACCGTATGCTAACACATATATACGGAATCTAAAAAAAAATGGTTCTGAAGAACCTAGGGGCAGGACAGGAATAAAGACACAGACGTAGAGAATGGACTTGAGGACACGGGGAAGGGGAAGGGTAAGCTGGGACAAAGTGAGAGAGTGGCATGGACATATATACACTACCAAATGTAAAATAGATAGCTAGTGGGAAGCAGCTGCATAGCACAGGGAGATCAGCTCGGTGCTTTGTGACCACCTAGAGGGGTGGGATTGGGAGGGTGGGAGGGAGATGCAAGAGGGAGGAGATATGGGGATGTATGTATATGTATAGCTGATTCACTTTGTTATAAAGAAGAAACTAACACACCATTATAAAGCAATTATACTCCAATAAAGATGTTAAATTAAAAAAAAGACAGCAATATTGTGTTTTTATAACGCTCTACCTTAAAAAAAAAAAGAAACACTTTCATGCTCAATTTCTTTATGATGTAACAATATTTGATGCTCAGGAAAAATGATTTACTCTAAGCGTCCTGCATCATTAAAGATTAAAATTTTTATTTGTTTTATTTCCTATGGCTGTATTAAGTGGGCATTTTGATACCTTCTAATTTACAACTTGCCATCTACACGTGTTAATTCTTCTTAGAATACTGTATTCATCAGGACATCTGTAAACATACACGATTCATTTAGTGTTTCGAGAATAAGGCTATAATTTCAGCTCTTGTCTCTGTGCATGATGGCAAAAATCATGGCTTTGGGGGTCAACAGACTGGGAGTCAAGCCATACCCCACACTTATTGGCTCAATGAACCTGGCAAATCATTTATTTGACCTCTGAAGCTCAGCTGTCCTATCTGGAAAATGAAGAGGATATTACTCATCTCAAGGGACTTGTTGTAAGAATCAAATTAACTAACTTAAACAAAGCGCTGGGCACCATGCCTGGACACCCACCATAAATGCACATTAAGTTTTAGCTTATGTTAGGTGCACTCATCATCTCTTTCTTAAATGGAGACAAAACACCTACCTCCCCTACGTTGTCTAAGATTTTAAAATTAGTTTAACATTACTAAGCATGTATAATAACAGCAGAACTCTCAAACATACCAGATTATGAACATTGTTCCTTTTTCATTTCAGGATAAAATTTGCATTCACCTTTCACCATTCCCCCTCATGGTTTGGAAGAGTTGATATCAATCTTACTATCAACAGTAATCAAGGTTTACTTACTCCCTAAGGGGAGGACCAATTTTTGCTTCCCGGTTTAGAGCTCTCCTCTGGCAATAAAAATTTCTAATTGTTATCCTTTTTTCCCACTTGAATGTCTATAAAGTTGGAGGGAAAGGGGAAAAAAAATCTCCCTTTCCCTTGTCCAAGCTGTGGATTTAAAATACCTGTTTTTATTAGAGGCAGTGGTATTTTTATTGAGGTATAGTTGATTGATAATATGTTATTTTCAGGTGTACAACACGGTGATTCTAAATTTTTATAGGTTATACTCCATTTATAATTATTATAGAATAATGGCTATATTCCCTGTGTTTTACAAGAAAATATCTGTTTTTTGTCTGTGCCTCTTTCACCCGTAGCTCCTAGAATAATTTTGACATTTTCTGAATAAATTTACACCAGACACAACATGGTTATCAAATCTTCAGTCAGGGTAGGTCATTGTCTTCCAATTCCAGGCTGATTCTTCTGGGTGTTGAGGTGGACCACTTTATAAACTCCTCATGAAATTGTCTGAACTGGTTTCCTCCGAGTGGTGACTTTCTGCACAGACAGAAGGGTCCTTGCGAAATTATCCTCTGTTCAAACTGTCTGTGGGATCATATCCTACTTCTCCCTAATACCGTCTTTCTCCAAATTGAGGCCCATAATAAGAATGTTTTCTTTTTAATTTCAATCCCAAGGTCAGTTTCCCAGAAGGGTGTCAGAGCTGGCCTGTTTGGGAGATAGAGCTTAATCATCCACCAGGTCCAAATTAAGAGCAAAGAGATGTCTTCAGCTCCCTTTTGCAAATCCCAAGTAGAAGGAAGATGGATTGAGATGTCCCCAGAGATAAGATTCCAGAGAGTCATTTATTCCTTAGCTCTGGATCCAGAGGAGAAATCATGTCTTTCCCAGCTAAAGGAAACTGAAAAAGCTGCCCCACAGTCTTATTCTCAGCACGATTCCAGGAAAGTTCAGGGCAGAAGGTGAAGCGGGGAAAGAAGTACAGAACTGAAAGTTCGGGTGTGTTTAACGTAATGAGTGGAACCTCACCACCCACATGTAAGCCCCTCCCGGAAATGCAATTTCCTCTTCCAGGAAATAAAGGTGTGGAGAACTTCTGAGCAGCACCCATGTTTATAAAACAATGAGACAAAGTCTGACACAAAACAGAAATGCCTTGTAGTCTGGGGAAGGGAAGGCTGGCTATACAGGATGCTGGGGTCAGAAAGGTCTACAGGTATCCCTAATGCCTACATGTAACAAGAACAAATCGGGATTTTTTTTTCTTTTAGATGAGATTCAACACAACAACAACAACGCCTTTCTAGACATTTGTTGAATATTGTTTTAAAAGATCCAGTCTTCAGATTAATGGGTTTCCAATCGTAGGACTATATGGTTATATAGTAGAGTAGCACGGGTCTCCAGGGACCATTGTCCAAAAGAGAGAGAAGCAGAAGAAGGAGGGTATGGCTATAGAATGGAGGCAGTATTCAACAGTGCCTAAGGGAGCCGTTTCAGACTGGCTTGAGTTTGAATACTGGTTGTGGTACTTTTTTTTTTTTTTTTGCTGTATGCGGGCCTCTCACTGTTGTGGCCTCTCCCGTTGCGGAGCACAGGCCCCGGACGCGCAGGCTCAGCGGCCATGGCTCACGGGCCCAGCCGCTCCGCGGCATGTGGGATCTTCCTGGACCGGGGCACGAACCGGTGTCCCCTGCATCGGCAGGTGGACTCTCAACCACTGCACCACCAGGGGAGCCCCTGGTTGTGGTACTTTATTAACTATATGATTGTGGGCAAGCTGCATAATCCTTCTAAGCTGCATTATTCTCATCTCTAAAATGGAGATGATGATAGTGATGATAATGAGGATATAATATCCACCTCTTAAGATTGTTGTGAGGATTAAATGAATAGTGCATCAAAGGTGCTCATCACAGGGCTTCCCTGGTGGCGCAGTGATTGAGAGTCCGCCTGCCGATGCAGGGGACACGGGTTCGTGCCCCAGTCCAGGAGGAACCCACATGCCGCGGAGCGGCTGGGCCTGTGAGCCATGGCCGCTGAGCCTGAGCGTCCAGAGCCTGTGCTCCGTGACGGGAGAGGCCACAACAGTGAGAGGCCCGCGTACCGCAAAAAAAAAAAAAGTGCTCATCACAAAAATAACTAATTAAAAAAATGAAAAGTGCTCATTACAGCCACTGGTAGATACTCAGTATATGATCATCATCATCATCATTTGAAACTTTTTAAAAGCCACAGACTACTGACTAAATTAAAAGGACATATGACTTTCCCTTGAGCCCCTACATGTGATTAATATTTAACCTTCTCAAATAGTCATTTCTCAAATAGTCATTGAAAACCCCAGCAAGGAGGAATGAGTGGGTTTGCTGTCTCCCAGGCCCTGCAGCCTCTGGCAGTCTGCCATCTCTCTTCCGTGTGACAGGCTCTGCTTAAGGATGGTTGTGGAGAGCCAGGAGGAAGGCATCTTGAACCAGGAGGTTTCCCAGAGAGAAGCTGGGCCTCTCAGTGGGGGTCGTTTCTCCAGCTCTGCCACCTTGTTCTCAGCCATAGATGCATCTTCCCACCAAATCTCAATAGCATATATACAATGGGCGCCTACTGTGTGCCAGGCTCTGGTGACATCACAGTGAGCCCACACAGCCAATGTCTGTCCACACTCACACCTCCTGGCTACTATCTTCCAAGAGGTGGCAGCCTCTCTGTTGGATGATCCTGGCCCCAGGGTCCATGCAGTGCTGTTACATATTGATAAGTGTGAGAGACAGCAAACTTTTCAGGGAATATATTTTTATCTGTAAAAGGTGTGTGCGTTTGCTTTGCTGAATTTATACAGATTAGGGGGTAAAGTCAGCATATCTGGCTTCCCAGCACAGGCCTGCCACAAGGCAGCTATGTGAATTAAGTCAGTAAACCCTTCTGGGCCTCAGTTTTTCATCTTTAGAAGTTTGGGACTAGCTGTAGTCTGAGCTGTAGTCAGCTGACGGTCTATACTTGCATGATCGGAAGCGCGCTGATCCAAGGTTAGGCTCTTCCATACATTTTTAATCTCCCTCTCTTAAAAAAAAAAAAGAAAAAAGAAAAAAAAGACAAAACAAAGGACTATTGTTTTATTTCTTAAACTAACCTGGGCTTAGTATATTATAGCAACAAAAGCCTACAGCAAGTACATTTTAATCATTTCGTGGCCTAATTGAGAGGGAACGGCCCTGCAGTACTGGTAACCAGTATATAGATTTTCTAACCTGAATGAAAAGTTAATTCTACAGAGCACAGGAAAAAGCACCCCAACTATCCTCATCACGATCATCAGTACCACAAACCAGGCGTAAAATCTTCCAATGACAAATGCACTGATAAGACATTGCACTGCAGCTTCAAGGGCTGTCAAGTTCAAAGCAATGCAACTTGGAAATGATATATAAAACGACTGAGCAGGAACAGTCAGAGGTAGGCCACAACCGAGGAAAGATTATCTAGCGGACAGAACGGCACCAAATCCTTCTCAGGTGGGTCGTTTTAAAAGAACAGGGTTCTAGTCCTTTCTAGTGGAAAAGCTGGCAAAACAGCTGAAGTTCATTTTACCTAATGACCTCGAGCCTTCCCGTGGGAAGGCTCGTTTCGCTTTTCGGTTTGGTTGGATGGAGAGTCACGTGGACTCGGGGCCCCTCTGCCCGCGCGCGGCGCCTGGCTCAGTATCCCCAGCGCGGGGATGGGTCCTGGTCTCAGGGCCGAAGCCGCCGCGAGCGGAAGCGCGGGGAGGAGCGCGGGGCGGGCCCTAGAGGAGAGCTGCGCGCGGCGGGTGGTGCGCGGGCCGCGACTCCGGGGAGGGCGTCGGGGGAGCAGGCTCGGCGGTGGGGCCGCGGGGTGACTAGCGCCCTCTGGCCGGCGCCGCCCGCGGGCGCACCCACCGCGCCGGCACCCCGCTCCCGCGCAGCCACCGCCGCCGCCGCCCAGCCGCGAGCTCGGGCTGCTGTCGCCCGCAGGTAGGTCCCTGCGCCGGGCGCCGACCGGGAGGGCAGGAGCCGCGGGGCCGGGGCCGTGCGCCCTGCGAGGGGCGGGGGGTGGCCACCCAGCTCGGGCTCTGGCTCCCAGCCGGTCCAGGAAGGGGCGAGTAGGCTGATGGCGAACTCGGAAACGGCCACTCGAGCCGCAAACTTTGGGTCTAGTTTCCGTGGTTTCTCGCGCGCGGGGTGCCCGGGATGCGCGGACCTTGGCCGGGCGGAGGCCACTGGGGAAGGGGCCGGGCCGCCTCCTCTTGCTTCTGGGGTTTTCTCTCACCTGAACGAACGGCTTGGGTGGGAGGGAGGGAGGAGGGAGGAGGGCGGCGGAAAGTTTTGTGTTCTCGGCACGTATTGGGAAGGAGAGGTGTTTGATGCAGTGGCAACCTGTCCGCAGAGGAAAATAACCAGTTTTCTTGGCATTTGTAAGAGGATCGGATAGGGCTGCTAACACTCGCTTCTAAACAAACTTGGTTTGTTTCCAGGGGCCGTTGTTGGGGCGAGGCCGGTTTTGATAGATACACAGAAAAAAAAAAGGGGGTGCTTCATGCCGTAATTGTGGGTGAGAGCGGTTTTTTTCCTGGTGCTCAATCCTGTAACCTTGGTAAGAATGTTTTTCAGCTTTGAGGGCCACACGTTAAGGAAGTAGAGTCAGTGTCTTTATTTTATTGGGTTTTTAAGGGCCCCGGTTATCAGTGTGAAATGGACCTTTCATGCTAACGGCTCGGCACTCCCCACGGGGTCAATGAAGAGAGGCCCGAGGCGGCCTCACCTGGGAGATGCTGGGATTTCTGCAGGATCAGCACTGCTGAGCTGCCTCGTCCTTCGGGGTTGTCCTGATCAGAGTGGTGCTAAGAAAAGATGATTCCGTGATGGACCAAGCTGACAAGGAAGGAGGTGGTGACACGGGGAGAAGAAGGAGAGGACACCGCTCTGTGTCCGTGGAGAGAATGACCCAGACCAAGGATGATCCATCCCTAGGTAGCGGTAACGTGCGGGTCCTGCAGGTGCCCTGCCCTTTCTGAACACGAGTCTGGTTGTTGCTCTCCTTACATTGTTTTCTAGAAGCTGTGATCACCACCGTCCTTTCCTGTTGGGGATACTTGATAGACAAGCCCTGTTCGTAAGGTCCCCCCCAACTCCTACCCCACACCCAAACTTGTGAATCACCATCTTCATTTCCCCCATAACTTATCTTTGTTAACTCTTGTAAAATGGCTGTCTCACCGCGGATACTTAATGTCTTTTAAAAAATGCTGTGTCTGGTGGGAAGGAGGGTGACATTTACTAATTTGGTTGCAAATTACTTTTGAAGTTTATGCACAGCTGTTTGAAATCCCTCGGAGATCAGTGCCATTGTTTGAGGCAGGTGTCTGCCACAGACTGATCTGGTTAGTCTTGTGCTGATTGAACTGTATATATATTTAAAGAGGCAACATGGGAAGAGCTTCTAAAACCTTCAAAGCCCCAGCTGTGGAACTCCTCCAAGTTAGCAATTAAGTCAAAATTAAGTTGTTTTTTTGGGGGGTTCCCCCCCATAACTTTCCTCTCTGATTTCAAGAGTAACCTGTCGGCATCACCAGCCTTTGTTTCAGCCCCTGTGATTTTTCTTGTAAACTTTTAAAATGTAAACTTCCAGGGAGGACTCTTGTCACCTCCTCCGCCTTATCACTTGTTCGCTTCCGCCACTGTCTTGTGTAATGGTTGCTCAGGATGGCAGGTGGCTCTCAGACGAGCTTGAGCTGCTTTCCTTCTCCCAGACCCTCCTCCCTGCAACAGACACTCCCTATTGAGTCTGTTTGGAAGATACATAGGTCAACACTGGAACTTTCTTTTGTGTCACTTGTCTTTCGGGTATGCAGGGATATTGTTCAGTAAGTCACACTGTGGTCCTTCTTCAAATCTCAACACCGAGATGAGATTTCTCTTGTTCACAGCAGGTCCTGGAGGCTCCCTCGAATAGCCCATTTGTCTTTGGCCATTTCTATAAAGGTCCCTCATGCCATTGTAATATATTGTCTCTCTTCTGTGGAAAAGACGAAATTCTTTTGTGTCATGAATTTGGTGTTTTATCTAAAATTCCATGTGGACTGGGTTCAGGATTTTCTTTTGAGAGTGTGGGCTTCTGGTAGAAATCTACCAGGAGATTCAGGAGTAAAGCTCCACAGATCTCCTTATAATGCAGAATTTGACGATAGGACATTTGCCTTCCTTTAAAATAGGAATTGGAATTAGTACTTCCTGTTCTTAGTGCATTTCATGTTTTAGAGTTACTGATTATGTTGTTGGCCTTTGAAAGTATTGCTGATATAGTAATCAAATGTGACTGTTAAGGGTATTTTTGATTTCAGGTGGCTTCCATTTTAGAGGGTTCAATCTTTTATCTGTTTTTCAAGTAATTTTCACAAATCATTTCATAAAAATAAAAAATGGTTGTAAGTCCCAGAGAATACCGATGTATAATGTGGTTTCATATTTACGTAATTTTGTTGCCCAAAATCAGATTGTAATTAAAAAGTAGGGAAATTAGTCTTGTGGTGACATGACATAGCATTAAACTCATTCTTTCTGTTTCTGTCTATTTTAAAACGTTAAGTGTCTCGTTTTCAAGCAGCAAATCATTCAGGTTTGCTTTCTAATATGTATTTTAACTGTTAAGGCAGAAATTAGGAGAAACTCATAGGAAAACATGATGTCGAGGCAAAAAAGATATAAGGTGTTTCCTTGCAATAATGGAAACATCTTTCATTATTTTAACCTGTCAAGCACTTAGACACATTGCTCTGTCATCTAAAGATATCCTTGGTGCAAAATGAGAACCAGAGGTTTCTGAAATTAGGAATAGCACATCCTAAGCCTGCAATCATAGATTTCTGCTCTGGGATTAAATTAGCGGATATTCAAAGCCACTCACTCTGGCAGCACATACTTCTACAGATTGATGTTAACTTTTGTTTTTTCAGCTTTATTGGAGCGTAGTTGATTTACAATGTTAGTTTCAGGTGTACAGCAAAAGTGGTTCAGTTATACATACACATATATCCTTTTTCAGATTCTTTCCCCATATAGATTATTACAGAATATTGAGTAGAGTTCCCTGTGCTATACAGTAGGTCCTTGTTGGTTTTCTATTTTATATTTAGTAGTGTGTGTATGTTAATCCCAAGCTCCTAATTTATCTGGTAACCATAGGTTTGTTTTCAAAATCTGTGAGTCTGTTTCATAAGTGAGTTCATTTATATCATTTTTTTAAAAAATTATGATGTTAACTTTTGAATTAAGCTAATAATATTGATGGTAATCAGAGCCAATAAAAGCAATAAGGCATGGTTTTATTGATGTATTATTATTTATAATTTATGTGCCAGACATTATACTCAGTTTTATTTGTATTTGACAGACATTACTGTCTGTAATGTTTAATCTTCGTGAAGCTTATATAAATTTGATATCACCATCACCACCACCATCACCATCACCATCCGAATTCTGCAGATGGGGAAACGGAGGCTCAGGGAGGTTGAGTCGCTTGCCCAGCTCTTCCAGCTGGTAACTGTTAGAATCAGGTGTGTGTGATCACCAAGCATTGCCATAAACCACAGAGCTAGACGACCTACCAATTAAATATTTTAAATTGCGATAAAATACACATAGCAAAGTTTCCCATCTTCATCATTTTTAAATGTGCAGTTCAGCGGCATTAAGTACATTCACGTTGTCATGCAACTACCACCACTGTCCATCTACAGAGCTCTTTTCATCTTGCAAAACTGAAACTATGTACCCATTAAACAATAACTCCCCATCCATCCCTTCCAACAGCCCCTTAAAACCTCCCTTCTACTTTGTCTCTGAATTTGATTACTCTAGGGACCTCATATAAATGGAATCAGACAGTATTTGTCTTTTTGTGAATTGCTTATTTCACTTAGCTTAATGTCCTTCAGGTTCGTTTGTGTTGTAGCCTGTGTCAGAATTTCCTTCCTTTTTTAAGGCTGAAGAAGATTCCATTGTATGTATCTACCACATTTTGTTTATCCATTCATCTGTTCATGGACACTTGGGCTGCTTCCACATTTTGGCTTACGAGTAGTGCTGCTGTGAATATGGGTGTATCTCTTCAAATTTCTGCTTTAGATTCTTTTGGCTGTATACCCAGAAGTGGAATTGCTGGATTAGATGATAATTTCGGGTTTAGTTTTTTGAGGAGCCATCACACTGTTTTCTGTGGCGGCTGCACCATGTTACGCTCCCACCAACAGCACACGAGGGTGTCAGCGTCTCCCGTCCTCTCCAATACTCGACACCCATTATTTTCTGTTTTTTGACAGTTGGCATCCTAATGGGTGTGAGGTTAACCAATTAACCAGTTAGCTTTTTACCAAATCATTTGGTGCCCGACGTGTGGGTTCTCTGGGCCGATGCTGCTCCTGAATTAGTTTTTTCCTATCTCACCTTGTGTTTATGTCCCTTTTTCTAGCGAAGAATAACTGGAGGACTTATTACTCCAGCACCTCCTGGAGGACTAGGGAACCCATGGGCAGGAGGGCTCCTGACAGATAAACACCGCGTCTCTGTAGGGAGGGCTGCCCCTGCTTATGTGAAGGACCTCGTGGTTTAGCAATGAATAGTTGTTGAGAATCAAGTAAGCGTGGCATTAGTATTAATGACACTAAATGTGCAGAACAGACCCTTTGCAGAAGATTAGGTAAAGGTTGAGTTATCTCTTATATGTGACCAAAACAAGACAAATTCTTTTTTTTTTTTTTTTTTTTGCGGTGCGCGGGCCTCTCACTGTTGTGGCCTCTCCCGTTGCGGAGCACAGGCTCCGGACGCGCAGGCTCAGCGGCCATGGCTCACGGACCCAGCCGCTCCGCGGCATGTGGGATCTTCCCAGACCGGGGCACGAACCCGTGTCCCCTGCATCGGCAGGCGGACTCTCAACCACTGCGCCACCAGGGAAGCCCAGGACAAATTCTTAGGACAGTGGAGAGAACCAAAAAGTTGATGGCTGTGGTTTCATCCGTCAAGCTGTTGTTGGGAGGCGCAGAGCCGCACGCTGTGCTGTGTAACCCACCCGGGGCGGAGATGCAGACAGATGAAGGGGAAATTATAAGTGTGATGCTTTCATCATGTATTGGGTTGGCCAAAGAGTTCATTTGGGTTTTTTTTATAACGTCTTATGGAAAAACCCAATGAACTTTTTTGGCCAGCCCAATATTTGTATTGTTATATGTCAGTTTATATGACAACGTTATATGTGTAGTTTGTCTGTTTCTTTCTCTAGAGTATAAACTCCCTGAGGGCTGGCGTTTGTCTGTAGCCATATTCCCAGCTCCTACAGTAGTGCTGGCACGTAGTGAGTAAATGAGTGCAGAATGAGTGTGTAAGCGCTGTACTAGGGACATACGTGGTGTCATGGGAGCACTAGATCTGGGGTGTCTGAGAAGACTCAGCTGAGACCTGAGGGGTAGATGAGGATGTTCTGGAAGGTGGGAATGGCATTTTAGAATTGCTGTGAGCATGACATCCTAGTGAGGGAAAGGAAGACAGTCTGGTTTGAGCACAGCTGGTGAGTGAGTAGAGGGGCGGAGCCCAGAGTTCCCCCTCAAAGTGTGCTACTGGCATCAACTACACTCTTTAGTTGAAAGTACAAAGAGCAGACCCTTAGTTGCCCTTGGCTATCTTACCCTCTTTCCCGTCTCAGCCCTCTACTCAGTTCACACTGAGTAGATGCTAAAATAAGCATGTAGCAAGTAGAGTGTTGCCAAGATACGGGGGAGTTTCCAAAGCAAGCCAAATGCTGTGAGTTCATGGTCAGATAAGACAACTCTTCTCAGCCCAGGTGAGCAAGAAACCAAGTCTTTCATGAAAGTCAGCTGACCTTTCTTTCAGTTTGGGGAGAAATTCACGTCAGCTGCGTGTGTAGCGCTTTTAGAGCAGTAGTCTTCAGCATTTTCCGTTCTGTGGTCCGTTAATGTTTTCAGTGATAGAAAAACAGGCCTCTCACCCAGTGTTTTTTAGACTGCAAGACACAATCCATTATTGGATTATGAAGTTAACTTACTGTGTTGGAACAAGCATATCTTTAAATATGAAGTCGAATGGAACAGAAAAGACCAGCAGGCATTTCATGTAGCAAGAGTAATTCATGAAAGTTTGGGTCCTGGAGTTTGGGACATGTGTCTTACCCAAAAGCTTGAAAATGATAGACCCATGACATTTAGTTTTCTATAATGTTCCTTTTAAGTTATAGAATCACACAGGCGCAGGCCTGGAGGGAGGGCAGGAGAAAGTGACATTAGTTGGGCGATCACCATGCAGGTGCCTGGATACATGGAATTATCTATTCCTACGGTACTGCTCATTGGGTGGCATCTGCAGTTTACAGAGGAGACGCTGAGGCTTGCAGAGCTTAAGAAACTTGACCGAGGGTTACCTGACAAATGACTAGCTGTGAACCCTGATCTCTTGGCTCACAATTTAATCTTGCTTTCAGGCCTCCATAGATTGTATTCCCGCAAGTTGAAGACATCTTCTCAGGGAATGTGTTATAACCAGATTCCACGTTAGTTAAGAGGAATATGGACTTTGGGATATACCCCATCTGCTTCTTAAGGAACTAAATCACATAGGAAGAAGTAGTATTGATTAAACAGACCAGGGCTGTTGACAAAGATGAAAAGGGCCACTCTTTCCTCCCCCCTGAAGCTTTCTCCCTGCTGCTGGGCGAAGCAGGCTCCGTGGAGCCATGTGAGGCGCCGTGCTTTCCTTTCTAAAGCTGGGATCCCTGGGGCCATAGCTGAGTCCCACTGTCTCCTTTTCCCAGTGTGTACCCAGCTGATGGGTTTCTACTGGACAAAGTGATGCAATTATGCAAACTCCTGGTGCGTGATTCCAGGATCTCCAGCACCTGCCAGGCTTTCAGACTTTGCCTGGTCAACTCTCTTTCTACAGCAGCTATTTCAGACCGTCTCCTGCCACCGTCACCCCCTCAGCCTGCTTCGCTGAGAAAATGGAAGTTTTCCTGATGAAAACCACCTTACCCTGAGATCACAGGGCTACAAGCCCAACTCTGTCTGGATCCACCCTCCCATCCTTCCCGTCTTTTACAATGAAGAAAAAAGAAAAAAAGCCTCACCTGTCTAATGTTCATCCTCCACTGAAGCTCTGGAATCCATTTCTTCTTCCTCCTTGAGAATCTCATTCTCTTGATTATGTCCTCTTGCACCTGTATTTTCCTTCCCTCCCTCATGCCTGGCCCCATTCTCACTGTACAGACATGCTGAAATCCCTCCCTTCTTTGAAGAAAAAGGCCATCCTTCTGTGCCTCCCTCCAGCTACTTCTCTCTTTCCTCCTCTTCACAGCCAGACTCCTTAAATTGTCCTCTGCACCTGCTGCTCTGTGTTCTCCCTCCGTGTCTTGGCCACAGACATCTGGCATTGCCTCTGGGACTGGATCCCACTCCTGTTCCCTTTTGCTGATTCTTGCTATAATTCCTCTCCCGTCTTCCTTGACTTCTCTGCAGCAGACAGCTACTGAGCACCTCTGGATTCTCTGGGCAACGTCTTCCTCCCATCCCCCCTTCCCGTTCTCCTTCCTTCCTCTCTTGTGCTTTTCAACTACTGCTCTCCTTTCTGTCCCCTGGAAGGTTGATGTTCCTCAGTGTTCTCACCCCATGGGTAACCTCACCGCTCACTGACCTT
Organism: Aethalodelphis obliquidens; assembly: GCF_003676395.1. Taxonomy (NCBI): domain Eukaryota; kingdom Metazoa; phylum Chordata; class Mammalia; order Artiodactyla; family Delphinidae; genus Aethalodelphis; species Aethalodelphis obliquidens. The sequence continues at coordinate 2,536,957 of NW_020837967.1, read as the reverse complement.
AACAGCCACCTCCTGGCTGACCACTGCCCATCCATGACCTATCCAGAGTCCTCTTTTGCTGCTGCTTGACGGGCGCATCCAGCACCCCATGCCCCAAACTGCAGGTGTTGTCTTCCCCTTTCTCTTTCCACAGACCCGCCTCCCGTTCTTTTCTGTGTCTGGTGCTGGCATCAGCTGTCCTTGCACAAGCAGAAACCTGGATGTCTTCCTGGACTCGTCACCTCCGCAGCTCAGCCCAAACCAAGTTCTGTTACCTGCACCCCCTGCTTATCTTTTTACTCCATCCGCCTTCTCCAGCCCCCACGCTATTTGCAGGTCACACCATTTCTCTTCTGGATCACTGCCAGAACCTCCTCACTGGTCTCTGTTACTGTGGACTGTCCTCCGTGCTGCAGCTGGGAGGATCCTTCTAGAACCCAGATCTGAGCTTGTCACTCCTTGCTTTAAACTCTCCAGTGGCTACCCAGTGTACTTGGAATGAAAGCTGGACCCTGTAACATGAATTAGAAGGTTCTAGTTGGTCTGCACTCCCCCGTCCTCTCCAGCCTCATCTCTCCAGCACCACACACATCACTTTCCTCCAAGTCCAAGCCTCTTTGGGTTCTGTAGTGGTTCTGTGCATCCTACTGCCTCATGGAAATTTCTGCCCTACCTCTAATCCCTCCTTCCTTTGGCTATTCTCTACATTTTCAGTGCCTCACTTAGATAGTTTTCCTCTGGAAAACTCTTCCTCCAAATTAGGATGTTGTTTCCTCCCACATGTCCTTAAAGCATGTACGAGATCATCTATATACAGCACTTAGCCCCATGTGTGGCAACCAGTCAGTACACGTTAGCTGGCACGGCACTTAGCATACACTGGTTTCTTTACCTTTAGATGTTCCAAATAGATTGTAAACTCTCTGAGGGCAGAAGGCACATTCTCTTATTCTTGATTGAATCCCTGGTATCTAGCACTGTTTCTGATGCATCGTAGGTGCTCAATAAATATTAGTGGAATAAATAAATGAGCCAAACATTTTAGAACCTTTATTGTCTAAGGGGCTGTGTGCTAATCCCAATCTAGTAGTTTAAATGTCTACACAAATAGAATCATTATCATCTTCAGCAGTTTTTGCCTGTGGGTCTCTGGAATTATCTAGATACATTCTACCACACAGTCAGAGTTGAAGGTGATGGGAAACATTTAAAACTGCGAAGACACATCTTGCTACAAGGGAAAAACTCCATCTCCCCATCTCTGTGGTATGATTTTCTCCCTCTGTCATCCTCATAGTTTCTCACTTTGCTGGGAGATGCCAATAATAAAAGGCAAAAAGATTAGGAATGATCAGGAAATAAAAAGTAATATTGAAATATTCTGAAATATCCTACAAGGTTGAGGCAGTAGGTAAACATTAAATGCAAATATACAGCAAACGCAAAATTATTTTAATAAAAAGAAATTATCAAAGGGTAAAAGGTTAAAAAATTTAATGAAACGATAAAAGATTTTAAGGATTCTTCAGAACAAAATCATCATGATCTTACACTTCATTAAGGTAAAAAGTAAAAGACTAAATTTGAGAATTAGGACAATAAAGGCATGCCAAAGATTCAATAATTGAGAGTATTCAAAGAAAAATAGCTTAAAGAGTAATAATTTAGGGGACTCACTGAAAGTGTAACCAGAAATATGGAACCAGCGGAGGAAAATAACATAATATTTAAAGAAGATTAAAGATAAATCCCAGCAGTAATAAAATGAGCACCAGCCTGGGCTTCTAATGGCAAGTAAGGCACAGCTAAAACAATGTTAAAACTGGAGCTTAGGGTTTTAACCTCAAAAGCCTGTGTCACCCCAGTGGGATTTCAGAGGCAGTTTGTAGTATACTTGCTGTGTGAATGCCATCATGTTTCAGGGGAAAAGCTCTGTGAGTTCCACTGTGACATTCCCCCCCACCCGGGGGTGGGTGGGGGAATCACACAAGGGCAACCAAAGAGTTATGCTCATCTTTGACTGCAGAACAAGGGAGACATTTCTCCCTGTGTGAGACTCAGCACCCCTTCCTTCCAGAGCCTAATGGCTTCTCCATCCCATGTATCCTGCTTTCCTTTGGGAAGTGAGAAAATCAGGTGCCCCCCCCCCCCCCAGTGCATTTCTCACCGTGTTCATGGAGCCTCTTCTCAACCAGAGTCCCTTTAGCAGTCACCCAAGCAAGTGTCTTTGTGTGTTGTACCTTTTCTGTGTAGCTTGTAATGTGTTACCCTCCCTCTTATGCTTCCTCGTGTCTCTGGGGACTTGAGATTCTGTCTAGCTCATAAGCAGAGCTCAATAACGATATTCGAATTCAATTAGTATTTCCGGAGGAAGCTCACCTATTCCAGGTCTTCTATTTCCTTCTCTTTCTTAAACTCTCGGCACAGAGCTCAGACCGCATTTTGATTTGCGGAAGTCATGAAGCCTCTCCTAGTCTGGGAATAGATTTTATTTTTCTCTCATCGCTAACAAGAAGGATTCTGACTTTGAATGTCACATTTTTCAGGGCCTAATCGTTAGTGCTAAGAGCCCTAAGCACTGCAAGGTTGGCCTGTCTGCTTATGGTGAATGTTAAGGGTCTGGCTCAGAAGTGGTGCATAGGGCCAAGTACGTCGTTACAGTTTGGCGCATTGACGTCTGTTTGGCCAGACTCTATACCCTGTCACCTGTTGCCTTCCTCCCCTCCCCTGCCCAGTTCCATTGTGCCAGTCCCTCCACCTTGCTTTCCTTGCTTCATTTATTTCTCTTGCAATAAATGAAGACGTACGGGAGTTGGCACCCAAGGGTATTAATCCAGATTAGATTGTCTTTTTCAGTAGCAGAGACTGGAGAGAGGCTATAGGATCTTGGGGCATCCTTCCCCCTGCCTTTGTCCAGCTTTTCCATGGCCTTGCCAGTCTTCCCAAGCCATCTAACAGTGAAGGCAGATGGAAAGGTCACAGAAATGGGGGCGAGGAGACCCACGTTCTCATTCCTGCTTTGTCATATTGACCATAAGACGAGTGAGTCGGATGAGGAGTCTGTAGGATCCCTCCTGGTCCTAATATTTTGTAGCTGTTTGAGGGGCGGGGGTTCTTTTGATATCTACACATTCTAGTCACACCGGGATTTCACCCAGGCACCTGGTGTGGCGCAGTAGTGGATACGTTTCATGGCTCCCAGTCTGTAGTTAGCCCGCTCGTAAGCACAGGTGCAGAACAGAGAATATAACCAGTAGTGTAACCCTTCACCAGTAAATGGGAGTGCAGTCACCCAAACACTGAAATCATTCCACTGTCATTTAGAGTTTGCAAATTAAAACTTCACATGATAACAACACATTTCTTCTTCTTCTGTGTCAGTGATGACAGTAGCACAAGAAATCTAATAACAACCAGGTTTTCTCAAAATGCCGCTTCTCCAAAAAGAACAACTTGATTTCCTCAGTGGACTTTGTTTCTGGAAGATAGGATCGTGGTGAATAGCATCTTCTCCCCTCTCAGAATGGGAACTCTCTTCATTCTTCTGCATCAGTCATTGGAAAAGAAAAATAAATTAGCATGCATTTTTAAGGACATATTTAGGCTGTACAGATGGAGTGATATTCACAGTAGCCATAAATAAACTCTTTCATCAGAGTAATTCTTACATGCAGCTGAGCCAGTCCTAGATAGTTTTGTAAAACTCCTTTTAATGTTGAAATAATTCAGGGAGAAATAAATTGCATAATTCCAAGTTCTGGAGCAGGGGCAGCCTGAATATTTGCCAAAGGTTCAGCACAAAATACCTTAACCTTCCTCCATTCCAATAAAACGGAGGATTTGACAACAGGGATTCTTTCCTAGTTCCTGGGCATTGAGATTTGTTATTATTTATAGTGCACTTGGGAACTTTGATGAAAAGTGCTTTAGGAAAGAAAGCCACGTGAGCAGTAGGAAAGGCTTTGCATTACTTATTAAAATAAAATGCAACTTACTTGACCCCAAATTGCCAATATTGCCGAGCATAAACTAGCACATAATTTTAGAAATTAATGAAGGCAAAGTTATCCGTTAACAGTTTCCCACAGGCGGAGCTGGTAGAGAGAAATGTCATCACATAACATCATATTTGAATTTTATTATTTCAGTTGAAATGAAAGGAAGAAGGCCAAGCCTTTCTCCTTCGAGAACAGACTAGAGGTATTCAGAACAGAGAGAATATATCTTCCTTTAAATATACAAAATCAGTTTTCTCCTGAAAAAATATTGTAGATATCTTCTCATGGAAAAATAGTCAAGATCTCTAGGTCTAAACATCTAGACCCAGAGAGAGATCACACCGTTTATTCAAGTACTGGCCTATCTCAAGACATTTAGCAATATAACTAAGAAAGCAACTTATAAAGAACCAACAGACATTCTGCAGGTCCAAAAAGTGAGACACGTGTTTGTTTGGCTCTTTGTCTGAAAACTACCATTAGGAAAGTTCAGACTGAATTCCAGGGAATTTTAATCCACACACTGCATTTTCTTAGCCTTTTTGCAAGATGGAATCAGAGGATTACATTTTCTAAGAACCATTTTTTGTAAAAGCTTGAGCGCTCATCCGTTAAGTGTGACATAGGCTTGAAATAAGAGTTGGTGATAAGTAATTAAGTGAAGTACAGACTTAGCGCATGTTGACAGTGGACCAATGCGATTGTCCTGAACTTGTCAAGGCTGTGGTGTACTATTTATTTGACCTAGACTACTGCTTTGGGTATCAGTCACTGTGTAACAAACTTCCCTGACACTTAGTGGCTTAAAGCAACACCGTTTTCTTTGCTCATGATTCTGTGGCTCAGGAATGTGGGCTGGTTCTTCGCCTGATGGATTCACCTGGCGTCTCTCGTGAGGTTGTGCACTGAGATGGGACCACTCATATATTATATGGCACTGGGTAGGTATGGCTCGAAGACTGGGACATCCCGCTCCCTCTCTTTCTCTCTGTGCGGCTACCTTGGGCTTCCTTTCATGGTAATTAGATCCTCGGAGTGAGTGTTCCCAACACACAAAGGCTCACATCTCTTAAGGGCCAAACTAAGAAGATGCAGAGCGTCACGGAGTTCTACTGGTCCAAGCAAATCCCAGGCCAGCCAAGATCACAGGGAGGGGCCCGGCCAAGTGGCATTGCGGAAGAGCTTTGGAATGGGAGATGCTCTTGCAGCCATCTGTGGAAACACAGCCTAGCACAAATATTTAGGCTGTTATAGGATAACGTTTCATAAAAGTGACCTCACGTTTATTTTCTGAGATAGAGGCTCTTCACTCTGACAGAAGGACCTGACGAAAACAAAAATCTGATTGCCGTTCTCCGCCTTGCTCTGTGTCACCTACAAAATAAGATCCAGACCCTTCACATGGCTTGCCAGGTCCTTCCCTATCTGTCCCCTGCCTGCCTCTCAGCCTCGCTCTCACCAGGCCCCGAGCACCAGTCGTTCTTCAACCACCACTCGGTTAGCACAGCTCCATGTGGGACCATGTGCTTGGGATGCACTTCTTCCCATTGCATCCTCACTTGGCTGGCCCCTCAGACATCACTGCCTCTGCGAAGGCTCCCCCACCCCCTGCTGTATGAAAGCATCCTTCCCCCGGTGAAGTGCCCTGTGAGGAAGCCACCGCGGCAGTAATAACACCCCCTCCTCCCCAACCACACCGTGAGCTCCTTGAGGGCAGGGATCCGAGTCTCTCTCTCCAGCCCTGGCCTTGTCCCCCACAGAGCAAGCGCTCAGGCATTACAGTCAGCATAGTCTATGCACGGGGTAGAGTGGCGGGGTGCCTGGAGGGAAGACCAGAAAACCCCAAACAGGAAGAAGGCGGAGTGAGGAGGTCAGAGCCGTGAAGAGTGAGCCGAGCGACGGAACCAAAGGTGGATGCAGAACCGCCAACGTGCAGAGAGAGAAAGGGAACACGCTAGACACACAGAGGACGAGAGACGAGCTGAAACAGAGTATTCAGTGAGAGCGTAGTGTCATGGGTAAGAAGGAAGAAACAGAAGGCTGACATCGGACCCAGCCATGTGCATCCACAGAGATGCGGGAACCGCACCCTGTCGGGGCATCCCGGACGTGCAGTTAAAAGGCGGGGCACCCCGATGCCAAACAATAACACAGCCTCACTCTGCTGCACACCTTCTCAACAGGTGACTGCCCGACCAAGAGGGCGGGAGAGAAGTTGGGCAAAGGGAAGAAGAGTTGCTGCTTCCGGGAAAACCTGTGGGACCATCACTCCTCAGTCCACGGTGGTGCTTATTTCGCTGGTCTGAATAGCTTTCCTCCTGGGCCAAATTGACTCAATAACATCAAAGTGAAACTGTTGTACTTGACGCTGGTGACAAGGTTCAGGGGAAGTGGTGTGACTCAGGGGAGGGAGGATGTAGCTAATCCCCAGCGAGGAAGACCCACTTTGAAAGAGCAGGAGCCGCCTTTTGACAAAACAACTCTAAAGGAAGTAATCATCGTGAGAAAATATGTTTTTTGCTAAATGGTGGAGGAAGAAAATATGACCATCTTTCCTTTGACTCTGTTGAGTGTATCACACTCAGTACTAATACTTATAACTAACTTGGATTGAGCTTTTTCTGCATCCAGGAGCTGCTGCGATCCGTTTACATCTATTAGCTCACTTGAGGTGGGTCCTGTTATTGTCCCCATTTTACAGACGAGGAAACCAGTTAAACAGCTTGTTCAGAGTCACCGAGCTGCTAAACCGCAGAGCCGGGATTTGAACGCAGGCAGTTGGACGCTGTAGTCCATCTTCCTAATGCTCTACTTGGTTTAGGCTGAATGTGGCAATATACTGTATCTACGGACTCACTTTTTAAAAATACTACCTGACAGTGGTATTAATTCTAAGAAATGAGTTTTGAGACTTCTTTCCCTCTTTATATCTCAATTACGGTTTGGGGCACATTTTAAAATGGCAAATTCTATCAGCTCTGGACACACGCGCTCACACACACACACACACACACACACACATATACATATACACATACTGACTGCTGTAATTTGCAAAGAGCTGTTGAGAAGAAAGTGTGTTTAAAACTGAGTGCAAAATGCAGCCAGGTTAAACTTCTTTGGTGATAACTTTGAAGTTTGAACTTCGACTTTATAAGGCAGTTCTGGAAATGAGAAGAATGACATATTCTTATGCTGTGAGATATACTTAAATTGTTTCTCAGTATATACCTGAGGTAACTTTGTAATTTGCTCTTTAGTCAGTATATCTACGAAATCACTGGTAAGATTCAAATTAATTTTCTGATCCCTTTTATGTCTATTACTTATTAATTGTTGTTATTTGACAAGTTCCTGAAGCACAGGATCCCGAAAAGTTGAAAGTGATATCCTTATTCAAGAAAACATGGGCTTCCCAGGTGGTGCAGTGGTTGAGAATCCGCCTGCCGGTGCAGGGGACACGGGTTCGTGCCCCGGTCCGGGAAGATCCCATATGCCACGGAGCGGCTGGGCCCGTGAGCCATGGCCGCTGAGCCTGCGCATCCGGAGTCTGTGCTCCGCAACGGGAGAGGCCACAACGGTGGGAGGCCCGCGTACCGAAGAGAAAAGAAAACATTTCTTTTGCCAATATTTTCCAAAGAATAATTTTTAAAAATTTTAAGAACTCTGTACTTTATTATTTTTCTGGTTGGTTTGCAAAATAACAACTAGAAATATAATAGATATTTCATACTTGAACAAATGGACAATTTTCAGAGGTTGAATATAAATATTAGTCCTGAAAACGAGTAAGTAGGAAAATTATAGTAGCCACCGAGGCACATAACACCCACGATGCACCGTCTTGGGGGTAGAAATATAGCGTATCTGTGCTTTCTGTGGCTTCTGTTTTAACCTTATCCTTCTGACCTTCGTGGGCCCCTGCTGCGCAGCCCTCCCCAGCCAGCACTTTTAGAGGATTTATGGGTTTGGCCATAGAGGGAGGGAGAAAGCTGTGACCAATACAGAGGAATTTGTTTTTTCTTGGAACAGACGTCCCAGCACATCAAAGGGTGACCGCCTTTGGAATGCTACTTCCCACCTGATCTCAAAATACCCTCCAGTACACAGCCTGAAAGTCCTCACTTCCCTTTATTCCAGTACCTGAAATTCTGCCAACTAGAGGTTTAAGAAACACAGATCCTCTTAAAAATGCAAGTACTGCTGAGATTTCCTTCACACGTTAGAGTGGCTTAATCAGTAACTTAGAGAAAACGGGAACTCTTACAAGATGGAGCAGGCGGGGACTTATTCAGTCCACAAGTATTCATTGGTCAAGCTCTTCACTGATCGTTATCAGCGATTGATGCAGGTGTTGGGAATACAGGGGAGAAAAGAGGGCCAAGGTCTCAGCCCTCACGGAGGAGTAAGATAGATAAACAGGATGTAAATAAGATAATTAGATCCTGGCAGTGCTGTGAAATCAGTAAAGAGAGTGAAGAACTAAAGAGACAATTTCCGGAACCTGGCCTCTTCTTAGATTACCAAGTGCTTTCTTTCTATGGAGAGGGAGGGACAGGAAAAACATCTGATACGCACTCAGTGCCATAAAATCATGGTTAGAAAAAAAAGTAAAAGGTGCTGACAAGTCGTCGGGAGATATGGAAAAAGTATGTTCTGTCCCTCCCTGGTCCCAAGTGATACATAACCCTTGTCTTCTTTGTTCCTCCGTGAGGCCCTTTGTCATCACTGGCTCCTTTGTCACCACTGGGTTTCTTTACTGGTAAATGCCTGGGACTTCGTAGGTGGTCGTTGTATTTGTTGTCTAAAGAGATATATGGAATCTGACTATTCCGATTCTGATGAGTACTGAGGGTCTGTACCTTTAAAAAAAAAAAAATCCACAACTTTATTGCTTCTTGCTGCAGTTTCAGCAGGTGGGCAAATGAGTAGAAGGAAACTAAAGGGCTATCTAATTACTTCCCACCCCTGCAGCCCAGGCCCCCAAGCTGTCACTCCCTTTCCTCCTTTTAACCTCCACACATGCCACATCGGAGGAAACATGCCTCGCGGTGCTTGAGAATGCATTGGTACTGTCTAAATAGTTTACTGAAAAAGGAATACCACTAGTCAATTTTAAACAGTCTTTCCCCTGTTGTTTCATCCTAAGGATAAACACTGTCTCTTAGCATTTTCTGATCTTCATAATATTGAGGTAAAAATAGTGAAGTGTAGAATTTTAGCAAGTACAAATATGAGTTTTTCTTTCTAGACCCCTCATTTTGAAGGCGAGGAAATGGGGCTCAGATGAGATATTCAGGGTGTCGCAGCTGGTTGGTGGTGGAGTCAAGACCACACTGAAGCCCTCGGGACTTCCACTATATAACTCTGGCTCCAAAACCGCCTTAATAAATACCAGTGGTCTCCCACGCCAATCTCAAAATTCAACTCTAACCTAAAAAATCTTCTTTCTCCTCCTGAAACTAAGTGACCATATCCTCACAAGGGAAGGGACGTGGTCCAGGAAATGATGCTCTTCCAGCAGGCAGGAGTCCCCTAAGAACTTCATGCTCCCAGGCTCCCTGGAGTCAGTCCATCAGCTTTCTTGTCCAAAGCGCTTTCTCAGACTTTCATGCTATACATCCATGACATTTGCTTGCTAAATCATCAGCTTAACTTATTTACCCCATTTCTTTTATCTCAGTTTTCTGGTTGTATTTTATCTAAGTCATCTTTACTTTAGTTGAGCTAAAGCTGTGGTTTTGCAAATTAAATCAGCTGTGGGTTTCTGCATATATCCCCTCCCTGTGTCTACTAAGCTTTTTTTTTTTTTAAACTCACATTATGTGTCTGTTTCCATCTTACTAGTTGTGTGAGGGAAGATTTGCTTTGCTGAAGGTTCTTTGAAACATTCAGAACTATTTAGAAGAACACATTTTTAAGAAACCAAAATACTTTTAAATGTCTTGTTTAATCGATATCTTTAGCCCAAGTTGAATTTCCTTAAAGTTTGGAAGTTTGTCCATAATGAAGAAATCGTGTGGCTTTTGGGTCTGGACTTTATACTTTAGGCAAAGAGAAGGTGTTTCATGATTCTCAACATGGAAGAGATTTGGAAAGGCAGATCTTATGGCTAAGATGGAGGAGGAACAGACAGCATGCAAAGACAAGGGGTTGGTACTAATTAGGAATCTATTGTAATAATCTAAGGAAAACGGCTGAAGTTCTCAAGCTAAAAGATTAAAGAGTAAGGATCAAATACAAAAGAAATAACCAGATAAAATTGGTAGGTCTTGTTGCACAGTTGGATGTAAGAGATGAAAAGAAGAGTACTCACAGTGAATTCCAGTATTTCCAAGTTGGACAATTCAGTGGATGGTAATTCCATTGATCGAGAGAGGAGAGTCTTGGGCATTGAAGAAAAGGTAGAATTAGTATTTATTCTGTCTGTGCTTGAGCTGGTGGAGGTGTCCAGTTTGTAGTTAAAAGTATAGGACTGAAGGGCGTGCAAGTGTAGTTTAAGAAGAAATGTCCTTTTCGAAGTTACCACTAAGTAGAGAATCAGCCAGCAACGTGGGTGAGATAAGCCAGAAAGGAGTCAAGTCAAAACCTGGACATATTTCAGAAGTTTAGGTAAAGGAAGTTGAACCAATAGAGTAGCCTGAAGAGGTGGAAAGACAGAAGGAGGGAAGGAGGGGAGTCAGCAGTGTTGTTCAATATCGCGGAAGAAGACCCAGGATGAGCTGGTGGATCTGGAAATTGACATCACTGGTGCCCTTTGGGAGAGCAAGGTCAGCAGAGCGGTAGGCGGCAGAAGCCAAAGGGCAGAGGGTAGAGCAGCTGATGGAAGGTGGAGAAGGGAAGCTTGCTGGTGGAGGAGGGGAGGCGGAGCCATATCTGCAGGAGAAGCCAAGTCACAGCGTGGGCGTGGCCTTACCAGGTTCCTTCTAAATTTAGGGCTCTCTAGAGAAATGTCATCAGCCACAGCATTTCCCCGGGCCCTGAATCTAGCCACCGCCTCTAAATATCACTGACCAAGCTGTCATAAAGGGGAACTGTTTTCATATGCGTGCCTACTCCCATCTTACCTCCCCTCATTCCAGTTCCAGCCCTTTAATTCCCCGCTCTGAGCCCCATTTCTCTCCTAAAGCTGCCACTGTGGAGTTTTCTGTCTTCAGAAATCTGTGTGGACTTCACCTACTGGCCTTTGTTGCTTTGTATGTGAGTCATGTATCCCAGGGACACTATCATCTTCTTGAAGTTAATGTGTTTTAATCCATAGAATCATGAAATATCACCATTTTACACGTGAGGACATTGGACCCAGGGAGGTGATATAACTTGGCCTAAGGTCACACAGCTGAATTCAACCGATGGTTGAATTGGGCGTTGAAAAGGATGGAGAGAAAGATGGGTGTGTTTCTTCCCTAGAATTACTTGAATGAGCTCTGCCAGAGTTTGTTTTTGAGGCTGTTTTTTTTTTGTTTTTGCTATTTCTGTTGCTAACAAGCACTTTTTTTTTTTTTTTTTGCGGTACGCGGGTCTCTCACCGCTGTGGCCTCTCCGGTTGAGGAACACAGGCTCCGGACGCGCAGGCTCAGCGGCCATGGCTCACGGGCCCAGCCGCTCCGCGGCATGTGGGATCTTCCCAGACCGGGGCACGAACCCGTGTCCCCTGCATTGGCAGGCGGACTCTCGACCACTGCGCCACCAGGGAAGCCCACAAGCACCTTTTTGTTCTGGAGACCTTCCTCCAGATATAAGATACAATTCCATACTATTAATTATATTTCAAGTTGTAAAAAATTATCCTCACCTTTCCTGCCTCCCAGAGGTAACCTTGATTAAAGTTTTAGGTGCTGGAGACTAGTGACACATTTACAGATTTTGAATTTTAGAGAACAATTTAACAATAACTACTGTAGTTGAAGATGTGTATACACCAGAACCCTGTAGTTCACTACTTTGCCCATATTCTGTAGAAACATGCACCCGAGGAGATATCTGCAAGAATGTTCATAATTGTATGATTAATAAAAGCAAAAAAAAAAAGCATTGACAGAAGAACGGATAAAGAAATTGTAATATATTTATTTCAATGAAATTCTAAGGAGCAATGATTCTCCAAGTGTGGTCCAGAGACCCCTGGAGATCCTGTAGACTTTGAGGGTGTTCCCAGGTCAAAACTCATTTCACAGCATGACTAAGACCTTTTTCACATTTTCAGTCTCATACTCTGAGTTTTCCAGAGGCTGTGTGTTACGATAGCAACAGACTAAACGCAGAAACAGGTGTCAATAGACTAAATGCAGAAACAGGTGTAAGAGGCCAAATGTCTTCTATTAAGCCAGACATTAAAAAGACTTGCAAAAATGTAAAACAGTGCCACTTTTCTCATTGCTTTTTTGCATTGAAAAATATTATTTAATCGTAAAATATGTTGCTTATGCTAACGTGATAGGTAATGGGTTTTTATTATCTAAAATTAATATATGTGTTTAAAAATCTTCTCATTGTTATTTTCTGATGTGGCAAATATTGATTAATCCACTTAAACCTCTTTGGCATCCTCAGTGATTTTTAAGAAGGTAAAGGAGTCCTAAGACCAAAAATTTGAGAGCTACAGCTATAGAGCAATGAAAATGAATAAATTGAGATTACATGGATCAAGAAGAATGTATCTCACAAACCTGATAAATGGAGCTGCAGAAGAATATTATAAACAACAATTTATATTGAGTTTTAAAGCCAGTAAAATATGCTATATTAGAATAGATATAGATATACAGATATTTGTTACATGTATAAAAAATGGTGGAAATAATAAATTCCGGAGTCTGGATAGTAGTTCTCTTGGTGGGTAGTGAAAGTATGAAAGGGAATTCAATCCAGAGAAGGGCATTGGAAACTTCAAATATATCAGTTAGATTTTCTATTTTAGGTTGGATTCTAGGTATAGGGTATTCATCAAGTTATTTTTTATATTTTGTATGCCTGAAATGTTTTATAATACAATTTAAAAACTAATAGCTATATACAACTCAACAACAAAAGAGTCCAACTTAAAAAATGAACAAAGGACTTGAGTAGACATTTTTCCAAGGATGATACGCAAATGGCCAAGGAGTGTATGAAAAGATGCTCAGCATCATTGCAAATTAATACCACAATGAGATATCGCCTCACACCCATTAGGATGGCTACTATCAAAAAAACAAACTAGCACGTTTTGGTGAGGATGTGGAGAAACTGGAACCCTTCTACACTGTTGGGAATGCAAAATGGTACAGCCACTATTGAAAACAATATGGCAGGTCCTCACAAAAATTAATAGAGTTACTGTACGATCCAGTTGTCCCCCTTGTGGGTATTCATCCAAAAGAATCGAAAGCATCTCAAAAAGGTATTTGCACACCCGTGTTCATAGCAGCGTTATTCACAATAGCCAATAGGTGGAAACAACCCAAATATCTACTGACAGATGAATGGATAAATGTAACGTGGCACGTACAAAAAATGGAGGATTAGTCAGCCTTAAAAAGGAAGGCAATGCTCCAATAAAAAAGGAAGGATATTCTGACGTATGCTATAACGTGGGGTTGAATAATACTCTACTTTAATCTTTTTAGACTTGAGTTGTCTCCTCTGTAAAATGGGATCAGTAGCCCATTCTTCAAAGGTTGAGGTGAGGATTTAACGAGAACATGAAAAATGATGGCCAGTGCCTCGCACAGTGCTTCGGCCCATGATATATGTTTGTTTCCTTCTCTTCCTTTGCTAATTTTTTTTTAATTTAATCTTTTTTATCTTTGGCTGCTTTGGGTCTTCGTTGCTGCACGTGGGCTTTCTCTAGTTGTGGCGAGTGGGGACTACTCTTCATTGCGGTGCACAGGCTTCTAATTGCGGTGGCTTCTCTTGTGGCAAAGCACGGGGTCTAGGCATGCGGGCTTCAGTAGTTGCAGCACGCAGGCTCAGTAACTGTGGCTCGCAGGCTCAGTAGTTGTGGGCTTAGTTGCTTCGTGGCACACGGGATCCTCCTGGACCAGGGATTGAACCCATGTCCCCTGCGTTGGCAGGTGGACTCTTAACCACTGTGCCACCAGGGAGGTCTCCCCTTGCTAAATTATAAATTTCATTGAGAACCAGGTACAAGAAATATGCCTTTTTCATTTCCCTAGTTCCTTGTCTGACACATGAGTGAGAGTGCAGTAATGATTATCATGTTTGCTTGAATTAGAGAATCTCCTTACATAGTAAGTTAGAGATCTGCCCCCAGCATTGTAATAGTGATTGTCTCACCCTTTCCTGCTGCTCTCCCCACAGCCCCCGCCACCCATAAATCAATAACGTGAGGAAAATAATAGCAGACCTGTCACTCAGAAAAACAAAGCTGATGTAATACGTTTGTGGGATTGGATCTCTCTTACGTAGGAGAGAATGTTGAACAGTTGTCTGATAAATGCAGGTATTGAGGACAAGCTGAAAGCATCAAATCACAAGTCAGGACCCAGTTTCCAGTTATCTTAATTTGCATCCTCCTTTGCCTGAATCAATAAAAGTTAAATCAGTGTGGAGTTAATTATACTGTCACTCCTTGCTGTTACCAGTGTATTCTGTGGTCATTGCATGATTAGATGGGCAAATTGGTACTTAAGTTGACAGTATGATTGGGTCATTAAAAAGGCAAATCTGAAGAAGAACCTTGAGTGGGGTTGATCTCTGTGGAAACATCCAGCCATCCACCAATTTTCTGGAATAGATGTCAAATAGATGCAGGAATTAAACTCAAAACTGCAACTATGACAAACAGTTTAACTCCTTTCAGATTATTTTCCCCCCACTCTTTTCTCCAAACCTCTCTCTCTCTGAAGCTCTCCCCAAAGGGTAACTTAATACATAAATTGTTTGTTCTGAGAATTTCTTTTTTCTTTAATATGAATTAATGACTCTACCCCCAATTCATAATAGAAGTATACTCAGGGAGAAAACTCAAAGTTTTTTGAAATCCTTCATTTTCTTAAAAGAATCTTGCCTATCTAGACTGAGAAAGCCATGAGTATAAGTTTATTACATAGAAAATGTCTATTTATTTTATTGTCTCGAGAAATTAGATAAATGGTAAAAGTTTGTGAATATTTTATTAGGCACCTGAAATAATATAACTCTCCCAATTTTCTGAAAGTAAACGTGTCATCTGTGTTACAGAATAGGCTTCTGCATGTTTTAGAAACAAACACAACATAGTTCAGGGAGGCCAACCCCATGATTGGTTGGAAAATAAACGAATGCATTCTTTTTTTTTTTTTTTTTTTTTTTGTGGTACGCGACCCTCTCACTGTTGTGGTCTCTCCCGTTGCGGAGCACAGGCTCCGGACGCGCAGGCTCAGTGGCCGTGGCTCACGGGCCCAACCGCTCCGCGGCACGTGGAATCTTCCCGGACCGGGGCAGGACCCCGTGTCCCCTGCATCGGCAGGCGGACTCTCAACCACTGCGCCACCAGGGAAGCCCACGAATGCATTCTTTATGCGACACTGAACCCAGAGAGCAAAATAATTTGTAGGACTTGCAGACTTGGGAGTCTGTCTAAAAATAAAAGGTGAAACACAGTATTATGCAAACAAATATATTCTTCGTTTTTTTCCCAGGATCTCATCCTTAACGGTTACAAAGGGCCTTCCTGAAGGACAGAGCAGGTTAGCAATTTGGCACAGGTGCTTTGGAGACAGATACGCGGTGCTGGGTGCTCTGGCCATGGGTGAGGCGGGTAGGGGGCACAGAAGTGCCTCAGATCTTTAGATCTGTCCTGCACATGATGATAAAAATAGAAATTAATCTGATACTGACATTTGCTGCCTTGCGTTTCTTCCAGGATATACATTGTGACTCCTTTGTACTTCGAATCGAAAGGAAAATGTGAAGTAGTGAAATGTCAGAATAAATAGTTTTAATTACATTTGATTAATTGGGGGGTATGTAAAATAATTTAAATAGTTAAAAATAGGGCTTCCCTGGTGGCGCAGGGGAAGATGCAGGGGACACGGGTTGGTGCCCCGGTCCGGGAAGATCCCACATGCCGCGGAGCGGCTGGGCCCGTGAGCTGTGGCCGCTGAGCCTGCGCGCCCGGTCCATGACGGGAGAGGCCACAACAGTGAGCGGCCCGCGTACCGCAAAAAAAAAAAAAAAAAAAAAAAAAAAAGTTAAAAATAGGTTGTCTGAGGGCATTCACCTTTAAAACTAGAAACTCTGGCCTCCTGGTATAGTGGGAAGGGCACTCAGATGCTGAATCCTGGCTCTTTTCCTTTTTAGCTGCAAATCCTTGTGTGAGTTGTTTAACCTTTAGGCCCAGTTTCTTCATCTGTAAAGTAGGGATGACGATTTCTACCTTGCAGAGCTGCCGTGGGCATTCTTTTAGATGAGTGTAAAGCACTCAGTCTAGCACACAGTAGGTGCTCAATCAATAGTAACTAATCCTAATATTTTCATTGTAAAAATCTGTCACACACTTAAACACACCCATTTAAGACTTAAAATAGTCTTGACATATAGCAAACATTCACCAAAATATGTTTCCCAAAGGTAAATTTCAGTCTCTCACTTCCTTGTGGAATTTTACACACATCCCAAATTAGTCAGGGATGAGGGACAGACTGTATTAATGAGGTGTTTGGTTCACTGTAGGAAGATAAAGTAATAAATGGTATAATCAATTTTACTCAGTTAAGGGAAACTTGCTTTGAAGCTACATGCAAACCACCTGAAAACATGGTAACCCTCTTAGCATTATGGGGCTAGAGATGACTTTTCCCCTTCCCATAATAGGGAGGATTGGCACTCTGCCTTCCAGTCTTGACAGCTGCCTACACAACGCATAAGACAAACAAGGTCTGTCGTCTCAACCAGGAAGGATGCCCTTGAAGATAACAAATAAGGACCTGCTGCATAGCACAGGGAACTCTACTCAATACTCTGTAATGACCTATATTGGACAAGAATCTAAGAAAGATTGTATATATGTATAACTGATTCACTTTGCTTTACACCTGAAACTAACACAACATTGTAAGTCAACTCTACTCCAAAAACAAAACAGAGAAAAAAGAAAGAAAGAAAGAATAAAGGGCAGGAGGACCATGAGAGGAGAGAGTATGGTGCTTCCCAGATTTGGCCAGGCTGGTCTTCGTTCCAACACAGGCGTGGTTTTCTCTGGAGAACAGCCCCACCGGCCAGAGGGTGGCCTGGTCAGAAACATTCTCCGTTAGGAGTGAGTTTATTTCATCATCAATGACAGTGTTTTAAGTGTCTGGAGGTGTGTGTTTGCTTTTCTTATGTGACCACAAAACAGCGGTTAGTTTCTCTCTAACAGATAAGAGTGACAGGGTTGCTGTTGCCTTTAAGATGATGCATGTCGTCTTATTCTGAGAGTAAACTTGGTGAGTTTAGTCACGACAGACCTAGTTCTTACTTCTTCCTCTCTTACCTTTTCCCAGCACCACCCTTCCCTATGTCGTTTTACTCCTCCGTTTGGGGATAGAAAGAAGGCAGAGCAGGGAAGCGCACGCCAGGCTGGCAGCAGTTTTAGATGCCTGGGCTCCACCCGTGTGACTTTTTCCTCTTTTCTTTTTAAAACTAAACACAGCAGGATGTGTGCACACCAATTACCGAGCACACAGAAACCCGGGCACTGCTCTATTGAAGGAAGAGCTTTCAAAGGACTGTGGCAGGAGCTGGCTGCCCCCCTGCCCGGCATTTGAAGGGCTGTGCTCTCCCGGGGAGAAGAGCTGACTTCCTAACCTGGGACTTTTCTCAGAGCCCCGCAGAAGAAGCTCTACGTAGGGAAAGGACATGTTGGCAATGGGTTTTCCCACTAACTTTGGGACCTTCTGCACCCAAGCAAAAAAAAAAAAAGAAACCTTAAAAAAGTTGTATTTTATTGTACTTGGCAAAAACAATGAAAAGAATGTGAACTTGACTTTGAATACCTCACACCTGTGGGTTATACATTTTTCCAGTGTATTCCTAGGAATACCTAAGGAAGCTATGCTGTAGGTAGCGTAGCCTTTATTACCTCCATTCTTTTTAGATAAGCACTTTGAAGCACAAAGCAGGCAGGTGACCTTGTAACATCAAATGCTTCAACGTTAAGCTGATCTTCTTTCTCTTTTTAAAAAAATTTTTATTGAAGTATAGTTGATTTACAATGTGTTAATTTCCTCTGTACAGCAAAGCGACTCAGTTATGCATATATATACACACATATATATACATATATACATTCTTTTTCATATTCTTTTCCATTATGGTTTGTCACTGCATATTGAATATAGTTCCCTGTGCTATATAGTAGGACCTTTCTGTTTATCCATCCTGTATACAATAGTTTGCTCCCAAACTCCTATTCCTTCCCTCCCCTACCTGTCCTCCCCCTTGGGAACCACAGTCTGTTCTCTATAGCTGGGAGTCCGTTTTTGTTTTGTAGATATGTTGATTTGTATTGTAGTTTAGATTCCACATATAAGTGATATCATATGGTATTTGTCTTTCTCTTTCTGACTTACTTCACTTAGTATGATAATCTCTAGGTCTGTGTTGCTGCAGATGGCATTATTTCATTCTTTTTGATGGCGGAGTAATATTCCATGTATGCATCTATGTACCACATCTTCTTTATCCATTCATCTGTTGATGGACATTTAGGTTGCTTCCACATCTTGGCTATTGTAAACAGTGCTGCTGTGAACGTAGTGGTGCATGTATCTTTTCAAAGTCTAGTTGCGTCTGGGTATATGCCCAGGAGTGGGATTGCTGGCTCATTTGGCAACTTTCTCATATATGCCCTCATGTGCTACAATCGAACGTCTAAAAATGGGGAGGACAGCACACCAGACAGTCCTGTTGTTGAATTACACTCAAATGCTGCTTTTGTCTTAGAGTGAGAGCTGTTAACCCTGAAGTTAGAGGTGCCAGCTTATCGATACCCATGGTTTCTATCAGGGCTGTTGTATTCATGTTTTATTGCTTCCACTAAAATGCCAATATTTCGCGGATGAAGTACCTATCATCCATGCTCCATGAGTATTTATTGTATGAATGTTATTATTGAATAGATAATTTATGTTATTCCCATAATATCAGAATGCAAGGGTGTTTCTCCAGACGGCAGGTTTCTGCCTGTAAACACATTCGCCTCAGCAAAGTGGTGAGCACAGCAGGCAAGCCGGGAAGCCATCGTGCACTGTGGCGTGCTGGGGACTCAGACCAGAGAGCTGAATCTCTACTCCCTCATTTTATAGACAAAGAAGCTGAGACCCACAGAGTGGAAGAGATTTCCCCAAGTTTACCCCATCGAGCTTTGCCCTGGCCTTTTCCTTCTTAGTGAGAACCCAAGAGCTGGCCACAGTTAGAGCTGTGGTCCCCTTGCACGGCCCCAGCTCCTGTCTCTGATGGGGAGTCAGGAACACGGTGAAAAGATGTAGTTTCTTCCCTGGAACTTAAACTTCATTGTACAGAAATGCCCTTGAGTTCAGCATTTCATATAGAAATCAGATACTCTTTAAAGAGCAAGGGGAGAAGCATTTGAAATTTGAATATAAATACTTTTGGGGGAAAGAATGAGGAGAAGCTGTTACTTCACATGGAAGAGACAAGGCTTGAAGGTGATTTTAATATGTCGATCAATATAAGAGGGATCATTGAAAAAAGAGTCCTAACTAGCAATTTCTCATCTTCATTTAAAAGAGAGAAATAGGCTTGTAATAGAGCAGGACATTTTCTGTTTAGTTGTTAAAAAAAAAAATTGGTAATCAGAAGGACAGCATAAACTTCCTAGGCTTTGTGCCAAACTCACCTAATTCCATTTTTATAGAGTTACCAGATGGGTGAAATACTAGAAAAGTGAGAGAACATTTTTATGTCAGTAAGACATTTTAATAGGATGTCTCATAACACTCCTGTTAAAAATATGAAAAACACCTAGGGAACAACAATTCATTTTGTATTCAAGAAAGAGGCGTCTTTAGTGGCGGGTCATAGAAGTCGTCTATCCTAGGCATCAGTATTTCTAGAAATAAATGACCTTAGTGATGGCTTAGAAGTCAGGCCAAATGGACAAAGGATCAATATATGTAATTTTAGAAAACGCAACTTCCTCTGAGTTCTAACATATGTTACTTTCATTCACCGATGAGCCCTGAAGTTATAGCAAGACAAAATAATTTGGATCAACAGAAAGGAGACTGGGGCTCTCATGATTAAATTCACTACTATTTCTTCCCCAGTCCTAGAGAACCATAACTTGATACTTAGCCACGTCACTTTCAATTACTAAAAATAATCTGAAAGTACTTCCTTTTCAAGTCATTTGGAAATAGAGTTAAAAGTTGGCAGCCTAGAACCTCAACTAGGAGGTTTAGTCTGACTCCAACTCAGCCTCTCCAGAGTTGTGGGGAGAGAACTGTAATGCCGGACCTGTGTCACCTTGGTGACATCACCGTGGCATTACTGCTAAGCAAGGAAATTCCTAGCTGCTTTAGTGCTGCCTAGATTTCCTGAAAGCAAAAGGAACCAGTGAGGGGAGCCTTGGTTCTGTAGAGCCATTCCATGTTTCCTTCAAACCCAGTCCTGCCAACTGTAGACTGGAAACCCAAGACTTTGTTTAACGTTTCCCAGTGGAGCAGCTTCTATAAGATGTTTCTTCTCTCTCTGCTAAGAGGTCATTCCTGTTAGAATGCTTTCTACCTCCGATCAGAACCAGCCTGGCTTCCTTAATTTACCGAAAGCCCAGCAAGGAAATACCTGGAATCAGTGGAGACAGGTCGGGCTAGATGTGCATATCCATCTTCTGCTGCCCCAAAGTCAACCATCCCCAGGCCCCGGTCATGGCAGCCCCAGAGCATAGTGCAGTGGACCTACACCCTAGAGAAGCAACTCTTGCTTCAGAGTCTAAGCAAGTGAGCAAGATGAAGGGCGTTTCAGGCAGGAACTGAAGGTAGATCCTGGTGGGAGCCATGGTTCCATTCTCTTTGCTCCTGGAGATGATGTGTGAGAGATGGTACAGGGAAGAAACCACCCCCACTCCTTCCTCTTCATCTTTCCTCTTTGCCTGGAGACCATCACTTGGCTTTTATTCCTGTTCCATCACCAGGGAGGAAGCCCTGAACTGCAGCAGTCCCAGAGGAGGAAATGTGGGGAAGGGTGGCATTGTGGATGAGGAACCAGAAAAAGGCAGTGTTCCTCCAGCCCTTCCCTGACCCAAGTTTGCAAAGACAAGAAGTGTAGCTTCATTGTTGGGAGCAACTGGGGTACAAGTGTCTTTTGAGAGCCCTAGAGAAGCATGGGATGAATAGTACCTTTTCATCATCTCGTCTCTGCAGTAAAGAATAGCTGCAAGGAACTCAGTGGGAACCCAAAGTGTTCTTGACAAAGATGTCAGTATAATTCACCCAGTCAGACATAATTAAAAATAATTACTTACAGGACAGAACTTGCCGTACAGGAGATCAAAGTGCTCTGCGTGCTTTCAGAATAGACTCCAGACCCCAGAAAGGAAGAGAATGTTACAGCAGATAACCCACAGGTTGGTATCTGTGGCACTGGAGTCCGGTCCCCGCTCCACCACCATTAGCTGTGCAACCTTGGATTCATTCATTCCTCACCTCTCTGAGCCTGTTTCCCTACCTGTAAAATATGGATGAGAGTATCACCTTGGATATGTCACAAGACCATGGCATGAAAATGGAGGAAACATATGTAAAAAGGACTTCTAATTAATGTCAGAGTTTGCTATTCCTTCTTCTCATTGATTTCCCTAAGAGGTAAACTGAGGCAAAGACTAACAAAATAGCTTATTGCTCTCCATTCTTTTTAGAACAAGATGAAATGTTACTTTTAAACACGAACAAAAGTAAGAAAGGGAATCTCCCACTTCCGTCCAGCCAATCACAAATGTCCACAGTGAAGATCCAGGGAGAGCACGTGGTCCTCTTCTCCCATATCCCCTGGTCCACGCCCAGGAACTTCAGCCCCTGCCTCTCTCTGTCTCTTAAGCATCACGAGCTTGTTCCAGCAGCAGCCTGACCAGGGCTCACTCCCCTCGGAGTGGTTGGGAGATGTTGAGAATTAGGGGCGGGCATATTTTTCCAAGATATTGTAGGTTTTGTTTCAAGGAGGGCAAGCTGGTGCCTGAGTTCAGCCTTTTCCTTCTTGCAGCCCAAGAGCATGACAGAGGGACTTAGGGACACTGCACGTTTCCTGCCTCTTTCCCTCCCAGAGCTTCTACCTGGACAAATTTGAATTTCAGATTTTTAAACCTCAGGAAAATACCTGTGTTCAGAAGATGGTTCGGGTTTGTTTTGTGCTGTCAGATGCGGGATGAGAGCAGGACATTGACACCGGATGCCCCATTGTCACATCCTCTTTTTTCTTTCTTCCTGTGAACAGGACAGGGAGAATTGGCTGCTCAGTCTGGGGGGCAGGGGCAGGGGCCGGAAGAAGGGGGACGGGAGGAGGAAGACTTTTTAGAGTAGAATAAAAAATTCTGTTTTGTTATTAGGACAGTCCTTCTATCATTCAGAAAACTTCATCAGTTATATTCTTATTTGTTTCTTACTAGTCTTGTGAAGTGTGGTACCCGTTAGTCTATGTGTTCGGCTGCGGTCACTGGCCTCCAGTCCTCTTCTGCCTGCACATCCAGGCTCAGGTGGTCCAGGGCATCGTCAAGGTGATTCAGTGCCACCACCACCTCCAAGTTCTAGCCGGTAGCAGGAGGCAGGTGGGCCCAACCTGGAGGTTACTCATCAGCTGGGCTCACCGGCCATTGGCCACACCCCCCTGCAGGAAATTGTGCCAGTGGTGAGGTGTCTGCCGTAGGCTGCCCCGACCTTCAGATGCCCTCTGTTGGAGACCACAAGCTGCACGCTTCCTCTTCTCCCCCTCATCCTCCTTGCTCTCCTGGTTCACCTTCTCTGGCATCACTCTCCAGCCACACCTGTCTCTCCACTGCCCCACCCACCCCAGTCTCTGTTGCCCTCTGTCACCTTTTCCTGCTTCACCTCTGCACTCCATGCTCAGCATCACCAGTGGGCGTATCTCCCCCACTCCTGCCTCCCTCCCCAGAGCCCTTTCCCCCAGGCCCTTACTTCCCACTACCCTTGGCCGTGGAAGCCCCTCGCGTGACCTGGAGCTGGGGGAGGACCTGATCTGATCCCACGACTCCATAGGAAGAGGAATCTCTGACTCTATTCTCCCAGGGTGTGTCCCAAATGGGACTTTGGGAAGCAGTTCCTAGTAAATCTATTATAAATCCATTGTAGGTGGTTTCATAGTACCATTTAGTTCTTCCCCAAATGTGCATATGTCGATTCAACATCATGGGTAACATTTCTATGGGAAAAAAAAAATGCTCTGATCTAAACTACCTATTAGTGAAGTTGTGGACCGCTGCTGTTTCCTAAATCGGAATCTCCGATGATAAGGATTGGAGGATTCTTGAAATCAAGAACTGTGGCTTCGATGTCTAAGAACCGCGCCCCCCCAGTACTTTCCACATACTAATCTCCCAGGAATTGATATTAAGAGTGACTTGTTAAATTACCAAATGTTATCAGAGCAAGGCATCTGAATGCGTGCTAGGTGGTACCCTGGGGCCTGGTGCCCAGTGACCTTGCAGTAGAAGGGGACTAGATTTGGAATCAGGAGGCTTAGGCTGTGTCACTTACAAGTTCTATAGCCTTGAGAAAAGTCCCCACTGCTACAGGCATCCATTTCTCCTTTCACTATAATGGGAACTGTCCATCCTACTGCACAAAACTGTTAGGTGTGAAAAATGAATTGATATAGGAAAAGCATTTTCTCCTTTTTGTTTACCTAGGATCATTTTTTTTAAAAATTAGTATTGTAAACCTCTGAAAAAATAACCATTTAAAATCACCTAAGGGCTTCCCTGGTAGTGCAGTGGTTAAGAATCCGCCTGCCAATGCAGGGGACATGTGTTCGAGCCCTGGTCCGGGAAGATCCCACATGCTGTGGAGTAAATAAGCCTGTGCACAACAACTACGGAGCCTGTGCTCTGGAGCCCGTGAGCCACAACTACTGAAGCCCATGTGCCACAACTACTGAAGCCCGCGTGCCTAGAGCCCATGCTCCGCAACAAGAGAAGCCACCGCAATGAGAAGCCCGCGCACCGCAAGAAGAGTAGCCCCCGCTCACCGCAACTAGAGGAAGCCCATGTGCAGCAACGAAGACCCAACGCAGCCAAAAATAAATAAAAAATAGAAATAAATAATAAAAAAATTTTTAATAAAATAGAATCGCCTAAAATCCAATCACCCAGAGATAGCACTTTTGATCCAAAGTTTTTCCCATTAAAATTTATGCATGTAAATTTATCTTTTTAAATGAGCGCCTATTATATACACTATGGTTAGTATCTCTTTTTAACTGTATCCTGTAAATTGAGTGAATAATAATCTGCTGGTTGTAAAATACTCCACTGTAGTTATATGTCATAATATATTTAAATAATACCTTATTTGGGGACATTGAGGCTGTTTCCAGTTTTGCTATTATTAACCAGTGCTGCAGTGGGCATTCTTGTTTATATACCTTCGTATACTTGCCTTATTATTTTAAAGTCATTTAATACATATTTTCTTCCATAAAGACTGTATAGGTCCCTTATCCAAACGATTACAGCCAAATCTATTTTATAATTCATATTTTATAAAGGTAATAAAGTTATACACTGTATAGTACAAAATATTCCTAGTAAGCTATGCATTGGGGGGTAAGGTATTAACAGTTATGTTCAGTGGGATTAAATAGACCATAAATAGCCCACATCAGATTTTGCTACAAAATTAGTTTGCACTACAGAACCATTTTTTCCCTATTTTCAGAGCTTTTGGATTTTGGAATTGCAGAAAAGGGATTATGGAACTGGCTAATTTACATTTCTTTAGGTTCTAGTGAAATTGAACTTTTTTCATGGTTTTATTTTGCCTTTATAATATTCATTTTGTAAAAGGTGTGCTCTTAGCCTTTGCCTGGTTTCTAATTGGGCAAATAATATTTAACTATTCGGCTTGACCTTATTGATATTTAAGAGCTTTTCACATATTTGTCAAACATTTTGCCACATACTTTAAATTATGTCTCCTAGTTTGTCATTTGTCTTATACTTTGATAATGTTTAACACGTATGGTTTTTTTTTTAACATCTTTATTGGGGTATAATTGCTTTACAATGGTGTGTTAGTTTCTGCTTTATAACAAAGTGAATCAGTTATACATATACATATGTTCCCATATCTCTTCCCTCTTGTGTCTCCCTCCCTCCCACCCTCCCTATCCCACCCCTCCAGGCGGTCACAAAGCACCGAGCTGATCTCCCTGTGCTATGCGGCTGCTTCCCACTAGCTATCTACATTACGTTTGGTAGTGTATATATGTCCATGCCTCTCTCTCGCTTTGTCACAGCTCACCCTTCCCCCTCCCCATATCCTCAAGTCCGTTCTCCAGTAGGTCTGTGTCTTTATTCCTGTCTTACCCCTAGGTTCTTCATGACATTTTTTTCCTTAAATTCCATATATATGTGTTAGCATACGGTATTTGCCTTTCTCTTTCTGACTTACTTCACTCTGTATGACAGACTCTAGGTCTATCCACCTCATTACAAATAGCTCAATTTCGTTTCTTTTTATGGCTGAGTAATATTCCATTGTATATATGTGCCATGTCTTCTTTATCCATTCATCCGATGATGGGCACTTAGGTTGTTTCCATCTCTGGGCTATTGTAAATAGAGCTGCAATAAACATTTTGGTACATGACTCTTTTTGAATTTTGGTTTTCTCAGGATATATGCCCATTAGTGGGATTGCTGGGTCATATGGTAGTTCTGTTTGTAGTTTTTTAAAGAACCTCCATACTGTTCTCCATAGTGGCTGTACCAATTCACATTCCCACCAGCAGTGCAGGAGTGTTCCCTTTTCTCCACACCCTCTCCAGCATTTATTGTTTCTAGATTTTTTGATGATGGCCATTCTGACTGGTGTGAGATGATATCTCATTGTAGTTTTGATTTGCATTTCTCTAATGATTAGTGATGTTGAGCATTCTTTCATGTGTTTGTTGGCACTCTGTATATCTTCTTTGGAGAAATGTCTATTTAGGTGTTCTGCCCATTTTTGGATTGGGTTGTTTGGTTTTTTGTTATTGAGCTGCATGAGCTGCTTGTAAATTTTGGAGATTAATCCTTTGTCAGTTGCTTCATTTGCAAATATTTTCTTCCATTCTGAGGGCTGTCTTTTGGTCTTGTTTATGGTTTCCTTTGCTGTGCAAAAGGTTTTAAGTTTCATTAGGTCCCATTTGTTTATTTTTGTTTTTATTTCCATTTCTCTAGGAGTTGGGTCAAAAAGGATCTTACTGTGATTTATGTCATAGAGTGTTCTGCCTATGTTTTCCTCTAAGAGTTTGATAGTTTCTGGCCTTACATTTAGGTCTTTAATCCATTTTGAGCTTATTTTTGTGTATGGTGTTAGGGAGTGATCTAATCTCATACTTTTACATGTAGCTGTCCAGTTTTCCCAGCACCACTTATTGAAGAGGCTGTCCTTTCTCCACTGTACATTCCTGCCTCCTTTATCAAAGATAATGTAACCATATGTGTGTGGGTTTATCTCTGGGCTTTCTATCCTGTTCCATTGATCTATATTTCTGTTTTTGTGCCAGTACCATACTGTCTTGATTACTGTAGCTTTGTAGTATAGTGTGAAGTCAGGGAGCCTGATTCCTCCAGCTCCGTTTTTTGTTCTCAAGATTGCTTTGGCTATTCGGGGTCTTTTGTGATTCCATACAAATTGTGAAATTTTTTTGTTCTAGTTCTATGAAAAATGCCAGTGGTAGTTTGATAGGGATTGCATTGAATCTGTAGATTGCTTTGGGTAGTAGAGTCATTTTCACAATATTGATTCTTCCAATCCAGGAACATGGTATATCTCTCCATCTATTTGTATCATCTTTAATTTCTTTCATCAGTGTCGTATAATTTTCTGCATACAGGTCTTTTGTCTCCTTAGGTAGGTTTATTCCTAGGTATTTTATTCTTTTTGTTGCAATGGTAAATGGGAGTGTTTTCTTGATTTCACTTTCTGATTTTTCATCATTAGTGTATAGGAATGCAAGAGATTTCTGTGCATTAATTTTGTATCCTGCAACTTTACCAGATTCATTGATTAGCTCTAGTAGTTTTCTGGTAGCATCTTTAGGATTCTCTATGTATAGTATCATATCATCTGCAAACAGTGACAGCTTTACTTCTTCTTTTCCGATTTGGATTCCTTTTATTTCTTTTCCTTCTCTGACTGCTGTGGCTAAAACTTACAAAACTATGTTGAATAAGAGTGGTGAGAGTGGGCAACCTTGTCTTGTTCCTGATCTTAGTGGAAATGCTTTCAGTTTTTCACCGTTGAGGATGATGTTGGCTGTAACACGTATAAGTTTTTAGTAAAATAGGATAGAAATTTGTTCCTTTATGGAGCTTGTCTATGGTACATTTGAGAAATCTTTCCTAATTCCAAAAGGATATAATCATTAATCTACATATCTAGTATCTTTAGTAGTTTAGAGGTTTTTATTTCTATGTTAATATCATCAATCTCTCTGAATTGTATTTTGATGTCAGCTTTAATGTAAGTTTTAGCCGATGGGCACAGTCCATTTATTAAACAATCTTTCCTTTTCCTAGGACTTTACTGTCATCGTTGTACATAAGCTTTCATAAGTATTTGGACCTGTTTCAAAACATTTGGTTTTGTTCTGGTGATCTCTCCAACTCTGGTGCTGCCAGCACCACACTATTTCCATTATTACATCTTTATTTTCATATCTATTAGGGCTGGGGCGGGGGAAGGATGGATTTTTAGAGCAGTGAAACTATATTTAGTCTGATACAAGAGTGGTGGATACATGTCATTATGTATTTGTCCAAACTCATAGAATGACAGTACCAAGAGTGAACCCTTGTGTAA
The DNA here is from genome assembly GCF_003676395.1 of Aethalodelphis obliquidens. Taxonomy (NCBI): domain Eukaryota; kingdom Metazoa; phylum Chordata; class Mammalia; order Artiodactyla; family Delphinidae; genus Aethalodelphis; species Aethalodelphis obliquidens. The sequence continues at coordinate 2,508,978 of NW_020837967.1, read as the reverse complement.
ACTGTAGACTCTGGGTGATGGTGACGTGTCAGTGTAGGAAACAAACGTACCATCTCGTTGGGGCTGTTGATGATGGGGGATGTTGTGCATGGGTGGGACAGCAAATATATGGGAGATCTCTGTCCCGTCTGCTGAATTTTGTTGTGACTCTAAGACTGCTGTTTAAAAAAATGAAGTCTATTAAAAAAACAAAAACTAGACATTACTCCTGAAATCGCAGAGCTTACCTCCAAGGGGAGAGTATAAAAAGCTAAATAGAAAACTAGAAGAAATTGCATTTCTCAAACATTGTGTTACAAATAGGCACCAGAGAACAGTGCTTCTCAAACTGTGATGAAGGGGGCTTCCCTGGTGGCGCAGTGGTTAAGAATCCACCTGCCAGTGCAGGGGGACATGGTTTCGAGTCCTGGTCCGGGAAGATCCCACATGCTGTGGAGCAACTAAGCCCGTGCGCCACAACTACTGAGCCTGTGCTCTGGAGCCTGCGACCCAGAACTAACGAAGCCTGCACGCCTAGAGCCCGTGCTCTGCAACAAGAGAAGCCACTGCAAAGAGAAGCCCACACACCGCAACGAAGAGTAGCCCCTGCTCGCCACAACTAGAGAAAGCCCCTGCGCAGCAACGATGACCCTACGCAGCCAAAAATAAATAAATAAATAAATTTACATTTAAAAAAAAACTGTGATGAAGGACCAATTAAAAAAAAAACAATTTCCAATATCTTTTAAGACTAGCAACCTCTTTCTTAACCTCATCTTTGAAAAGCTGTGTGTAAACTGTCAATGCTCTATGCCTATTAGTTATTTGCCACTAATCTGTAGTGGATTCTTTGTCGAAATGAAGATATTTATTCAGTCCACCTACCTTCTACTCTGCAGAACAGTGAAAGCGTATTTGTGAAATACTGTGCTCTCCTCTTAAGAGGGCTTGAACCCTTGTCCCCTGCCTTGGCAGGCGGATTCTTAACCACTGCGACACCAGGGAAGCTCAAAGCTTGGCATTTTCAAGAGGTCTGCCACATAATCAAGTACTTCTTTTTCTTTTTACCATTCTTTATCTTCAAAGACACAAAGTTTTTAATGTCTTCATATTTTATGTGTGTGTGATGAACACAGAAAAGCCCCCCTTGGAATATGAATCATCAGCAGTTAGCTAGTTGCACTCACTAACTGAATGCTTGCTACTGCATGTGAGGATGCTGCAGTGTCCAAAATTAGCAAAATTAGGACCCGTCACAAATATTAAGTGCGATTGGGCCGAGGGTCTGGCATCGGGGGGTGTAGGCAGTACTCATATTTTGTGTAGGAGAAAATCTAGTCATCTGTTCAAATCATATTCCTCACTGAGTGATATCTACAATAAAATAAGAGCGCAGTGGAAAGATGAATAAATAAGGACCTAGGAGACCTGAGTCCTAGTAACATTTCTTCCACCAATTAGGTAGATTTGATCACTTGCTTTAATTTCTCTGACCCTCAGTTTCCTCAGCTGTTACAAGAGACAGCAGACAGTTGGATCACTAAAGGCACTTTCAGCTCTCAGAAAGAAAAATGAACAGATCAACTAACTGATTTGTTCACAGATTGATTCATTCATAACCGATGTATCCGTGTAGGTATTCAAAAGACACTTGGCAGTGAACATATTACATGTCAGTTACTGTGCTAATCGTGGCGGCCGAATGAGAAGGCAGTATGGAAAAGAGAGATGCGTTCCCCCAAGTCTCCGAATTCCCTTCTTGTTGTGGCGCTAGAATTCACTAAGCATGGGGAAATGATGAGAGACAGGGAGGAATGAATGGGGGGAATTGTCTTGGCATCACCACATTTCATGTATTTGTGTAGAACAGAGCTTCTCAGCCTCAGCACCATTGATGTGTTCATTGTGGGCAGCTGTCCTGTGCATTGTAGGTTGTCTGCAGTATCTCTGGCCTCAATCTACCCGATGCCGGTCCCACCCTCTCCACCCGTTTGTGACAACCATCCGTGTCTCCAGGCATTGCCAAATGGCCCCTAGAGGCAAGGTTGCCCTGGTTGAGAACCAGTGATTTAGAATCACCTCAGTGCCAGGTACTGTGCTGGATGCCAGGAAAATAAAGAAGAGAAATACACAGCCTTGTCTTGAGGCCTTGATTCCAGGGCAGTGCTTCTAGAACTTAGATGTGCAGCGAGTCAGTGGAGGGCCTGTTGGAACCCAGACTGCAGACGCCCGCTTCCATAATTTCTAATTCAGCGGGTCCGGGTGGGGCTGGCGGGTTTGCATGTCTAAAGCGGTGCTGGTGCGACGCTGGTGGTCCCTCAGGATGACACTTTGAGAACCGTTGGGCCCGGGGGTTCCCATCTCGCAGGTGACAGGTGTCCACTGCAGCTGTGGCCGAGAATATACATGTTCTCGCCTCACCCGTTCAACCAGTGTTTGCTGAGATTCAGAGTAATCTTTAAATTGAGAAATTAGACCCCAGATGGGCTCCTAAACCCACAATAAACCTGAAAGGTCACAGGAAATAAAACCAGGGGAGGACCTCCTAAGCTGGAACAGTGACGAAAAGGTGCTTAGTTTCATCCTTTTGATTTCATTCTGTATTAACAGATGAATGGGTTGTTCATGGGCTTGTCCAGGTACCTAAATAGTATCTAATTTCAGTTTCCGTGGATTCTAAGCTCTGATCACAAACAGGCTTTTACAAACCACTCATTTCTAAGGTGGGGACATCCGTGGGCAACGAGAGACATGGGTGGTTCACCTAGACCTGCATGCACACATCCATCCTGGAGCGTCTGAGCCCCGCTCGGCCTCCTCCTCCTCCTGGTCTCCGCCCCTGGTCTCCCTTTCCCTTTATCTCCAGCAGTAACTTCGACAGCAGTGCATGTCGTGCTGGCACACGCAGGGCTGTGTGTGTGTTATTATTCTTCACAAAACTGTTAGTTCATCTTTGGACTGAACATTGCTATTTCCTCTTGCTATGACGATACTACCAAATACTGTATTTTCTTTGAAAAGTGTCACACACCCTCGGGAGGAAGTGGGGTGTGGTGTTTGAACACCACTGGGGGGACAGGGGTGTTTTGCTCCCGCCGTACCCACAAGTGACAGCCCGCTTTGCAGTTCTTGTTTTCTCTGTCTCTTAATGTTGAGTCCACACTGACTGGCCACGTCATTTTACTCGCAGGATGAACAGCAAGAAAGTGGAGTCCAGGCTGTCAGAACCTCCTCTCTGTCCCCCTCTAGGCAGGGGTCTACTTCATTCTGAGGTCCCAAGGCTGATTTAGAACAGGGACCCTGTCACATTTTTGCATCCAGCACCAGGCTTTATACCTAGGAGGCAGGTTTAGCAGATACTTAGTGAGCGATGGCAAAAAACAAATGTACATGTCACTTCATTTCCTTAGCTAATAGTTTAGGTGAGTTCTAGGCCATGTCAGATAATCCGCTGAGTCAGTTGTCGTCGTCTTCGTCATCACCATCATCATCATCACCATCATCACCATCACCATCATCACCATCATCATCATCACCATCATCATCATCACCATCATCATTATCATCATCGGTAGTTAATTTCATCAGGGAGAATTTCCGCGGTTACTTTGGTAAAGTCCTATAATGTTATAGCTACCTTTTCCACCAAACACTGTTGTAAGCGTTTCATTTAATGGTTAATTCATTTAATCCTCCCGACAACTCTGTGAAGTCGGTCTGTTATTTTCCCCATGTTTCAGAAATAGAAACATAGTCGCACAGAGATTAGGTCACTGGTCTATGACTATGCAGTTGGGGAAAGCTGGCGTTTGTACCGTGGCCCTCTCGTTGACACACCTGTGAGCTCCTGCCTGTGTCCTCTCCTTCCTGATGGTATACTGCCATGCCAGGCCAGGGAAAAGGGACCATGTGGCCAGGGACTTCAACTTGACCGTCTCAGTCAAGATGTCCTTTGGGGGCTTCCCTGGTGGCGCAGTGGTTGAGAGTCCGCCTGCCAATGCAGGGGACGCGGGTTCGTGCCCCGGTCCGGGAAGATCCCACATGCCGTGGAGCGGCTAGGCCCGTGAGCCATGGCCGCTGAGCCTGCGCGTCCGGAGCCTGTGCTCCGCAACGGGAGAGGCCACAGCAGTGAGAGGCCCACGTACCGCAAAAAAAAAAAAGATGTCCTTTGACCGGGGCACACTGGGCCCTGCCTCTGATTGGACGCCCCACATCCATTCAGGTGGGGTGTTTTTCCTACCTGAGCACCTGACAGGCAGACCTCTTCCTCTGATGCATTAGGAAGATTCCAGAGTATCCTGTGTCTCATTAGAGCTACTGAGTTAATATGATGGTAGAGTCACTGAGAAAATTGTCTCTTTCCCCCCAACTTTACTGAGATATAATTGACAGTTAAAAGTTGGATATATATTTAAGGTGTACGGTCGGATGACTTGATAAACGTATATACTGAAATAATCACCACAATCAAACATGAACATATCCATCATTTCACATAGTCTTCTTTTTTTGTGTGGTGAAGAGTGTCTTTTAAGAGTAAAATTTGACGCAGTGAACAGACCCATCATTAAATTTGCTTCCTGTACCAGGCAGCATCTTTGGCCTCGGTACGTGGTTACCCTACCCTGGGTAGAAAGTAGTGCCGAGGAGACCGACTTTGTACAAAGCAGTGAGCTCTGTCTGCTCTAGACTTTGGCCCCGGGAATCCTGACTGATACCAGCCAGCCACCAGTAAAGGCATGAATGGAGAAGGCGCAGAGGTAGACAGTACACACTTAGGACCACCTGGGAGAACTACCCAGGTCAGCAGCTTTGACCTCGCTTCTGAAAGAGAGCTTAAGCTCTTCCAAGAAACTTCAACTCCGTTTATATTACCCACTCTTTAACTCTTCAAATTATAGCCATGCAGTAGAAAGATCATTAAACCACAGGTTCTGACAAAAAGAAACGTCAAATTGGTACCCAAGGTAACTGGGCAAGTAGGCAGTACAGAGGCTGCTGGGAAAGCCTGTCTGACAGCTGTCATGGGTCCTTGCTAATTAGGAACTGGTTGAACAGATGGAAACAATCTGTGGGGAACTCTCCATGCTTTCACTTCCTCCCTGGCCTAACCTTAAAAGCCATTTTCTAACAAGGAATCATTGACTAGTTTGAGTGGAGGTACTTAGCAACCAAGGCTGGAATACAGGTTCAGTTGCTTGCTAGCTGTGTGACCTTCAGCAAGCTGCTTACCCACTTAGGCCTCAGCTTTCTTATCTGTAGAATGGAGCTCATTATACCTATCTCACGGGCTTGGTGAGAAGGTTGAATAACACAAGCTATGGAAAGCTTTTTGCAAAGTTTTGTGAACCGTAGGAGACCTAATAAATAACCGTCTAGGCTATGCGTGTGCTTGGAACAAATGGACAGATAGATCAGGAGTCAGGGAGATGGAGAAGAAAAAACTCAACTTGACTAGTGATAAAGACTGGATTGGTAGGTATGGCCAAAGTGTCCAAGCAAATCCATTGGTCGTTGTTCACAGTGTCATAGGCAGTACTGCACAAAGGCTGGCCTCCCAGGACTGGCAGATTAGCCCCGCCCTGCTTATGGCGTGGCAGAGGGGAGTGGAGAAACATGGGCTCTGAAAGTCGGTAGATCCCCCCAAAAGAGAGGAGGGGGCTGGACTGGGCAAGCATAGTTTATTCTTCTAAAACTCATCTGTCAGATAAATCGCTCCTCTTCTCACAGGGAGCAGGAAAGGATTTCTGGATGAAGTAGTACAGAAATGAAGTCCTTGAAAGATGAGAAAGATTGAGGGGTGGCAACCGTGTACGCGTGGAGCTGAGAGCATCCAAGCAGAAGGAAGGTGTAAACAGAGCCATCGAGATGGACTGCCGGGGTGTATTCAGAAAACAGGCTGAGTCGTGTGGTGTGTGGTCAGTACATGCCAACACATGGGGGCTTTTAAATAACAGATTGAATCATGATTTAATTCAAGGATGTGGACAGTTGAGTGTTTGTATAATGTGCTCAGAGCTGTGTTTTCGTGGGACCGTCTATTCATGTCACCCATTAAAATTAGTGTCAGAATATTAATAATGCCATCCCAGGTTCCTTCTTTCCTATATTTCAATATTTGTTTTATTTCTACACTTTTTTTTTTTTTTTTGGTGGGAGAAGGGATATGTTCTATTAGTCTGCTCGGGCTGCCAGAACAGAGTACCACAGACTGAGGGGTTTAAATGACAGGAGTTTGTTTTCTCCCTGTTCTGGAGGCTGGAAGGCTGAGATCAAGGTGCCTTCAAGGCTGGCTTCTGATGAAAGTCCTCTTCCAGGTGTGTCGATGGCATCTTCCCACTGTGTCTTCATGTGGCAAAGAAAGAAAGAGAGCTCTGGTGTCTCTTTCTCTTCTTGTAAGGACACTGTCCTAATGGATCAGGGCCCCACCCTTATGACCTCATTTAACCGTAATTATCTCCCTAAAGGCTCCACCTCCAAATACAGTCCCACGGGGGCTTATGGCCTGAACATATGAATTGCTGGGGACACAATTCAGTCCATAACTGGGGTTGGGGGGAGTCTTGTTAACGTTCGCAGGTAGGAGGGCATGACTAGCTCTGTCACAAATCCCCCTTCCTTACTCGTTGAAGGTTAGGCCTCTTTCCTTTTGTCATGTAGCATGTATGGTCAGGGTTATTTTAAAATATTATCTTCATTTCACACTTATTATTTTAATTCACTTTTGAGACCATATTTAGGGGCGAGAGGCTAATATTTAGTCTGACTCTTTTTATGGTACTACTTTGTAGACATCTTAGCAAGGGGATAAAACACTTCCCAACTAGTTACAGTCTTTCTTCCATGCACATTGCAAGGCAAATTAATTTTTTTATTATAGCTTTTTTTCTACAGCAGTAAGTCATTTTATTCAGCTGCCACTTTTACCTGAGAAACCTTTCTGTCTCTTAAATGTGAAAGCGATAAACTTAATTTGCCAAAATTTGCCTGATGTTTAATTTACCAAATTTTGGCTGAGCTGATGTGTTTGGAACCCATTGAATGTTTTTTCCCCTCATCCCCAAGCTTACTGTTGATTCATTTGTGTTCTCTATATGGTAAAGATTTGATATTTCTTTGAGACTCTCCCTGTGTCCCTAAGACACCGCCAGCTAAATTATAGCAATAAAAGTGACATCCAGATTTTTTTAAAATAAAGAAGTATGCTCATTCTTAGTTCACTTGCTGCAGAGGAAGAGAAGTCGTGATACGTTTTAGCTGATGAGAGTATAGAGAACTTCTTCTCTTGCTTTCTGTTTCTATGGAATTTCCCCCATCCGCTTTTGTTAGGTGGTGGCAACCCTTCAGGTCACCGTGAAAGTATTTGGTGGCTTTGAATTGTGGCAGGTGAGTCCATCTGGATAAGTAGGTCAGTCAGCATCAGGGCGGCAAGAGACCAGAATTCTCCATTCAGTACTGAATGGCATATGACCTCAAGCGTGCCCCTGAGCAGCGATACTTGATCATCTCCCTGCATTGTCACTACCTGCCGAGGAGAAATGAGATCACACTTAAAGGTGAAAACATTGAGCTGTAAGAGTAAAGGTCCTCCACAAATTTAAAGTACACATTAGGATGGTATTTCGCAGTTGGGATGGCAGAAGCGCAGAAGATTGGATGGACACACTGATAGTTCATCGTGATGAGTGCCAGCATCGTGATGACTCCATTAGGGGAAAATAAGTGCTATAGGAGAGATACGTGAGCGGGGTTTTATGGGAGCTCGGTGGCAGAGCACAGAGGAAGGTCACTTAATTCAGCCCAGGTATGCTCCTAAAAGACTCCTTCTGTTCTCTTCCTACCCTTTTTTGGTATATACTAATAATGACCATAAAGTACACTAGAAAGTGTATCAGTTGCAATAATAATAATAACTAACATTACTTTGAGAGTTTACTGTGTGACAGCCCTGTTCTAAGCACCTCCATGTGTTTTCCCATTTCATCCTCATAGCCCTTTGAGACGAGTAATAGTATTATCACCATTTTCCAAATGAGAAAGCAGAGAGGTTAAATAATTCCTGCAGTTGAGCTCATAATGGCATCGATTCTCTGCCAGTAACAATGCCTGGGATGTTTCCTTTGTATTGATTTCCTCTGTAACTGTCTGCTACCTAATCGGACCATAGAATACCCTTTCAGGTAAAAGAAATGCATGAAGATTAAAAGATGATGTAAAATGTTGCTTTTGAAAATTAAGTTTCTTAGCAAAAAGGCATTGAGCATCAGCTCGATATCAGACAGAGGGATTGACCCAGGAGGTACATAGATGATTAAGATATGGTCTCTGCTCTCAGAGCCCAAAGTCTTGTTTGGGAAGACCAACAGGAACTAATACATTGAATAAAGCATTATAGGGAAATACGGCTGTGTGAGCATTTGGTCTCCTCCCCAGCCCCACATTCCCCAGAGGAACGTGGTAATAGAGGAGACCCCTCGTCACAGCTAGAGTCCAGTAAGGCACCTGAATGCACTCACTCTGGAGGGTTTTTGCTAGATATGCTGCAGATGAAACCAGAGGGACTTCTATAGGTTGAGTCCCACCCGTCTTCTGGGGATATGAGTAGATCCCACCCTCTTTAAGGATTATGTAGGAGAAATCCTGGTGGGGCCCTACTATGTCCCCCAAATTTGGGGGCTAAGAGCTGAAGACAAAGACAGAGAATGGGAGGTACAGGATCTACCCCACTCAGACTTTTGAAATGGCAAAGGTGAGGGGAACAAATATGACAGGTGCTGTCTCGCAGGGTACCCGGGGAGCTATAGGGGGCTGGGCGAGCGCTGAGTAAATTCCACCAAGATGTGTCGAGGGAGGCTGATGGAGGTGAGGGAAGAAGAGCTTCACAGAGGAGGTACAGACTGAGCGGGAGCTTGGAAGATGAGGAAGCGGGGGTGGGGCAGATGGAGGCTGGAGTGAGATAGGAAGGCGGTCCAGGGAGAGGAGGCAGTATGGCTAAGAGCCTAGAGCTCCGAAACAGCATGACAAGTTGGAGAAATGGCAGGGGCTCTGCGTGATCCTAGGGAAGATCCTTTGGGACGGAGTGAGAGGTGACAGGACTGGGGAGAGAGACAGGTAAGCTGCTATGATGGGTCCAACGAGGGATGATGCAGAATCCCGCCAAGACCCCAGGGAAGGAGGAGAGGAGATGGGGAAGGAGAAGGACAGGTTGGTTGCGGTGGATGAGAGAAAGGGTGATGTCTAAGCAGGGTGCTAGGCTGGGAGTCATGGTCCCAGTCACTGAGCTGATAAAACAGAAGAAGAGGAAGATTCCAAAGGCAAGACAGTGAGTTCCTTTCGCACCTGGCAGGTTGGGCGGTCCCCGGGAGCTGTCCAGGAGAGACTGGATGTGTGCTTTTATTCCTCGGACGAGCGGTCCGTAGAGGGACCCGTGTGTTGCTGGAACAGCCTGAGCTGGCCAGTCAGTCTTACTGCACACATTGTTTGCTGTAGAGGGCGAGGCTACTGTGATTGGCAAGAAAGAGATTATGAAATCCACACTCCACAGAGAGACTGGGGGAAGACAGTCCTGAGAGATGCGATTCCAGTGCGTGTATTTCTGTACACAAGTAATTTTCCTTTCTGTTTTAGCACCCCTTCTCCTTTACCATCAGCTCTGCGCGCAAAAAACCAGCCCACAAAAATCTGTTATGTTAATTTCATCCTCATGTGCGTGTTACGCATCTTCTAGGCTCTTGAGATTAGCATGTATATACATACATATACATATATTGGTACATACACACATGAGTGTTCAACAAATTTACGCTCACACAGCATTGTATGGAAGTGTATGATGCATGTTGTCCTTGCCATTGTTAGGTAAGAGCACTTCTAAAATATTTGCTAATTGCACAGGTAAAATAATATTATTGTTTTAAAATAATAATAATAACATTTATTATTATATTAATAATATTAATAATTATATTAATATTAATAATAAAATAATATAAAATACAATAAAATTATATTTTATAATAAATATTTTATTATTATAAAATAATATTATTAAATTGAATTGAATATTAATGGATCCTCAAAGAAAATGCATTATCAAGTTCCAATGTTATTTTTTTCTCAGCTGTTTGCACCAAAATGCAAAATTTCAGGAAACCTTAAATACTACAGAGTAAAAGATGTTTTCTTAAGGCTCTAACCATTTCCCTTTAGTAAACTGAAACTATGCTGGCTTACTTCAGATTTTAGTTTAATATTTTATTATATGAATTCTCAGTTTCCTAATGTATATTCTTTATATAACCTCTGAATTTATAATCTATGCCTTGAAATGCCAGTGGCATATTTCTTAATTTTGGCTTTTAAATTATCGTATGCCAAAATTGACCTTTGTTTTGGGTGCATCCTTCTGTGAATTTAAGTCTAGATTTCTGTGACTACCACCACAATCCGGCTCTAGAACAGTTGGATCTTCCCCCAGAACCTGCTCGTGTCACCCTTTTATAATCATACCCTGTTCCCTACCCAAACCACTGGTAACCACTGCTTCTTTTCTCCATATAGTTTTGTCTTTTCAAGAATGTCATATAAATGCAATTATATAGTATCCTGCTTTGTTTTGTACATCTTAAATTGCTCACAAGGCTGAACATTTTCCTACAAACTAGTTACAAGTATGTTTTTTGTATTTTGTGTAGTTTGTGTCATTGCCAGTTATTTAGTTGGGTCATGGGTAGTGGTTTGGGGTTTTTTTTTTCCCTACACATTTGTGTATGCTTATTATATAAGAATGATGCTAACTTATTTTCTGTTGCATTTACCGTAGATATTTTCCTTAAGTCTTTGCCTTTGCATTTTGTTATTTTCTTTAAGTGTGTATGACCTTACACATAGTGATATTGTTTGATGTAGTAATACTGGAATTCTCTGGTGATCTAGTTTGATGCGTTCTTCCTAAATTAAAAAAAAATGTAAAAGGAGCTCATCACAGCATTATTTCTATTATGGAAAAACTGGACACAATCTGAATGTGGAACTATAAGACTTCAGTAAAGCAGATAATGGAGCTGTCCCTCAGTGGGCTGTCATGTAAGAATTAAAAGGATGCTTACAGAGATGACATAGTAGCTTGGACAATTTTTTTGGTAAAAGTTAGTAAAAGTAAATTTTTTTGGTAAATTTTTAGTAAATTTTTTTGGTAAAAGTCAGATACAATCTCATACACACAGTATGAGCACAGCATATAAAACAAAACCATAGACTAGAGAAAATCCATTAAAGTAGTAACCATGATTTGCTTCTGTCGGTGGAACTATGAGGAGTGTTTTACCAATTTTGTGTATTTTCTTCATTTCATGATGATTGCCTATGACTGTTACAGAAGGGGAAAAGATTCTGGGCAGCTCAGCAATAAAATGCTACCTTTTGCCTTTAAAAGGCACCCCCTGAGCTTGAGGCTTTATTGAACAACGTGTGAGGTTAAGCACACAGATACCAGTTCTGCTTTCTAAATGTCAAAATGTCACTGTGACTAGACCTTTAGAGAGACCGTGGCTTGGCTCCCAGACAGATGCATGCATTGGGCAGGTCATCAAAATGCTATTGGGTGAGGGGATAGGGAGGGCGAGTCTGGTGAACTGGCAAGGGAATCAGGATGGCTGTGGATAGGAAGTCAGTTGATGTCTAAGCCAGCCCTGTTGGGGGAGGGGGTTTTGCAGTAACTCTGTTCCTTACTGTCATAGAACCTCTGGGGACACTAGACCTTTCAGTCTGTTCCCCAGACAGATTTTCCCAGGTGCATGTTGAGCTGCTGTTGCCTAATTCTGAACCCAGCCTGGAAATAGCAGAGTGACACATCCATCAGTAAAGGTCAGAGTGGTTGTAACTCGGACTTTATGAGTCAGTGATCCCTCGAGGCTCAAGTCAGAATTAATTACTTACCTTCACTTGTGTTAAGGAAATCTTCAGAAAGTCCACACGTGGTAAATACTCGCATAAATGATGCTGGTTCTTGGTGATTGTTCCTGATTAGTGGAGGAATATAGATTTGTCTGAAAGATCTACGTGGTCCAGGAATGGGGGTCTCAAAGTTTTCTCTGGAGAATTCTCAGTTCTTAGCCAGGCTTCTGCCCAAGAGTTCTAAGCTCAGAGGGGGAAGGGGGCCCCCTAAAGACAAATCTGGAAGTCATCTAGCTGCTAATTCAGCAGAGTGACAAATACAGAATGTGTTTCCAAGGCTAAGAACTCCTGACAAATCATGGTGATTCCATAACCATCTCCTTTAGTTAAACCTGCTGAATTGCAGGAAATTGGGACTCTCTTAACCTCCATGAAATTAACAGCAGTGATCAAGAGCCCCTAATTTGTCTCTCTGTTTGTTCAAAAAATACCCAGGCTGCCGGCATTCCAGAGGACTGGCAATCTTTTATGGCTCTGTTGGATTCAGGGTTATGGGCCCAAGATTTCCAGTTGTGTCGTTGATTCTCACACCTGGGATCCTGTTACTCTGAGTAGTTTTCTTCCTTCACAAAAAGGTAGAAAAGATGGCTAATGCTTTCTTCTTGATATCTTTGGCTTGCGTAAGAAGGGGAAAATTCGTGAGGTAAAACTGGTTCAAGAGAAAGAGGAAGCAAAGACGTAACTATCACTGAATATCAGGCAATAGTTTCAGATTCATGGAACCTCATGGAAAAGTAGGTTCAAAAAAGGGTTGAAGTAAATGGACAAAACAAAGACAAGGAAGGAACAACAGGTGAAGAATCAGACTGGAAAATTCTGGAATTTGTAGCCAACACTACGATGATTTTCACCGATATCTCCGGGAAAGTGTAATTATTAGTTCTTTGGCTTTTACGAAGGACTTTGTTTCTCCTTCCACAATGAAGTGGTATTTTACGGTGGTCAGTGATTTAGGGTTTTTAAGTGGTTTGTAATATTCAAGAGCTTAATTTATCTATATGTATATGTATATGTGTGTATGTGTGTCTAAACTAAACAGAGATCAGCTGCTGAATAGATATCTAGAGCCAATTCCATCACACACATAAATAGCCCATGTAAGAATTTCGTGGTGTCATGTTCAACTGGTGTGACTAAAATAGACGGACTGTTTGTAAACTCATTTTCTTATTACTGCGTGTTGTTTCCTGGGTACCTTCTTGAATAATATTGATAGAAGAAATAAAACGTTGGAAAGCCTCTGCTTCTCTCTGCAACTATTAAATAAAACTCCATTCGATTAAGAGTGGAACTTAGGTCTAACTGACAAGGTTCAATAACGCTGAAGTCCTGAACGCCACTTTCTCTGGCTAGTCAGCCTGTGGTTTGGGGTGAGCCCAATAGTGTACTGCGCAGAAGGGGAAGTAAAACATTTGTTTGAATGGATAGTTGAGCCATTTCAGGCTCTGGCTGTCAGAGATAAAGCACTGGTTAAGTGGGGGTGGGACACCCACAATAATATATTTCACAGCCCCCAAACAGCTTCTGTCTTTTGTCGCTTTTCAGGGAGCGGCCATGTCACCGTTTCTTCGAATTGGTTTGTCCAACTTTGACTGTGGGTCCTGCCAGCCGTGCCAGGGAGAGGCCGTTAACCCTTACTGTGCTGTGCTTGTCAAAGAATATGTTGAATCAGGTAAGCTTGAGTGGGTGGTGTAGGTGGGGTGGGAGAGGAGGAGGAAGACCCTGCTGTGAACTGGGAAGCGAGGTCTTCTGGGATCTTCAAGGTCATCTGGCGCAGCCTAATTTTCCAGCTCAGGAAACTGATACCCAGGGAAGCCAAGTGCTTTCTCAAAGGCATACGAGCTTAGTAACAGCCTCTGAACTAGACCTGGTCTCCTGCCTCATGTTCTACAATATTTCATGGTCCCATTTTCCACATAAACAAAGGAAAGGGGAAATGAGTTGAGGACATTATTGTGAAGAGTTAACGGGGGGAAAAAAATCTACTTTAATGAGCTGAAGTAAAACATGGTGGTGTTAAGTCTGGTTGTTGTCAATGATTATAGATAAAGTCTGCATAATCTTAGAATTAACCCCAAAGATGGTTTACTGCTTCTTTGGCCAAGCTCAGATGAATAGTACAAAGAACATATGATTAGCGCTTAGAGTCCAAATTACAGAAAACTTAACTTCTGTGTTTACTAAAACCCTGGTTGAGTGAAAGAATACTCATAGTTTGTCAAATTTAAATATTTATGAGAAGTTCATGGTGAGGGGGAGAGAGTGACAGTCTTCCCGGATTCCTTTGTGGGTTTAAATCATTCCATTAAAATAATTACTCTGTCTGGAATCTCTCCATGATCACTTCAACTGTTCCCACCCTCCCTGATCCCTGCCTCTGTATTTTAAGATTCTCATGGACTTTCTTAAAAAAAAAAAAAGGCAGAAGGAAGTTTACATCCCATGATTTTTCCAGCTTCACTGCCTTCCCACACACATTCTGGTTTTCACAGAGACTTCGTAGGGAAGTCTGATTGCCACCAATGCAGAGTCCCAGGAACAATAGGAGCCATTATAGTTCGTTTACAGAGAAAGCATTTATGGAGCACCTACTGTATACTGGGTCAGAATACGTGCCTTTCCTCTAGAGCTTCTTTCGTAGCAGAGGAAGATAGGCAAGAAAGAAAAATGTCATGTAGTAAGTCACGTGCAATGAAGACATTAAAGCAGGGTAGTGGGGAGACAGAAGGATTGGGGCTGGAGAGGCAGGTGGAGAGAGACCAAAGTCCTCAAAAAAATAGTCCTTTAAGGGGGTGACATTCACAGGTGCAAGAGGAACCTGATTTTGCAGTTGAGAACCTCCGGCTAGATGTTTCCAGCTCAGAACCCTGGGGTTTCAAATCGTGGTGTGTTGGCTTTTCTCTCCCTTCTAAGACTTCTGCTCTGTGGTTGACTGACTTCAGCCTTCCAGACCCTGTGAGCACATGAAAGCGGGGAAGACTGTCTGATGATCTCGATTTCCCTTCTGCCCAGGTTTCTCTCCTGTTTAGTTAAAAGTGAGAATGGCATTTGCTCCCAATCTAAGACCTTTCAAAGGTCACCAAAATCTTTGAAGTGTGCAATGTCTGAGTTTTTCAAAGCTGCTTTCGACTTAATGTCCCCGGGATCCAGTTCCCTTTACAACCACAGCTCTCACTGACATTTGCCTCTTGAGAGCCTTTCTAAAATTTCTTCTTCTTTTGGCCTTGCCTTTGAACTTAGTCTAATCAGCCGTGTGGATCCAGAGAACGTGTCGAAAAAGACTTTGTTTTTCCAAAAGGTTAGGCTGTGGAGTTTAGAGGTTCGGGGTGTCGATTTTGTTTTAATTTTGTTCAGCAAAGAAATCACTCTGAACATGATCATTCAAACATTACTTCTCTAGAGTTTAAGCACATTTCAGTCTTGGGGGTGTGAGGCTGCATTTTACGTAAAGCAGTAGAACAGGGACAAACAGGACACAGTGCTGTCCGTCTGGGAGCCTCTGAAAATGGCAAAACCCACTTTAAGTAGATAGGAGCCTGAGTTCTGGTTCTCTTTTTAAGTGATTGCAAACATTACTGAATGAAGGTGTAAAAAATGCCTTGCCGTGGGAATTTCTGTCCTTTTTCGGGGTGTGGAGAATGGTTGCGGTTGGGAGGAATTAAAGGAATTATGAGGGGTGGCTTCAAGCCTGTGGAAGTAAAACGGTACTCCGATCACTAATATTGCCGTTGCTTTTTCTTATAGTCCGATCCTGAGTTAAATTTCTTTTAAACGAGACATAAAAATCTTCCCCTTCCTATTCCACGCTCAACACTGTCAGAGTTTATACCGCTAATAGCCAGGTTTACCTAAAATTTGAAGTCTCAGCTTCTTCAAATCCTTGTATACCTCCCGAAGAATAATTTAGCAAATGCTAAATGCCCGTTCTGCTTTTAGCATCATGCGCCGGAGAGAATCAGGATTCAGAACTGCTTTGTTGCCCTGTTTTAAGTGAATTTTTCCTTTTGCTTTATCAACATCTCTGCGTTGCTAAATCTGCCACTTTGTGTGCTTATGATCACAAGAAACACACACTGAAATACAGCTGCAGTTTTCCGCTCCTGAAATGATTAAAGAACAAATACTATGGAAAATCCAATATGGATGAAAGATAGGACAACACTGCTTAATCCCACGAGTAAGTCCAGTCGCCTGGTGGTTCTGGGGAAGTTCCCTTAAACTATATCATCCTGACCTTGGCTCCTGGACCATTTCCAGGACCCCCACCAGACTGCAGGTCTACAGCCGGCTTCACTGGCTCTGGGGATGGGGACCACCACCCCTCCGGAATACTTGTTAATTTTTGCTTAGGGTGCATGGCTTATGTAAAATATATCCTCATTTGCAAATGAGGGAAGGAAATAACGGCTCATGATGTCTTAAAGGTTTTGCCTCTTAGTGTATTTATGTCAAATGGAAAAGTTTTAAATATCTTTTTAAAGGAGCACTCATTGTAAGCCTGAAATTATGCCCCTGTATCTTTCAGATCAATCTCTAATTCCTTTACGTGTTATTTTTTGTTCTCCCAACAGACTGATATATCCCGGAGAGCAGAGGGAATAGGTGTCACTGTTGAGTTGAATTATTTCCCAGGGCTGGTTAAGGGAGTAATGAGAACATATCTTTCTGTTCCTAGAGAATGGGCAGATGTACATCCAGAAAAAGCCAACCATGTACCCTCCCTGGGACAGCACTTTTGACGCCCATATCAACAAGGGAAGAGTAATGCAGATCATCGTAAAGGGCAAAAATGTGGACCTAATATCCGAAACAACTGTGGAGCTCTACTCCCTGGCCGAGAGATGTAGGAAAAACAATGGGAAGACAGAAATATGGGTAAATAGCCAAGCTGTGAGCTTTATTTTAAGTGTATATTCCATTAAGTGATAAGAACCATAGTTGAAGACTAGCTCAAGATTTCAGTGTCATCCTGAAGGTATGATACACTGGCCTTAAGTAAACTGACTCCCTACCACGGACTCATGGGTGGCTTGATAATGATGATTCATTGCAGTCTTAGAACGTACTGGTATACTCAGATCTCTTTGATTCTTATGCAAGGGGAAGCAGGTCTCTTAGGCTATGAAGAACTGTTATTGACTTATTTATAACTGTTAAAGTAAGCTTGGAAATATCACAAATTTTCCATAACTTGGGAACCTACCTGTGGCCTATTTATCAAGGCGTCACGTAGATATCAAGATATCTAGGAACCTATGTGATATCTTGATAAAATATTTTAGATAAGATGATGGGTGGATAAGTGAGAAGAGAGAGCAAAGATCCGTTTAATGTTTGCTATCTCAATCCCTGTAATTTTTTTTTTTAGCCGTAATTTGTTCCCTTAGCTTACTTTACTCTAAAAAGTACATTATACACAATCCGTGTCACCACACCAAGTTTTTGAAAACTTAGATTATAACTACTTTGGTAGCAAATGTTTAGAAAGTTAAAGGGAGAAGTAAAATATGAAAGCATAACAAATTCTAATGAAAATTTCTGGGGTACAAAAACTGAAGAAAATATACTAGTGAAAACTGCTTTTACATGGTCTGAAACTCAGAGAGTGTTTTCACATGTCTGTATCATTTATGCAAAGGAGATTCTTACCTTTCTGCTTTGTGCAGGTTCTTAAGAACTCCAGCCAAAAGATCTTCAGGTCGCAGGTTTCAAAATGGGAATGATACAAGCCTAAAACCTAGATTTTTGTGTCAATTACGTATTTTTGATCTGAAAAAAAAAGGTACTTTTTAGGAAAGTATATGTATCTTTGCTTGTATCACTAACGTAATCTTTAAAGATAAAGATATATCAAGATTTTTTCTTAAAGTTCCCTATGCTTAGATGTGTTTAGATAACTTAGTTCAGTGTGTCTGTGAGAACTTCCGCATTCAGCAGAATTCCTCTTGGGTAGCTAGTTATACAAGTAGGAAGAGTTTAAATAAGTGGATAATGTCACAGGTATGTGACTTAGTGTTAAAGGTTTATACAAACCTGGTAGGTGAGGGGGTGAGGCTGTAGGTACAACTGAATCATGGGAGCATTTGGCTAGGCTCAGAGAAAGAAGTGAGAAACTGGAGAAAGTTTTCCTCAGTTTTTTCCCCCATTCCCATTTATTTTCCACTTTCTGCCCCATTTTTTTAGAAAAAGGAAAGAGTCACCAAATCTCTAATTTTTTAAGTAGCAGGCTATTTGATTTCCTTTTCAATTAATGAGAGGATAACTATTTTAAAAATTCTTTTGTTAAGCATCACTGACAAACAAGTTGCTTTTCTGTTTGTATTTCTTAAAGTTGCATTTGATTTCTTGCCTCGACTTTCTTTGATTTTTATCCTTATCAGACTTTTTACACTTTTTGCATGTTGGGATTTTTGAGACATAAGCCCTTGGATCCTCATTTAACTACTAGCAACCTTGTTACATTTTCCACCTTTGCTGTTTTCAGGGTTATTTGTTAGTTCACTTTTATTTATAATGTTTAAAGGTCAACAGGTTGCTTTGGACTTATAGTTTCCCTTGCTTCTACTGCAGTCTGCTTTCTTAAAATTAGCTTCTTTCTTTAAAACAAACCAAAAATGATTTTCTCTGAATTGCCTCTCACTTCCATAAACACCATCCAGTTTCCAAACATTAAGATTTTTCCTTCTGCTTTCCCAAGATTTTCCCTGTTGGTGCGGTTGTCTCCTGTTCACTCTCAAAAACATAATGGACTGTCACTTTCTGTGAATGTTGTTCTTCCAGCAGCTAACTGGTTTAATTTCCTCCGTCACCACTAATTCCTGAATATCGGTATTGAATATTGGTAATATTGGTTGCAGTCACCTGGTACCAATTTTTGCCACTTCCTTTGGGACTGACCCCCTGTTCCCTTGCTCTTCTAGCTTTATTCTTGCCTCCTTATTTATTATTCCATAAACCAGAAAATAATGGTGTATATACTTGTTGTCAAAAGCACTTCTCTTTTCATTAATCTATTTAAGCTTGCATGAGAATGTGTAGATAACCAAGCAGTACAGGCTTGTCACATCATAAAATTCTAATAGTAGTGATGCTGTAACATCGACATCACTATTATGTCAGTTCTCCGAGATCTTTAAAGGTCTGGTGACAGGCACAAGGTCACCATGACCTTGAATTATTTAGCCATGATCCATATTCAATCCTGACTTTGACCAGACCCTTCTTACTATTTTTCAGTTATTCTAGTTACCCCTGGATGTAATGATCGGCAGTGCCCTGCAGTTCACCTTCGTATTCTTTTTAGCATATTTATAGTACAGTGTTACAGTTTACTGTATAATCAGTAGTGGTCAGGTTGTGTCAGATTTGCCATTTCCCCCCTTATGTCACATCACATGATTTCCTGCATCATCCCTTCTACATAATGATACTGAAATATATATATGTGTATATATATTTTTAAATTTATTTATTTGTTTATATTTTCTTTTTGGCTGCATTGGGTCTTCGTTGCTGCGCGCGGGCTTTCTCTAGTTGCAGTGAGCAGGGGCTACTCTTCGTTGCAGCGCGTGGGCTTCTCGTTGAGGTGGCTTCTCTTGTCGCGGAGCACGGGCTCTAGGCGCGTGGGCTTCAGTAGTTGCAGCACGCGGGCTCAGTAGTTGTGGGTCACGGGCTGCAGAACGCAGGCTCAGTAGTTGTGGCACACGGGCTTAGTTGCTCCGCGGCATGTGAGATCTTCCCGGATCAGGGCTCAAACTCGTGTCTGCTTCATTGGCAGGTGGATTCTTAACCTCAGCGCCACCAGGGAAGTCCTGAAATATGTTTTTTTTAAATCCCTTCCTCGACCAATCTAATTAAAATTTCCCTTAGCAGTGTGAAAATTTCCAGCACTTTCCAAAGGAAACAGGCTCTCTGTGTGAAAGAAAAAGGCCACTCCCGTTTAATACCCGATTAACCTAGGGGCAAGTGTATTCAGGCATCCTCAAAGCAGGATTTCTCTTTCCTTCCAAAGGGAACCTACTTGTTCTCCAAGTGAGCTAGTCCCCAGCCTCCATGATTCTTTTGTCACCATCAAGATATGAATCTACCCTATTACAACTCTTAAGATAAGCTGTAACGCAGGGCAAGGAAGTCACATAGAATCTGTTTTAGAATTTGGTTTCTTCCTTAAGGATGTTTTGGTCTCCAAGTCAAATTAGGTAGTTGCTGAGGTGTTTTAATAAAAGAAAGCCTATGTTCACGGATGCTGTGCTAGTCTGATGATAATATGGGTAAGTTAAGTGAAAGGGAACAGGGGTGGGCCCTGCGCTGGGGATCTCCTGCCATCACCAAACCCGCCAGTTGTGATGTCATTCAACTCAGCACTTGTGTCACATTCTGACCCTTGTTTCTTTCCTTCCTTACACCAGTTAGAGCTGAAACCTCAAGGCCGAATGCTAATGAACGCAAGATACTTTCTGGAAATGAGTGGCAAGTGGCATTTCTTATTCCTGTTTGGGGGTGTGGTGGGCATGTCTCCTCTCCTTTGCAACTTATTTCACTTTGCTTTTCTGAGAGCAAAGGAGATAGAAGCACAAGGGATTTTCTTAAAATTCCCAGTGGTGCTCAAGCATGAGTTGAATATACACTCTGTGGGGCCAGATCCACATAGAAATAGAAAACATTTATAGCATTCGTTTTTAAATGGTGTGAATTCGTATGCCCAGTGCTTTTCTAGTCTGTCTGTATTTTCATTTGGGAATGTAATGTAAACACCAAAGGCTCTGCTAATGTGTTGCTCTGTGTGTACACACTGTGTATAAATGATGTGATATAACAAGTTGTCACACCATCAGTAGAATACAAAATAAATAAGAAACCAATAAATATTTTCTATAACACTATAGTAGCAAAATACTAATGCTTCAAGTTAGTCACCTCAAATCCTTTTAGGAACAAGCAGGGAAAAAATGCATCACTAAAGAGTTTCACTTCCATCTCACACACAGATGCCGTTCACAGAAGTTACATTCACAGGCAGTGTGCTTGGTGCCTGTGATAGCCCGTCAGTTCTTCCTGTTGCGTTTATATCCTGTTGTCAAAGTGCTGTGTCAATGGATCCAATGCTACTCCTCCTAAAATCTTTTTTTTATTAAAGTATAGTTGATTTGCGATGTTGTGTTAGTTTCAGGTGTACATTAAAGTTATTCAGATATATATATCTATTTTATATGCATCACACACACACACACACACACACACACGTGTATATATGGTTGGGCAAAAAGTTTATTCACGTTTTTCCGTAAGGAGTTGCACAAAAACCCAAACGAACTTTTTGGCCAACCCAATATATACTTTCTTTTTCAGATCTTTTTCCCTTACAGGTTATTACAAAATATTGGGTATAGTTCCCTGTATTATACAGTAGGTCCTTGTGGGTTATCTGTTTTATATATAATAGTGTGAATATGTTAAGCCCAAATTCCTATTTTTATCCCTCCACCCCCTTCCCTTTTGGTAACCCGTAAGTTTGTTTTCTATGTCTGTGGGTCTATTTCTGTTTTGTAAATAAGTTCATTTGTGTCTTTCTTTTTCTTTAGATTCCACATATAAGCGATGTCATGTGATATTTGTCTTTTCTCTGTCTGGCTTACTTCTCTTAGTACGATCATCTCTAGGTCTGGCCATGTTGCTGCAAATGGCATGATTTCATTCATATTCCTATTTCATTGAGTACGTAGGAGGTACTCGATGAATGTTTGTTGAACTGTTCAGTTGGACTCACTCTGGCATTTAGAAATTCCTTTTGGTTCCCACGCAGTGGCTATTCCAAACATGCCCATACTCCTTGGTGAAGGTGTCTTGATCTTCTCTTACTCTTGGAGGTTGGCTTTACCTCCAGGGTAGTTGGGAGAGACTACGTCTTCTGTGTGTCTCTGCACTTTAGGATTCAGCTGCTTCGTCCTGCATCTCTTCCTGCTCTTCTGCCTCGGAGAAAGTCCCTCCCTTTCTCGGTCTCCTGGCTCTCACCCCTAGCAGCTCTGTAACATCAGTCACACTTCCACTCTGGCACCTTCAACTTCTCTGTCTTTCTTTGGTTTCTGCCTCATTGCCAAGACATACATAATTAAGCCATCTTCTCCAACCTGAAAAGAAAAATTTTTTAAATGTTTTAACCTCCATGAGTTTTTCTTTCCTTTCCTTCCCTGACACATTTCTTGAGACAGTAGTTTAATGTATCAGTCCCTGTTTCTTCACTACTCTGTCAATTCTTAAACCCTAAGAGTCTGGCTTACATTTCAACCAATCTGCTAAATGGCTTTCTCCAAGAGAATAAATCCTGAAAACAAATGCATGTGTCTTAACCTTCAATTCCCTTGACATCTCTGTTTCAGTCAACGCTGAGAAACCCATTCTTTCTTGGATTGCTTGATGTAATATTATTCAAGTTTTCCTCTTAATTTTTCAGCTGCCTGTTCATGGCCTCTTTTGTAATTCCTTTTCCTACCTCCTAAAAAATAT
Source organism: Aethalodelphis obliquidens (assembly GCF_003676395.1). Classification (NCBI taxonomy): domain Eukaryota; kingdom Metazoa; phylum Chordata; class Mammalia; order Artiodactyla; family Delphinidae; genus Aethalodelphis; species Aethalodelphis obliquidens. The sequence continues at coordinate 2,486,541 of NW_020837967.1, read as the reverse complement.
GGGTGTGTACTTATCAACAAGTCTATTCTTTGTGTGAGTGCCGTGTCTTCCTGACTGGGCTATTAGCCATTCAGAATTAGGGGTGATGTCTCATAGTTCTTTAGACCATTCAGCACAACAATTTGCTCATAGCTGGCCAGGAAATATTTGTGATTTAACTGACTACAAACAAGTGACACATTAAATAAATTGGGCGCCATTACTATAAAAGAAATAACCAAACATACAAAAACCAACGCACTTATTCAAGCCAATAAACAAACAGAAGACCAAATTACTTCAGAAATAAACAGTAAATACAAGGAGAATGTTTAAAATTCTGAGCTTTTATACATGTACTTTCTTGTAATGATTGAAATGGTCAGAGGATAAAGGAAATCACAGGAAGGAGCAAGGGAATGAATTCCTTTTTAATACTCTCTGGCATTTTTTAAATATACAATGTTATATTCTAATACAGACTATTTTATATTTATAAATATATAGTTATATGTAGTCTGTACTATTATATAATAGTTTATGTATTAGACTATATATAATTTTTACATAATTATATATATATATATATAATTTTTTTTACAGTAATACAGATAGGGTTCCCAGAATAATCCACTTCCATCCCTGAATTTAAAAGTAATTTTATGCTTTATTTTATTTTATTACATCTGGATCAAAATAAAAATGAGTCAAATCTTACTGACAAATGGCCTACCATGCCAGTCCCAAGTTGTAAATTGATCTCTACACTTAAACCAGAACTTGAAGAAGAAGGCAGTTGCCTTAGTGACCCTAAATTTAATCCCTTATTCACCAAGCCTAGTTTATTTCTGACCCAGTTCCTAATAAAAAGACTTAAATTGCCTAATGAAGTATTAGGCAAAATATTCAGCCCTATCTAAGGAGCTCTTTATTAGGAGGGCTTTTTATCTGGAAGTTTGGAGTTTCCGTAAAACAGACTTGTGGAGCCCTGTGGAGAAGACTTTTGTCCTAAAATGAGTCCTGAGACTAGGCTGCATCCTGGGGGAGAGGTCTCCACCTCCATGCCCCACCTTTGTCCACCCAGTATGTTTCTAGCCTGGCCACTCTAAGGGGTGGGGAAATTAAAGTACTTTGGCAGGAACATTTGCCTCAAGTGTGTTGTCCAGTCTCTGCCATGGCTTAGCCAGGATGGAAATAATTTAGTTTAAATATTGTGAACTCTTTTCATTTGTGAAACATGAGCCCCTTATTCTCGCTAAGCCTCCATTTTTTGTATTTGGAAAAAATAAATAGAATAAGTCATCCAAGAATCTTCACGCTACTTAAAATCGTGGTTATAGGAACTATAATCATTAAGTTCATTACCCTTGTTTTAGTGACGATGATTATTTTTGTTATTTCTTTCTTGTTCGCCATGTCACACTCTCTCACATGCTAGAGTTTCCATCGTGCTATTAAACCACGACTGCCTTGCTGTTGTGTGTTTTCTTTGGGCCTGGGCTTCAGCCAGGGCTGATAGTCTCACTGGTATTCTCGGAATTCTACCAGCCTTTTGGGAAGATGTCATTTGGGTGTTGGGCACTGTGGACAGTTACTACCCAAAGTACCTTCACCAATATCCAGGGCCCAGGGTGAACTGAAGAAATGTGAATGTGATGATTTGATGTAGGTGACTAGGTAACATCCAGGATTACATTTTTTTTTTTTTTAATTGCAGTGATCTGTTCATCTCTGGCCCTTTCCACATTGACCTGTGTAATCTATGGCTGGTGCCTCTGATTACTGTGGGCCTCAGGAACCAGAGCATAAACAACTTCCCAAAGTTCTTTTGTCTTCAGAAGTCTGGCCAGCTCCCTCCTACTTTTTCTTGTCCATAAACAACCAGATACAAAGCATCCTGGGACCTTAAAAAAAAATGTCGTTTCCAACTTACTGTCAGTAACCACGTTATTCTCTAGAATTACAGGTAAAGTATTTACCGCTTCCTGCCTTTTCTGGCTGAATCATCATTGACAGTGAATAGGAGAGGCTGGTAAATACCTGGAATGTTCTGACTTTTGTTTTTAAAAATTGAAAGAGGATATAGCTCAGTGTCATGAAAGAGGAGTGAAGGGTCAAGCCAGTAATCCAGCCTCATGGTTCCAATCCTATAACAATACACCCTCTAATCTGTTATGGAATTAAGGTAAGATGCTTCGTATTGTACCAACCTTAAGAAGTACTTAGGAGAGGGCAGACAGCAGAAGCAAGAAGAACTACAATTCTGCAGCCTGTGGAATGAAAACCACATTCACAGAAAGATAGACAAAATGAAAGGCAGAGGACTATGTACCAGATGAAGGAACAAGATAAAACCCCAGAAAAACAACTAAATGAAGTGGAGGTAGCCAACCTTCCAGAAAAGGAATTCAGAATAATCATAGTGAAGATAATCCAGGACCTTGGAAAAAGAATGGAGGCAAAGATCGAGAGGATGCAAGAGATGTTTAACAAAGACCTAGAAAAATTAAGGAACAAACACCTAGAAGAATTAAACAGCAAACAAACAGATGAACAATACAATAACTGAAATGAAAGATAAACTAGCAGGAATCAATAGTGGAATAACTGAGGCATAAGAACAGATAAGTGACCTGGAAGACAGAATGGGAGAATTCACTGCCATGGAACAGAATAAAGAAAAAAGGAAAAGAAATGAATACAGCCTAACAGACCTCTGGGACAACATTAAATGCAACAGCATTTGCATTATAGGGGTCCCAGAAGGAGAAGACAGAAAGGACCCGAGAAAATATTTGAAGAGATTATAGTCAAAAACTTCCCTAACATGGGAAAGGAAATAGCCACCCAAGTGCAGGAAGCACAGAGAGTCCCAGGCTGGATAAACTCAAGGAGAAACACACCAAGACACATAGTAATCAAATTGACAAAAATTAAAGACAAAAATTATTGAAAGCAACAAGGGAAAAATGACAAATAACATACAAGGGAACTCCCACAAGGTTAACAGCTGATTTCTCAGTAGAAACTCTACAAGCCAGAAGGGAGTGGCACGATATATTTGAAGTGATGAAAGGGAAGAACCTACAACCAAGATTACTCTACCAGGCAAGGATCTCATTCAGATTCAATGCAGAACTCAAAAGCTTTACAGACAAGCAAAAGCTAAGAGAATTCAGCACCACCAAACCAGCTCTACAACAATTGCTAAAGGAACTTCTCTAAGTGGGAAACACAAGAGAAGAAAAGGACCTACAAAAACAAACCCATAACAATTAAGAAAATGGGAATAGGAACATACATATCGATAATTACCTTAAACGTGCATGGATTAAATGCTCCAACCAAAAGACACGGGCTCACTGAATGGATACAAAAACAAGACCCATATATATGCTACAAGTGACCCACTTCAGACTTAGGGACACATACAGACTGAAAGTGAGGGGATGGAAAAAGATATTCCATGCAAATGGAAATCAAAAGAAAGCTGGGGTAGCAATACTCATATCAGATAAAATAGACTTTAAAGAATGTTACAAGAGACAAGGAAGGACACTACATAATGATCAAGGGATCAATCCAAGAAGAAGATATAACAATTATAAATATATATGCACCCAACATAAGAGCTCCTCAATACATAAGGCAACTGCTAACTGCTGTAAAAGAGGAAATCGACAGAAACACAATAATAGTGGGGGACTTTAACACCTCACTCACACCAACGGACAGATCATCCAAACAGAAAATTAATAAGGAAACACAAGCTTTAAATGACACAACAGACCAGATAGATTTAATTGATATTTATAGGACATTCCATCCAAAAACAACAGATTACACTTTCTTCTCAAGTGTGCACGGAACATTCTCCAGGTTAGGTCACATCTTGGGTCACAAATCAAGCCTCAGTAAATTTAAGAAAATTGAAATCATATCAACCATCTTTTCTGACCACAATGCTATGAGATTATAAATTAATTACAGGGAAAAAAAGGTAAAAAACACAAACTCATGGAGGCTAAACAATACATAACTAAAAACCCAAGAGATCACTGAAGACATCAAAAAGGAAATCAAAAAATACCTAGAGACAAATGACAATGAAAACACGACAATCCAAAACCTATGGGATGCAGCAAAAGCAGTTCTAAGAGGGAAGTTTATAGTTATACAAGCCTACCTCAAGAAACAAGAAAAATCTCAATCTAACCTTACACCTAAAGGAACTAGAGAAAGAAGAACAAAACCCAAAGGTAGTAGAAGGAAAGAAATCAGAAAGATCAGAGCAGAAATAAATGAAATAGAAAAAAAGAAAACAATAGAAAAGATCAATAAAACTGAAACCTGATTCTCTGAGAAGATAAACAAAATTGATAAACCTTTAGCCAGACTCATCAAGAAAAAGAGAGGACTCAAATCAATAAAATTAGAAATGAAAAAGAAGTTACAACAGACACCGCAGAAATACAAAACATCCTTAAAGACTACTACAAGCAACTCTATGCCAATATAATGGATGACCTAGAAAAAATGGAGAAATTCTTAGAAAGGTATAACCTTCCAAGACTGAACCAGGAAGAAATAGAAAATATGAACAGACCAATCACAAGTAATGAAATTGAAACTGTGATTAAAAATTTTCCAACAAACAGAAGTCCAGGACCAGATGGCTTCACAGGTGAATTCTGTCAACGATTTAGAGAAGAGCTAACACCCATCCTTCTCAAACTCTTCCAAAAAATTGCAGAGGAAGGAACACTCCCAAACTCATTCTACAAGGCCACCATCACCCTGATACCAAAACCAGACAGAGATACTACAAAAACAGAAAATTACAGACCCATATCACTGATGAATTTAGATGCAAAAATCCTCAACAAAATATTAGCAAACAGAATCCAACAACACATTAGAAGGATCATACACCATGATCAAGTGGGATTTATCCTAGGGATGTAAGGATTCTTTAATATACACAAATTCATCAGATACACCATGTTAACAAACTGAAGAATAAAAACCATATGATCATCTCAATAGCTGCAGAAAAAGCTTTTGACAAAATTCAACACCCATTTATGATAAAAACTCTCCAGAAAGTGGGCACAGAGGGAACCTACCTCAGCATAATAAAGGCCATATATGACAAACCCACACCCAACATCATTCTTGATGGCGAAAAACTGAAAGTATTTCCTCTAAGATAAGGAACAAGACAAAGATGTCCACTCGCCACTGTTATCCAACATAGTTTTGGAACTCCTAGCCACGGCAATCAGAGAAGAAAAAGAAATAAAAGGATTACAAATTGGAAAAGAAGAAGTAAAACTGTCACTGTTTGCAGATGACATGATACTATACATAGAGAATCCTAAAGATGCCACCAGAAAACTGCTAGAGCTAATCAATGAATTTGGTAAAGTTGCAGGATACAAAATTAATGCACAGAAATCTCTTGCATTCCTAAACACTAACAACAAAAGATCAGAAAGAGAAATTAAGGAAACAATCCCATTCACCATTGCAACAAAAAGAATAAAATACCTAGGAATAAACCTACCTAAGGAGGTAAATGACCTATACTCAGAAAACTATAAGACTGATGAAAGAAATCAAAGATGACACAAACAGTTGAAGAGATATACCATGTTCTTGGATTGGAAGAATCAATATTGTGAAAATGACTTTACTACCCAGAGCAATCTGCAGATTCAATGCAATCCCTGTCAAATTACCAGTGGCATTTTTTACAGAACTAGAAAAAAAAATCTTAAAATTTGTATGGAGACACAAAAGACCCCGAATAGCCAAAGCAGTCCTGAGGGGAAAAAAACGGAGCTGGAGGAATCAGACTCCCTGACTTCAGACTATACTACAAAGCTACAGTAATCAAGATAGTATGGTGCTGGCACAAAAACAGAAATAGATCAATGGAACAGGATGGAAAGCCCAGAGATAAAGCCACGCACCTATGGTCAACTAATCTGTGACAAAGGAGGCAAGGATATACAATGGAGAAAAGACAGTCTCCTCAATAAGTGGTGCTGGGAAAACTGGATAGCTACATGTAAAAGAATGAAATTAGAACACTGCCTGACACCATACACAAAAATAAACTCAAAATAAGTTAAAGACCTAAATGTAAGACCAGACGCTATAAAACTCTTAAAGGAAAGCATACGAAGAACGCTCCGTGACATAAATCACAGTAAGATCTTTTTTGATCCGCCTCCTAGAGTAATGGAAATAAAAAACAAAAATAAAGAAATGGGACCTAATGGAACTTAAAATCTTTTGCATAGCAAAGGAAACTATAAACAAAACGAATAGACAACCCTCAGAATGGGAGAAAATATTTGCAAACAAATCAGAGGACACAGGATTAATCTCCAAAATATATAAACAGCTCATGCAGCTCAATATTAAAACAACAAACTACCCAATCCAAAAATGGGCAGAAGACCTAAATAGGCATCTCTCCAAAGAAGACATACAGATGGCCACGAAGCACATGAAAAGCTGCTCAACATCACTAATTATTAGGAAATGGAAATCAAAACTGTAATGAGGTATCACCTCACACCACTTAGAGTGGCCATCACTCTACAAACAACAGTGCTCACTTCGGCAGCACATATACTAAAATTGGAACAATACAGAGAAGATTAGCATGGCCCCTGCGCAAGGATGACGAATAAAGACGCAGACCTACTAGAGAATGGACTTGACGACACAGGGAGGGGGAACGGTAAGCTGGGACAAAGTGAGAGAGTGGCATGGACATATATACACTACCAAATGTAAAATAGATAGCTAGTAGGAAGCAGCCACATAGCACAGGGAGATCAGCCCGGTACTTTGTGACCACCTAGAGGGGTGGGATAGATAGGGAGGGTGGAGGGAGGGAGACGCAAGAAGGAAGAGATATGGGGATATATGTATATGTATAGCTGAGTCACTTTGTTATAAAGCAGAAACTGACACTCGATTGTAAAGCAATTATACTCCAATAAAGATGTTAAAAAAAATCAGCAAAAAAATTTAAAAAAAGAAAATCTACAAACAACAAACGCTGGAGAGGGTGTGGAGAAAAGGGAACCCTCTTGCGCTATGGTGGGAATGTAAATTGATACAGCCACTATGGAGAACACTATGGAGGTTCCTTAAAAAACTAAAAATAGAATTACCATACAACCCAGCAATCCCACTACTGGGCATATACCCTGAGGAAACCATAATTCAAAAAAACACATGCACCCCAGTGTTCATTGCAGCACTATTTACAATAGCCAGGTCATGGAAGCAACCTAAATGCCCATCAACAGATGATAAAGAAGATGTGGCACACATATACAATGGAATATTACTCTGCGATAAAAAGGAACGAAATTGGGTCATTTTTAGAGACATGTATGGACCTAGAGACTGTCATACAGAGTGAAGTAAGTCAGAGAAAAACAAATATCGTATATTAAAGTATATATGTAGAATCTAGAAAAATGGTACAGATGAACCTATCTGCAAAGCGGAAATAGAGACACAGATGTAGAGAACAAACGTATGGACACCAAGTGGGGAAGGTGAGGGGTGGGGTGGGATGAATTGGGAGATTGGTATTGACATATATACACTAATATGTATAAAATAGATAACTGATAAGAATGTGCTGTGTAAAAAATAAATAAAATTCAAAAAAAAAAAAGCACTTGGGGTTTGTTGGTTCGATGCTTGTCTCATTCCTCGTCAGTCTCTTCCCTTCCCCATCTCCCCCAGCCCCGCTCCCCCAAGCTCTGACAGCCATATGGCAGAATGTCACTCTGTCCCCTGTCCTCTTCCTGCAGACACAAAGGACATGAGTGAATTCGAGAACGAAGGCTTCTTTGCTCTGCACCAGCGCCGAGGAGCCATCAAACAGGCCAAGGTCCACCACGTCAAGTGCCATGAGTTCACGGCCACCTTTTTCCCACAACCCACGTTTTGCTCCGTCTGCCACGAGTTTGTCTGGTATGGTAACTCAGCATTGCACTCCAAGCTTCAAGTTATGCATTCTGTCGCATCTTCTCGATCCACCAGGTCTGGCATGCCCCACCTTGGGGAAGTGTGCCGGAATAGGAACCACCTGAGAGTTTCCAGTGGCCTCACCTGGATGGAGAAGGTTCAAAGGGTGTGACTCTCTAGAACATTTTCATAATATAACTCTTGTAGAGCCAGGAAACCAGCCTCCTTAGGAAAGGTTCCAAGGACTTCAGTTTCCAATTAAATGGGAGGCTTATGGGGGTGAGCGGGAAGGGAAAGAAGAAGGAGAGAGCTTTATCGTAAGCACAGTTTTACAGCCAAAACCGCCACCAGCTCAACAGCCCAACCGTGCTGCTACTAATGTCTGCAAAAGGCAACACTTGCCCGTTGGAGCTAATGGGTTTCAATGTTTACAGGGCTCTTGGGTGTCTTAAGAGCCCTCAAACAGAGAGATTGGTTCAACCCTCAGTAAACACACAGCGAAGGCTATGGGGGAGTGGAGACTTGAAATGACTCCTATCTCTGGCCTCAGCCTCCTCGCCTCTTCTGGGGTGTTCTCTCCTTAACCCCTGTGTAACCAGGATATCCAGAGGTCAAGTAGACTTTTGGTGGATTTCCATCAACTGTCTTCATCTAATGACTTGAACCTCCTTCCTTTCTAAGAGTGAATGTTACTCAGGCTTCGGTCTTAAGCTTGAGAATTCATTAGTTGCACATATTCTCAGATACTCAGAAAGAGGAAATAAAATGTTATAAAATAAAATGTTATAAATGTAGATATCTTTGCTTATCTGTACTGAGCTTAGCGAGACATTGAATTTTTAAGCGTAGACGTGGAAATTTGCTACCATGATCCCGTGATCCATTTTTTTAAATATTAATTTAAAAATTTTTTTCTGTTTTTGGCTGCATCGGGTCTTAGTTGTGGCATGCGGGGTCTTTTGTTGAGGCACGCAGGGTCTTCCGTTGCGGCACACGGGCTTCTCTAGTTGTGGCAGTGTGCGGGTTTCTCAGTAGCTGTGGCATGCGGGTTTTCTCTTCTGTAGTTGTGGCGCGCGGGCTTAGTTGCCCTGCGGCATGTGGGATCTTAGTTCCCCAACCAGGGATCGAACTCGCGTCCCCTGTATGGGAAGGTGGATTCTTTATCACTGGACCACCAGGGAAGTCCCCCCCCCCCGCCCCCGCTTTATCCATTTTTGGTCAGGCATTTTTATCTCTACATGTTTGTTTGGAAAATATGCAAACGGGAGGGAAATCAACAACTCCTTATTTATCTAATTATCAGACTTTTCACAAAGCAGGTTAAAATAAAAGCACAGGGCTTCCCTGGTGGCGCAGTGGTTGAGAGTCCGCCTGCCGATGCAGGGGACGTGGGTTCGTGCCCTGGTCTGGGAAGATCCCACATGCCGCGGAGCAGCTGGGCCCGTGAGCCATGGCCGCTGAGCCTGCGCGTCCGGAGCCTGTGCTCCGCAACGGGAGAGGCCACAACAGTGAGAGGCCTACGTACCGCAAAAAATAAATAAATAAATAAATAAAAGCACATGTTAACACTCTTGGCTAATAATAGACTAGTGCTTCAGATCAGAAAATGCTCTGTGATGGCAGAAAGCTATGGGATCTTTCTTGTTCATCTTTTAAATGTTTTTGCTACTACTGTTGACTCAACGGTCCATATAAATGTTCAAACATGTGCTTTATTGCAGGGGTCTGAACAAACAGGGCTACCAGTGTCGACGTAAGTCAGAAGGATTTCTTTTGTATTATCGTCATTCTTTTCGTTTAGTTGTCCCTTAACTTCTGAAAATCTCAAGCTGTAGTCATTTCGTTTCAGAATGTAATGCAGCAATTCACAAGAAGTGTATCGATAAGGTTATAGCGAAGTGCACCGGATCAGCTATCAACAGCCGAGAAACCATGGTACGGATCTAGATTCCTCTCTGTCTGAAATACGATGATTTTATCCTGACATTAAATTTTACAGCCCGCTATTTCTTGTTCCTAATGCCTGAATTTGAATGCTTATATTTTTCCTTGCACACCCTAAAACCCTTTCCTCTCCAGTGGTGATGGTTACTGAGATCCAAAACTAGGGGATGAATAAGAGAGCACAAGAAGAATTTTAATGATTCTACCTTTTCCAGAAAAACATCACAGAAAGGTGGCCAGAAAGCATAGTTCTGATCAATTATGTGAGAACGACTCCTGTGGCATCTACAGCTAGAAGTGACAGTTAAAGAGTAGAGGCAATGGTTATAAAATGCAGATGTGAGCGTTTACAAGGGAGGGTAACAGATATGTAATGCTTATATTGAGAGGCAAGTATTTCTTTCAGAATGAACTTTGAGATGTATCATCTGGGGGCAAGTCAGACTTTACTCTGTGGGAGAGGGAGGCAGATGGAGCTGCAGAGAGAGAGAGGCAACCAAAGCAGTCAGTCTTGGCAAGAAGGGAAGAGGTCCAAAGCCACATGGACATGAAACTCTGACGGACAGGAAGGAGTTGGAGAGATGGTTGTAGATGAAGGTAGGCTTGTAGATTTGGGGAAGGACGGATGAGGGAGCTTCCCTTAGATGACTTAGGTCCTCGATGAAGTCTGAGGACTAGGGGAAGAAAGAAGGCAGCAAGTGTCTTTGAGGAGGAAGAAGGCGCTGTAAAATAATTATCTCATAGATGGCAGGGCAAGGGGATTCAAGAAAAGCAGCAGGATTGCCAAGCACAGTTGCAAGTCCATTTGAGTTTGAGGGCAGCCATCTCCCGGGTATGTGATTTTCTCCAGCAAAGGGGTAGGCAAAGAGACAGCAGATCGGTTGGGTTTTTCCAGAGTAGAATGTCTTTTAAAATTTAGAGCCAGAAGGGGATAATCTCCTGTTATGAGTGACTCTGCCAAGGCTCAAAGAGGTTGAAGTAGTTTGTCCAAGGTCAGCCACTTTCACCTGGCAGACTAGCATTCGGATCTCAGTCTCCCAGACTAAGGCTTTTGTTGTTGAAATCACAGTGCCTCTTTTCATCCCGCCCACCTGCTCCCTTTATCTGATGCCTTCAGCTTTCCTGGCAAAATCACAAATTGTAAGCATGACTGTGAACTTCAATGGCTAACGTCCAGTAGGACTAGAATGAGAGCCACAGGTCAAATTTTAAACTTTCAAGTAGCCACATTAAAGACCGGAGAAAGCAACAGGTGGAATTCATCTTAACGATATACTTTATGTAACCCATTCTGCTCCAATATTATCATTTCAGGATAGAATCAATATACAAAATTGAGATATTTTACATTTTTTTTCATACAAAGTTGTCGTAATCCAGTATGTATTTTACACTTACAGCACATCTTTTCAACACCTTGTAAGTGTTGGCCCATGTGGGTGAGTGACTGTCGTGTTGGAAAGTACAGATCTGTAGTCTTTCCCAGACACATCTTGAACCATTTGGACTTGGGTTCAGGATTTGAAGTAGAAGTCTCCTAGCCTGGACCTTGACATCACTTGTTCATATTTATGTGGAAAAGTTTCTACGAAATAGGAGTTCTGAAAGGTGCTTTTTCTTGGTTGAAAATATCTCGAGTAAGTGCTGGGCAGCTTTTAAGCCATTCTAAGTAGCCATTCTAAAGACTAAATGCGGACCAAAAGCCACCATGAGAATATGTATTCCTTTAACAAATAAGGCCACTTTACTGTACATGTTCTCAAAGAAATTGTTTAATTAAAAACTTTTGTAGAGACTTTAAGTCTCAAGTAAATAAAACTTTTTATACTGCACAAGAATATTGGTATTCTTGCCAGGAATCAGAGTGCCTGATTTTTTGTTGTTGTTAATGTAATAAGTTTGATTAAAGGGGAGAATTTAAACTCTAGAACACTTTAAAAAAGAAAATCTTCACTGTATCTACTATCAGCATCCCTCTGTCATCTCCCTTCTCTCCATCCCTTAAACCATCACATTGATTTTGAGAGAGCGAAGAGTAATGGTGAAAGAGGGGATGGGCTCAGATTCGGACTGTCAGGCTCATAGATATCCCAGCTCAGTTGATGGCTGTGTGTCCTAGACAAGTGTCTGGCCCTATCTGTGCTGAATCTCCCCATCTATCAAAGCAGGGTACTAACAGAGGCTGCTTCAAAAGAGGTATTTTGAGGGTTGTATGAGATATCACACATGTAAAAGATAACACACGTGACGTGTCTAACGTGTCTATCACAGCACCTGGCAGCATTGTTAGCTACCTTTTGTCTCTTCAGTTCATGTATAAGCAGTGTGAAAAGCCTTCCCACCTTGGGCTCCCACACTAATAAACCGATTTCTCTAGAGGAGGCATTATATAACATCTTCCAAAGGTTAAAGCACTAGTGCTAGGTTAAAAGAGAAAAGGAAATATTTATATTAAAGTAGGAAGGGAAGGGCTTCCCTGGTGGCACAGTGGTTGAGAGTCTGCCTGCCGAGGCAGGGGACACGGGTGCGTGCCCCGGTCCGGGAAGATCCCACATGCCGCGGAGCGGCTGGGCCCGTGAGCCATGGCTGCTGAGCCTGTGCGTCTGGAGCCTGTGCTCCACAATGGGAGAGGCCACAACAGTGAGAGGCCCGCGTACCGCAAAAAAAAAAAAAAAAAAAAAGAAGGGAAGTACGTTTACTTAGCTCCCATTTAAATAAATAACCCTGGTCTCCTCTTCCTGAAATCTTAGCCCGTCTGTGGGAAGGCCGCAGACTTGCCCCCTTGCCCTTGACCTAGAAGAGCTAATGGCTTCTTGTCTTCTTTGGACATGACTATAAGGCTTGACAAGTAAAAATTATGGGTTCTAATAAACATCACTGCAGTGTTTTTATTATTCTGTTCACTGTGCTAAAGTATCTGCTAAGACGTGAAAAGCGGGGAAGTGGGGACACACCGACCATCACGCATTCTTTTTCCCTTTCAGTTCCACAAGGAGAGGTTCAAAATCGACATGCCACACAGATTTAAGGTCTACAATTACAAGAGCCCCACCTTCTGTGAGCACTGTGGGACCCTGCTCTGGGGCCTGGCGAGGCAAGGCCTCAAGTGTGACGGTGAGTTTAATGAGCGCGGCCCCCCTGGAACCCCCTGCGGCTGGATTTGCAGCTTTGATGGAGAGAACCAGGGAGCGGGGCGGGGCGGGGGGGAGGATGGAGGTGACTGGCTTCTCCGTCCAGCCCGGAAGAGCCCCGTGATCCTGGATGAGAAGTTCCCCGATAACAAGCCACTGCTGTTCTTTTCCTTCCACCTGTCCCCACCCCATGCCTTGTTTCCCAGAGAAGTGCCCAGTCTTCCAGGTCAAATGTCACAGCCCCTGGCCCCATGCCTTCTGTGGTACCTGCCTGATTCTCCTCTGACTGGCTCCCTCTCCCCTGGAGCTGCCCCTTCCTGACCTCCGCAGCCCCAGCCCTGCCCCTGCCGCTCTCCTTAGCACCAGCGAGTGCGATTCTGCCTGCGGCTCCATCAGGGAGCGAGCCTGGCACGTCTGTTTCGCTGCTGGTTAGTCCTGCGCAGAAAACTGCCTGACTTAAGCTGGCGAGCCTGTCCCCAAAGCGTGCTGTGAACTCCACGTGCACGGGAAGACGCCCAGCTCTGATGCTGACGGCCTCAGAGCAGAGCCCGAGCCTGCTGCCCTCCACCGTGGAGTTATTCAGCCGGACCCTGAGAAAGAGCTCGCTGGTGCGAGCTCGCTCTCTCTGAAAGGCCAGGCTGTGAAGGCAAAAACCTTTAGAAACTGAGATGCTGTTATGCCAGGATTAGGGGGTAGGGAGGAAAAAGTCCAACAAGAACTAACAAAGTACTTCTGCCCTTGGAGTGCAGCTGAGGGGAGGACAGAGCCCAGATAACATTCAAAACAGAGATGCCTCGCTCAGCAGGGACCTTTGTATTTTGTTTTATTTTAAAAAAATTTTTTAATGAAGTATAGTTGATTTACAATGCTGTGTTAATTACTGCTGTACAACAAAGTGATTCAGTTATACACATATATATATACATTATATATGTGTGTGTATATATATATATTATATACATATATATACATTTCTTACTATATATTCTTTTCCATTATGGTTTATCATAGGATATTGATTAAACACAGAAGCCACTTTATTTTTTCTGGGCAGCCCCATTTTAACTTATGCCACTGGCTAATGCGTGTTGTATCTTTTAAGTGATAAAGGGCGCTGACCTAAGGAGGAAGATCACCCTTAGCTGCCTGCCTGTCCTCATCCCAGTTGCATCCACGTGTCTGGTGGAGCCTGGAGTGACATCTTAATGGAGGTGGGAGGGGTTAGGTCTCCAAATCATTACTGAAGGCAAACCCACAGGTAGTCAAAATTCACCTGAACAGTTCCTCCATCACCCAAAGTACCACCACGCACTTTCCTCTCTACACCTGTTTAAGAGTCCGTGGGTGGGTGGGCTGGGCGTTGTATAGAGTGTCTTTAAGAGTCGTAGGCAACAGGTAATATTGGAGTGTTCTGCGGGGACAAACGGACAGGAATAATCAGATCCCCGTCTGCTGGCACCCCTGGTCCTGTGATACTCTCACTCGTCGGGTTTTCTTTCCCTGGAGCCCAGGCGCCCCACCTGCAGAGGCCGAGCTGGTCCCAACAGCACGGTTGTGCCTCTGAGCTCAGAACTTCCAGGATTACTTGGCATTGTTCCACCACGCCCTGCTGGGTTCTGTCCTTTTCGAACATTCCTTCTTCATTCCATTCTCTTTCCTCATTCCCTGTCCTCCTGTGCTTCCTTAACCCTACTCCCTCTCTTCTCTTCTCCCCTTCCTCTCCCCTCTCCTCCCCCCTCTCCTTCCCCAAGTCACTCCCTGGAACCCCGAGAGGCTGGGCGCTGTCTGACCCCCCCATGCCCTCATCTGCATCTCCGCCTCTCACTCTCTCCCCTGGGTCTCTCCCCGCCTCTTCCTCACTCTCTCTTCTTACTCTCCTGTAAGCCTCCTTCCTAGGTAGGGCCCCCACTCCTCCTGACCCTGTCTCCTTTCTCTCGCCACTGAAATTGCCATGAAAGTAGTCATCTGGAGGGACTGTTTGCACTCACCGAGGTCCAGTTATCACCTACTAGGTTAGTAACAGACTTAGGACGTTGTGATCCTAGTGGGCACGGGGCCTCTCTTCACGGCACATCAGAGAGGAGCTTAGATCCGCTACAGTTTTAAAGAGCAAGGTGCCCCTCCCCATATCCTCAAGTCCGTTCTCCAGTAGGTCTGTGTCTTTATTCCTGTCTTACCCCTAGGTTCTTCATGACTTTTTTTTTTCTTGAATTCCATATATATGTGTTAGCATACAGTATTTCTCCTTCTGACTTACTTCACTCTGTGTGACAGACTCTAGGTCTATCCACCTCATTACAAATAGGGAGGGTGGGAGGGAGGGAGACGCAAGAGGGAAGAGATATAGGAACATATGTATATGTATAACTGATTCACTTTGTTGTAAAGCAGAAACTAACACACCATTGTAAAGCAATTATAGCCCAATAAAGATGTTTAAAAAAAAAAAAAGAGCAAGGTGCTCGATGCTCGCTACATACCTCCCTCTACCTTGCAGTAAATAAGTAGTAAATGGGGCCGCCCAGCGTAAAACCTGCATCCGGGAGCCAGGAGGAGTCAAGCTAACGAGGCAGAGTTCAGAGGGCAGAAGCCATTATGAGCAGCACCTCTACTATATTAAAGGTTCCACTTCAGGTGGATTTTTATGACTTTATACTGGGATGAGTAATAGTTTATGCTTACCTACTAGAAAATGCTGTTTTATTTTGTCTTGTTATGAACTGTTTAGTGAAAACTAAAGGTGAAGATGGCTAAAATTTCACCTAAATATTTCAAGAATATTTTATTGTAGTAAATAATAAAGATGAAAGAAAAGTTGTCTTTCGTGAACACCTGTTGGAGGCCAATCACTGTGCTAAGGTTTTGCACACAAATGGGCAAGTAATAAGGTAAGAAGATTAAAATGGCATGATTTTATATCTTCTCCTGCCTAATTCCACTGTAACAATCCCTGTTGATATACCTTTATAGAACCTAGCAGGACGTGAGATCAGAGTTCTATCTGCTGGTGTTGGGAAATCTTTGGTACCTTGTTTTTTGGCATAACGGTGATGTTTCATAAGCAGAATTTGCATTTTTCTAAGACTAATGACATGAAGCGATATTGTCTTTACACAGACACACAGGTGCCCGACCCCCAGTACAAGAAGGCTCCCACAGTCACAGCACGGTCGTGCTGTTTTTAGGACTAATGGATCAGGATACTCCTCCAGCATCGTAGGTCTCAGAGCTAGAAGCCTATACAGATCATTTAGTTCACGTAGCCCAACTCTCCCATGTGGTGAGAACACGGTCTCCGGACACTTTCCTTCCTTTCACATATGCACAGACCACCCCACTGTCTCAATTTCCATTTCGACGGAGGCTGTACCCTAGGCTTCAGCCTAGAGGGTGGAGAAGCCTCTCGCAGCCCACGTGGGAAAGGGGATGCTTGGACCCCAGTCTAAGTGGCAGTGAATGACCTTCCACCCAGCATTCCACATTACCACCAGCTTATTTGCTGGGATCATCCCTGGAATAAGAGCCAACCTCAGTTTTTCACTGTCAGCGATGGCACAGTGGACATGCATTCTGGGAGCAGCCTTCCTCCCCATCCACAGGCCCTGGTTCTGCCTTGAGCGGAAGTCACTTCCCAGCAGCACGCTGAGGAGCATCTGGTGTGTGGATGAAGGTCTCAGGGAATCAGAGGTGAATGTGCGGTGGCATCGTAAAAGCCCTGCCCTGGTCTGTTTGCCTTCAGTGTCTCCCTCTGCTGGGAAGATGGCGCCGGGGATTTGCCAGTGATTCCTTGGGCATACATGCACCTAAAACAGATCACGTGCAGAGTCCGTGGAAGTTGGTTCTGTTGCCCTTGTTCAAGGTGTCGCTTTCTTCCTTTCAGCATGTGGCATGAACGTACATCACAGATGCCAGACAAAGGTCGCCAACCTTTGTGGCATAAACCAGAAGCTAATGGCTGAAGCACTGGCAATGATCGAGAGCGCTCAACAGGTAGGAACGGCTTTTAGGGGACAAGTTCCCACAATTTCAGCTCAACTAGGACTACTCCAGTCCCTTTGCCCTGTGCTCTGTAGCAGCTCTACAGGGCGACGTGGACTCTATTTCCGAGTACTTGCCTTGACACTGACTTTCATCTTCGTGTCCACATCCCCCGCTTGAGATACTTGTTTATTTAATGCATTTGCATCGTGTGGATCTTCATAAGATCTTAAATTCTTCATGGAATGAGCAGGGGAAGAAACAAATAAATTCATTAAAATTATTGAGGATTCACTGCCAGCTTTATACCTATATATGACAACTATATAATAGCCTGGGGGAAAAAACATATTTGCTAGAATCATCCCTAGAATGCCTTCAAAACACTGAGTCCAAGGCAACTTTTGCCTTGCTACTTACTAGCATGCCGAATCCTCACATCCAGGGACAAACCCTCTTTAAGACTTGGCATTGCCCACGTAAGCTGTTTTTCCATCCATTGGCCTTTGATTCTTATTTGTGACCGAATAATGTGGATAGCATGGGATAAACCAGTCGGCCCCCAGAAAAGTATGCAGGAAGCGAATACGTTCTGCTGGTACGTAAAATATGATAGACGTCCACAGGATATGGGATCCCTAAGAGAGTGCTAGGGGGAGGGAGAGATTCGGTTATCTTACACATTTAGGGATCTGAAATGGCTTTCACGCCCATGGACAGCAGGCTGCACTGTCCCGTTAATGGTGGGTGGGTAGGTGGGTAGTCTGACTCTTTGTTTGTAACCCAGGCTCGCTGCTTAAGAGACTCTGAACACATCTTCAGAGAAGGTCCAGTTGAAATTGGTCTCCCATGCTCCATAAAAGGTGAAGCAAAGCTGCCGTATGGACCAGCACCGGGGAAAAAAGGTAGCTACCCTGATCCACCGTAGAATCGTCAGTAATTCACCTTGATTAACCTGAGTCCTCTGGATTTAAATTCTCCACGTACCTGGCCTGATAAACGATTCTTTTCTAGTTAGAGATTACAGACCTAGCCACCAACAGAGAGTCTCCTACTTCTTAGAAGTATTATAAAACTGAAATATAGCCCACTAGAAAACCTTCCTAAGCAGGTGGTGGTGGTGAGAGGTTGAGGTGGGAGAAGAAAATGCGGCATCTCTGGAGGAAACAATTGCAAACTTTTCCTTAGAATTTTAGAACATTACTCCCTGCCGTGGTTAAACAGTTTTACAGAAATAAATCCTCCATAGAACTCTAGGGTAGGAATGCCACAGACCATCTTATTCTGTACCTTTGAGACTTTTCTGGAAAGTTTTAAGATTAGAAAGGGGATTATGGACACCAAGGGGGGAAAGCGGGGGCATGGTGGGATGCATTGGGAGATTGGGATTGACATCTATACACTAATTTGTATGAAATAGATAACTAATAAGAACCTGCTATATAAAATAAATAAATAAACTCAAAAAAAAAAAAGATTAGAAAGGGGAAGAATAGCCTAACGTCCTTAACATTTCTGATGTTATGGAAGTTTATCCAGCCTCCTCTTTGAAGGTCCTTCATGAGAGGATATGACCATGTGATTCTGAATAGTTTTCAGCATACATGATAAAATACTTATTTTCCTTGGACTTAGAATACGAAAGATAAACCTAGAGATCGGAAAATAAATGCCATTATTCCAACCACAAAAAAAGACATAATTATGTGATGTGATACAGGTGCTAACCATCTTGTGACATCACAGTAGATAAATGTGTCAATCAACATGTTACGCACCTTAAATTAGTACAATGTGATATGTCAATGTATTTCAATTTAAAAGAAAGGAATGTTATAAGGGGGTCGGAGGAAGGCTCCAAAAATGTTTTTCTACACCTTCTCTGGCAGGAGGTGAGGAATAAATTGTCCTGAAAATTTTTTAAAGAAGGGTTTGGATTAGATTTGGGAAGGGTCTCCGGGCAGAGGAGTAGACCGTGTGTCTCAGACATGATCAAGGTAGGTAGCATCTTGACTCGAAGACTGTGGCGAACGATGCGTTTCAGATCTTTAGCGATCTGCTATCCATTTCTTCGTCCCCACACGGTCGGTCACAGAAACTGATGCCACTGTGCCTGTGAGCCACGCAAGCAACGGAGAATCATTTTCCCTCCAATTTGGTTAAAATCCCTATTTGTCTGTGATCCGGCGTTATCAAAAGTGCTCGTTCCTGTTGCATAGATGGTCTTTTGCTGATTGGAATGTTTCTTAACTTGATATTTTCCCCAGTCTGTTGCATAAAGAGACACAGTCCATCCCCCAGATCCCAGGCTCCCAGGCAGGAGGTGCTGCTTTTGCCCTGCAGGCACCCCTTTCTGCATCGCTCTGAATGGAGCTTCAGAATGGGATGTGGAAAAGCAAGCGTGTTCTCAAAGTAGCTAGGACGACCTTCCGCTGTTCCTTATTTCCTTTTAACCACTGATTTGCCATTTTCAGAGCCTCAGGGGATCTCCTGGGAGTCTCCCTTGGATGAGATGGAGAAAGTAGGCCATCGTCCAGAACCTGAACTTAACGTAGAAAGACCATCTCTACGTATGAAATTAAAAATCGAGGATTTTACCTTGCACAAAATGTTGGGGAAAGGAAGTTTTGGCAAGGTATGATATTGTATGTAGAATTCTGTGGCCCAACTTCCAGAAATTGAAGAGCAGATCTGGCCAGTGGAACTGAACTGGTGGAACTGAACCATACATGGGTGTGCAGAGAGCGCATTCCTGGTCAGGAACTGTCATGTGATGTGATGTATGTTAGAGGGCAGAGAGACATCTGAATAAATAGGGACCCCGGGAGCTCTGGGGAATAGCAGCCTCTGCTTCCCGGGAACAACGATTCAATCCATTTCACTTGGAAGGTGTTCGTCCCACGAGCTTGTGTGTTTGGTATCTTTGGACACCAAAGAAATGAGAAGGTGCCTCAGCCGGTTCCTGTTTCACAGATATGTTTGTTTCATTGGTGGTTTTTTTGTTGTTTTGTTCCTTTCTCAAACCTGGAGTGTGGTTTTTACCTTCTGTGTGATTTCTTCTCTACCAAACATCCTCAGCCTTGTTTTAGTTTGCTAGGGCTACTGTAACAAAATACCACAGATGGGGAGACTTCAACAACGGAAATTTATTTCTTCTAGTTCTAGAGGCTGGAAGTCCAAGATCAAGGTGTGGACAGGGCTGTTTCTCCTGCGGCCTCTCTCCTGGGTGTCCACGCTGTCTTCTCCCTTTGTCCTCACATGGCCATTCCTGTGTGCATGTCTGTGTCCTAACACCCTCTGCTTATAAGGACACCAGTCATATTGGATTAGGACCCACCCTAATGACCTCATTTTAACATAATTATCTCTGTAAGCACCCTGTCTCCAAATATGGTCTCACTCTGAGCTGCTGGGGTTTAGGACTCCAACATATCAGTTCTTTGGAAGGGACACAATTCAGCCCAGAACACGGCCCTAGCTTGAGCGTCTTAGGAAAAGTTCCACAGAGGAAGTCCCTCCTCTAAATTCTTCCTGCCACTCACTCAGGTTATGGGCCATTAGTCAGTCACAGAGGGCAAGGAGAGGAGGAAGGAGACATAATGGAAGAAATTATAATCAACTCTCAGTGACAAGAGGAGATTTTCAAGCCAGTGATTGTAAAGAGGGATGTCATGGAATATAGGCTTTTAGGTTATTTTGGATATTAAGGATATCACGTGTATTAATGGAACTCTCAGTTGTTTTATATTTATATTGGATGCAACGTCTAGGAAAGTTTTAGCCAAAGACTACTGTTCCGTGAATTTGTGCAGCCAAGACCAGCATTGTGCTCAGCACCTGCTCACTAGACTTTGGCTGCAAAACTCACCCAGTTTGTTTAATAATAATGTAACTGGGTATTGCCGTAGCTGAAGGACATTGTGCTGCAGTTGGGGTTTCTATATAATACCAAGGCATTGCCTTTGGCAAAATCCACTCTGCCCTACAAACTGTAGCTGATATCCATTAATTCGTTTATCTTGTTTCCACAATAACATGAACCGTAGCAGGCTCGTCTGGTGTTAATCTGAGTGTAAGAGGCAATTTTACAGCCAGTCTTCATTAAAATTTAGCATCAATTAATGTGCAGTTTATAACCTGTTTCCAAAAACTGAAAGCACATTATAGAGATGGAAATGGCTTTTTTTCCCAGCTTCTTAGTTTATGGCTGATTTGGGGATGTTTTATTGAAAGAAGCAATTACCAAAAGGGGACTTTTAATTGTTAAAGGAAAGCTTTTCTTTGTTCCTGTGTGGATTTTACTTTTCAACAAAGTTAAGAAGACATTAAGTTAAACCTAGATGCCTTAGTAAATAACCCAAGGGACAGCTGAGAGCTTCAGGTATCCTCTGCTCTGTGTCCAAAGCAGTAAGCCCCTCACCATCAGGACCCCGGATCCCTGCACGCTGAGGGGGCTGCACCTTGGGACCCAAGGAGAGGGGGATGGAGCACCAGAGCAAAAAGGGGCAGCCATATCTCCTTTTCTTCCAACACTAAGAATACTCAAACTTGTTTCTCTTCTTTCTTTTCACTCTATATGGGAAGTATGGTTCCTCATCAAAATGGTAGCCTCTGTATTCTGGTTCTCCATCGATTTTAGGCCCAGGAGAACAAACTGCATGTTTTCTGGGGATATGTATGTACATCATTCATTTGCCTGAATTCTCATCTAAGCTCTACCCCCTCTATCAAGCCAGCTACCCCACAGTTATGTGTCTGCACTGTATTATTTTAAACACAGACACGTGCATTTTCACTATTGGTGTAACATCATTAACGTCAACAATCCCTAAAAGTCACTAAAAGAAGCAAATGGCAAGTGGTTTTTTTTTTTTAAGTATAGTTGATTTACAATATTAGTGTCAGATGTATAACATAATGATTCAGTAGTTTTATAGATTATACTCCATTTAAAGTTATTACAAAATAGTGGCTGTATTTCCCTGTGCTATACAATATATCCCTGTTGCTTATTTTATGCATAGTAGTTTGTATCTCTTAATCCTATACCCCTATATTGCCCCTCCCCCTTCCCCTCTTCCCACTGGTAACCACTAGTTTGTTCTCTATATCTGTGAGTCACTTTCTGTTTTGTTATATACATCCATTTGTTTTGTTTCTTAGATTCCAGTAACTGTCATTTAGAAAGCATTTTACAGTTCACAAATCACTTTACCACCTGGTATTTGATTTTCACAACAGTCCCGTAAGTCAGCAGTGTGTTGATAGTTACCGCTTTTACACATTCGGGAACTGAAGCAGCCCAGGGAGGTTAATTTGCCCACATTCCCACAGCTAGTAAGTATCTGTGAAATGAGGCCTGAGCTGGGGTTTTCTGTCTCCAAATGCCATGTCCTCACTCCTGTCAATCGTCTGTGGCTGCATCATTTGCAAAAGTGAAAGTTGGTGAAACTCTCCATTACATGCCATCTGGTGTCCTTTCTTATAAGATTCATGAAATCAAGTGGAAAAAGTAAACTTTGGAGTCAGATTTCCCACTGAGTAGCTCCATGAATTTGAGAAAGTTACCCTTTGAGCCTAGTTTTTTTAAATTATTACTATCTATCTGTGTTGCAGAGTGTTCTGAGCTAAGAATTAAACAGATACTAAAAGTAGATAGCACATGAGAAGCACATAGCAGAATGTCTGACACATAGTAGGTCTTGAAGATAATATTAGTGTCTGTGCCATCAGAGGAAATGCTGTGCATTCTAGAAGCACATCAGGAAAGCTCAATTCCTCACATATTCTTTTTTTGCCTTGAAAAAGTGGCTAAAACTTAGAGTAAGGTTTTATGCTCATTTTCAGTGATACTTCAAGAACAATCAAGTCCTCCTTCCACTACTTGCTGCTGCTTCCTTCAATACATATTTGCCTCAGAATGGTTTTATAAACTTACTCAGGTCCCTGGGTAGACAGGGCACACGTTTTAAAATAGAATTTCTCAGTGGCTGAGAATAACCCATCCCATTGCACCATAGTTTTGTGAAACCCTTTGAAAGGTAGAGAGAGGATGAAACCGTTCTGTATCATCCCACACCTATGAAGCTCTATTTGTCTCCATAAAGAGGGTGGAGGAGGATTGGAGAAGTCGTCTTTTCTCACCCAATACATCTCTCTCAGGACTTCGTGACTCTTCTTTAATGAGCGTGAATCCAAGTTCTAAAATAAAGTGTCTTCCCCTTCCCTCTAGGTCTTCCTAGCAGAGTTCAAGAAAACCAATCAATTTTTCGCAATAAAAGCCTTAAAGAAAGATGTGGTTTTGATGGACGATGACGTGGAGTGTACAATGGTAGAGAAGAGAGTTCTCTCCTTGGCCTGGGAGCATCCGTTCTTAACGCACATGTTCTGTACGTTCCAGACCAAGGTAAGGCTATCCTTCATCTCTACCTCTCACCCCAGTAAATCTGGGTGCTCCTGGCAGCCCTCATCTGGAGACATGGCATACTCTCTCCGTATATTTCTTCCATCCATCCAAATAAGTTTCTTCTGCGCTAAACACCATTGAAATATTACTTAGAATTTTTTAATGTAGTTGATCGAGAAAGGGCCTTACTTCTGGATTTGTTTGTTTTTTAGAACTTGGTTTAACTTATATAAGCAGTATGTGACTTGCTTAACAAGGCAGTGCTTTGTGAGAGGGAAAAAGTGACATCTGTTTATTCATCTACCATATGTGTATTTGAAGAGATGAAAGTTGGAAAAATAGATCAAAACCTGTGTGCACGGTTATTTTCCTTTATAAGGCCAGTAGAAGCTCATCCTTTAGAGCGGGCTTCATCAGTGAGGCCCTGAGCATTGTGGTAAAAGGGTGAATTTTGTCAGAAGTGTCTCTTCTGGGAGAATTCTCCTCCTGATCTCCTTTTTCCTTAAAATTAAAAAAAAATTTTCGTTTGACTCATTTTAGAAAATTTGGAAAGTGCGTATATGCTCAGAGAAGAAATCATTTTAGAAAATTGATTTTAGAAAATTTGGAAAGTGCTTATATGCTC
This sequence comes from Aethalodelphis obliquidens, assembly GCF_003676395.1. Taxonomy (NCBI): domain Eukaryota; kingdom Metazoa; phylum Chordata; class Mammalia; order Artiodactyla; family Delphinidae; genus Aethalodelphis; species Aethalodelphis obliquidens. Next base: position 2,462,474 of record NW_020837967.1, on the reverse strand, counting down.
AGAGAAGAAATCATTTTTAGAAAATTGATTTTATAAAATTTGGAAAGTGTTTATATGCTCAGAGATCATTTTAGAAAATTTGGAAAGTGCTTATATGCTCAGAGAAGCAAATCATATGTAATCCCATCACTTGGGTATACTCACCGTTAATACTTCTAAGTTTATCCTTCTAGATTTTTCCCCCATTAGATTTTTAAAGGTAAAAATAATGACCTACTGGAAATACCTCCTGTTCTGTAACTTGCATTTTCAACACTCTCTACATTTCCTCACATCTGTGGGTATTCTTCTACAATTTATCTAATTAGGCTACTTCTGAATTTTGTTCTGATTCGAATAACACTGAAATGAACATCCTTGTAGTTCAGTCTTCCTGCACAGACATAATGATTTTCTCTTTTTATTTTTCTACCCTACTTGACCCTATATCCCTATGTATGAGAGCCTAGAATAATAAGCAGACCCATGTGGAGCCATATGGTTAAGGTCCAAAGAACATGAGGAGTTTTTCTCTTGTTCTCTTTCAAGCCTTGATGAGAATGTCCTACCTTAGGACAAGTAACTGAGGACCTCAAGATGCCTCCAGCCACAGGAGGCATTAGTGGGGAAACTGGGAGTCAGCCAGAAAATGTGGGCAGTCCCTAGGGGTTTCATCACCACTTCTCCAGCTCCCAGTAGCTTCTCAGCAAGTGTTTAATTAGGGAATAAATGAATAAATATACTTGGCTAAAATAAAGAGAAACCAGAGCATGAAAAAGCACTCAATGATCATATACTGTATTCAAAGCATTGTGAAGGATATAGAACGAATACAGTTCCTGACCTGGAGAATTTCATACTATAAAAAATTAAAGAGGCAAGAATGACACTTCTAACAGTGGTGAGTAATATTAATTGCAGAATGCAGACTCTAAGCACCAGAGCTGAGAAAACTAGAAAGTAGAATTTGAATAGAAATTAGAATAGGCAGAAAGGGTCTTGGACAGCAGAGGTGTAGGGGCTATAAGAAGGCATGAAGGAATAAAGGGATTATGATAAGCTCTTTAAAAGTAGGCTTATGTTTTCCAGCAGGAGGGAGTTTGGAATTTCTGATAAGGAGGGTTAGAAAGATTTCCTGCTAGAAATTTCCTCCTGGAGATCGTAAATATCTGCTGGTCTGGGATGGTGCAGATATTTTACTGGAAGATAAAGTAAGCAACTGTCCCACTCTCCTGGGCTGTGTTCTAGATTTGCTGTGGTTACTTACAATCTCATTTTTTCCTCTTGAAATATTGTGGGACTTTTATCAAAATACTAAATACACCTCAGACCAGGCTTCTAGGGGCATTATGTAATCAAGTTTCACTTGGCACCTTTCCCTGCTGTTTTTATATATTTGTTTGTATCATTGTTTTCCTACTGTGTAGGGAAGGCTGTTGTGAATCCCACTTTGCAGAAAATAGGTATGTTTCCTTCTCTGATTGTCAGTTAGAGCCTCAGGCAGAGTTTGCTTCTTTCCCCATTACAGGAAATGCTCTTAAGATTTCAAGCCTATGTAATGCTTTACCAAAACCAGAAAAGTAAATGCATGAGAAAAAGTGTCAGAGAATGTACATATCAAATGTAAAAATGACTGTCTCACTACTTAGATTTCAAGGAATTGAGTCCTTTTAGAAATAAGAGATGTGGGGGGGGCAGGGAGAGGCAAAGCTTACATTATACTTTCTGAAGGACCCTGATTTGAGATGTCCTGATTTTTTAATTTTATTCATTTTTTATTGAAGTATAGTTGCTGTACAATATTATGTTATAGGTGTACAATATAGTGATTCATAATTTTTAAAGGTTATACTCCATTTATACTTATTATAAAACATTGGCTAGATTCCCTGTGTTGTACAATATATCCTTGTAACTTATTTTATACTTAATAGTACTGATTTGTTCTTCAAACCTTGTATGTCAAACAAAATAACCACAAGTGAGTTACACACAAGTGAGTGTAAACAGCAGCAGTCGATATGAATCATGATTTCCTCTGGGTAATTTTTTAATGTAGTCAGTTGGGAAAGGGCCTTACTTCTGGATTATTTTGTCTGCTTGCTTATTTTTTAGAATTTGGTTTAACTTATATAATAACGAGGATTCCAAGCATATGTGACTTGCTTAACAAAGCAAAGATTGCTTTGGCTCTTTGGGGTCTTTTGTGGTTCCATACAAATTTTAGGATTATTTGTTCTAGTTCTGTGAAAAATGCCATGGGTATTGTGATAGGTATTGCATTAAATCTGTAGATTGTTTTCCATAGTATGGACATTTTAACAATATTAAGTATTCTAATCCATGAACACAGGATATCTTTCCCCATTTCTTTGTATCATCTTGAATCTTCTACATCAGTATCTTTTAGTTTTCAGACTACAGGTCTTTCACGTCTTTAGTTAAATTAATTCCTAGATATTTTATTCTTTTCTGATGCAACTGTAAATGGGATTGTTTTCGTACCTTCTCTTTACGCAGTATACAGAAATGCAACACGTTCTGCATATAAATTTTGTATCCTGCAACTTTATTTATAAGGTCTAATATTAGTTTTTTCATAGTTTCTTTATGGTTTTCTATGTATAGTATCATGTCATCTGCAAATAGTGACAGTTTTACTTTCTTTTTTCCAATTTGGATATCTTTCGTTTTCTTGTCTGATTGCTATGGCTAGGACTTCCAATACTATCTTGAATATAAGTGGTGAGAGTTGGAATCCTTGTCTTTTTCCTGATATTAGAAGAAAAGCTTTCAGCTCTTCACTATGGAATAAGTTGTTAGCTGTGGGTTTGTCATATATGGCCTTCACTAAATATGTTGAAGTGTATTCCTTCTATACCCACTTTGATAAGAGTTTTTATCATGAATGGATGTTAAATTTTTTTAAATGCTTTTTCTGTTATCTATTGAGATGATATGGTTTTTGTCCTTCGTTTTGTTAATATGGTGTATCATGTTGACTGATCTGTAGATATTGAACCATCCTTGCATCTCTGGGATAAATCCCACTTGATCATGGTGTATGACTCTTCTAATATATTGTTCAATTTGGTTTGTTTATATTTTGTTGAGGATTTTTACATCTGTATTCATCTGGGATATTGGCCTGTAATTTTTGTGTGGTGTCTTTGTCTAGTTTTAGCATCATGGTAATGCTGATCTCATAGAATGAGTTCAAAAGTATTCCTTCCTCTTTAATTTTTTTGGAATATTTTGAGAAGGATAGGTATTAACTCTTTTTATATATTTGGTAGAATTCCCCTGTGAAGCAATCTTGTTCTGGACTTCTGTTTGTTGGGAGTTTTTTTTTTTTTCCACTTATTCAATTTCATTACTGATTATCAGTCTGTTAGATTTTCTGTTTCTTCCTGATTCAGTCTTGAAAGATTGAATGTTACTAGGAATTTATCCATTTCTTTTAGGTTGTGCAATTTGCTGGCATATAATTGTTTATAGTTGCCTCTTATGATTCTTTGTATTTCTGTGGTGTCAGTTATAGTTTCTCTTTCATTTCTGATTTTATCTGGGCCATCTTTCTTGATGAACGTGGCTAAAGGTTTACCAGTTTTCATTATCTTTTCAAAGAACCAGCTCTTAAGTTTAAGTGATCATTTCTACTGTTATTTTTTGTCTCCATTTCATTTATTTCCACTCTGATCTTAATTATTTCCCTCCTATTAACTTCAGGCTTTATTTCTTTTTATAGTTCATTTAGGTGTCAAGTTCGGTTGTTTGAGATTTTTATTTCTTGAGGTAGGCCTGTATTTCTATGAATTTTCCTCTTAGAACGCTTTTGCTGTGTCCTGTAGACTTTGGAAAGTTGCATTTCCATTTGTCTCAAGGTATTTTTTATTTCCTCTTTGATTTCTTCAGTGACCTATTGGTTATTTAGTAGTATGTTGTTTGGCCTCCATTTGTTTGTGTTTTTTGCAATTTTCTTCTTTTGATTTCTAGTTTCATACCATTGTGGTCAGAAAAGATGCTTGGTATGATGTCAGTCTTGTTAAATTTATTGAGACTTGTTTGGTGGCCTAACATAACCTACCTGGAGAATGTTCCATGTGCACTTGAAAAAGAATCTGTATTCTGTTTTTGGATGGAATGTTCTGTAGGTCATTTAAGGCCAGTGTTTCTTTATTGATTTTTCTGGTTGGATGATCTATCCATTGTTGAAAGTGGCATTAAAGTCCCCTATTATTATTGTATTACTTTCAGTTTCTCCCATTATGTCTGTTAATAGTTAGGTGCTTCTATGTTGGGTGCATAAATATTTACAAATGTTAAATCCTGTTCTTAGATTGACCCCTTTATTATTATGTAATGTCCTTCTTGGTCATTTGTTACAGTATTGTTTTAAAGCCTATTTTGTTGGCTATGAATATTGCTACCCCAGCTTTCTTTTCATTTCCATTTGCATGGAGTATCTTTTTCTGTCCCCTTACTTTCACTCTGTGTGTGTCTTTAGGTCTGAAGTGAGTCTCTTGGAGGCAGCATATAGTTGGGTCTTGTTTTTTGTTTTTAATCCATTCAGCCACTGTGTTTTGATTGGAGCATTTAGTCCATTTACATTTAAAGTGGTTATTGATAGATATGTACTTAGTGCCATTTTGTTAATTGTTTTCTGGTTGTTTTCATAGCCCTTCTCTGTTCCTTTCTTATTCTCTTTGCCTCTTTCCTTGTGGTTTAATCATTTTCTCTAACGTAATGTTTGTGTTCCTTTCTCTTTATTTTTTGTACATGATAGGTTTGTTTTTTTGTTTTTTGTTTGTTTTTTTTGCGGTATGCGGGCCTCTCACTGTTGTGGTCTCTCCCGTTGTGGAGCACAGGCTCCAGACGCGCAGGCTCAGCGGCCAGGGCTCACGGGCCCAGCCGCTCCGCGGCACGTGGGATCTTCCCGGACCGGGGCGCGAACCCACGTCCCCTGCATTGGCAGGCGGACTCTCAACCACTGCGCCACCAGGGAAGCAGGGAAGCCCCATCATAGGTTTTTGATTTGCAGCTACCATGAAGTTCATCTCTCTCTCTCTCGTATATGTATATGAGTTTATTTTAAGCTCAAAGTCACTTAAGTTAGAATGCATTCTAAAAGCACTACATTTGTACTCTCCTTGCCAACATTTTGGTTTTTATGTCTTTTTGTGTATCCCTTCACTGCTTTTGTAGTTATAGTTGATTTTACTACTTTTGATTTTACTACTTTTAGCCTTCATGCTAGTTTAAGTGGCTGTTCCACAGCCTTTCCTATATATTTTCCTTTACCAGTGAGATTTTTTTCTTTCATATACTTTCATATTTCTGTTTATGGCCTTTTCGTTTCACTTACAAAAAAATGTTAAAGGGTCTTCTTTAAGGCCAGTTTAGCAGTGATGAACTACGTTAGTTTTCACTTGTCTGGGAAACTCTTGATCTTGTCTTCAATTCTGAATGATAACTTTCCCAGGTAGAGTACTCTTGGTTATAAGTTTTCTTCCTTTTAAATTTTTTCCTTTCAGCAGTTTATCATGCCACTGCCTCTGGCCTGCAAAGTTTTTGATGAAAAGTCAGCTGTCAGTCTTATAAGGGTTCACTTGTAGGTGACTAGTTGCTTTCCTCTTGCTGCTTTTTCTTATCTTTAATTTTTGCCATTTTCATTGCAATGTGTTTTGGGGTATATCTGTTTGGGTTCATGTTGTTTGGGACTCTCTGCTTCCTGGGCCTGGATATCTGTTTCCTTCACCAAGTTAGGGAGGCTTTCAGCCATTTTCTTTTCTCCTCCTGGGACCCCTATAATGTGAACGTGAGTAGGCTTGATGTTGTGCCAGAGGTACCTCAAACTATCATTTTTAAATTTTTTTTCTTTTTGCTGTTCTGTTTGGGTGATTTCCACTCTTCTGTCTTCCAGATTGCTGATCCATTCTTCTGTATCGTCTAATCTGCTATTGATTCCCTGTAGTGTGTTTTTCAATTGTTATTGTAGTCTTCGGTTCTGATTGGTTCTTTCTTATATTTTCTGACTCATTGTTGAAGTTCTCATTGTGTTCCTTTATTCTTCTTTCGAGTTCAGTGAATATCTTTATGACCATTTACTTTGAACTCTTAAATCCAGGTAATTTACTTATCTCTATTTCATTAGGGTGTTTTCCCCAGGGTTTTATCTTGTTCTTTCACTTGGAACATACTCCTCTGTCTCCTCATTTCGTTTGACTTTCTGGTTTGTTACTATGAATTAGGTAAGACAGCTACGTCTCCTGGTTTTAAAGGTGGCCTTGTGTAAGGAGCATCCCCTGTGTGGGCTGGGCAGCTTTGGCAGTCTGGTTGGGTCAGGCTCAGCCTAGGGGTGAGGGGGGCTGGAACTGGAGCAGGTATGGGCCAGGGGGCGGGGGCTGTCTCTGGGCAGGGTGTCCTGCCTGGGTGTCCAGGATGGCTGGAGCAACATGAGCCAGAGTGGCCTAGGATATATACCACACCAAAGCCACCCCGGTAGCATGGCTGTAGCTAGTGCAGGCCTGGGCATGCTACGGTGGCCTTGGCAGGCTGGCTACAGTGTCTGGACTGTTTTTCCATCCATGCACAGCACCTCCAGCCCTGGAGAGAGTTCCAGCAGTTCCCCATGTGTTTGGCAGATGCTCTAAGGTTAGTAAATGGATTTCCTTCAAATATGGTCTAAAGTGTCCTTTAAATTGCTGGGGTTTTTTTTCTCACTGTGCACCAAGGTGGGCAAGTCTGTGCACAGGCCTCTCAGTGGTATCCCTCTCTACTGCAGATCGCTGTGTCAGGGGTGTTTCCTGTTGATGCTGGGTCTTGGTCCCTCCGTCATTTCTTGTGCAGAAGCTGTTCAATCAGCTCTTTGTTCTTCAGGAGAAATTGCTTTCTGTGTAGGTGTACATCAGTGTGTCCATGGGAGGAATCTTTTAACTGTACTCACTAACAAACTAAAATCTATTAGAAACAATCATAAAACCTTGAAAATACATGTCATAAATTACTTTAGAAACTCACTGTTAACAAATGTTTCTTGTTGACCTGCTAAGTTCTATGTTTCCCCAACAGAGGCAAGACTCAAACTATATGGGGATTAAATTAGAAAACTATTTCCTTTTGCTACCTAATTCTAAGTAGTAAATAGAAAAATACAAGTTCTAGCTTGGAAGAGTAGTATTCTGCTTTCTTGATTTTAAGATACCATCAATAATTAGATGCCCTGTTTTCTTCTTTTTTTTTTTTCATTTTAACATCTTTATTGGAGTATAATTGCTTTACAGTGGTATGTTAGTTTCAGCTTCACAACAAAATGAATCAGTTATATATATACATATGTTCCCATATCTTTTCCCGCTTGCGTCTCCCTCCCTCCCACCCTCCCTATCCCACCCCTCCAGGCGGTCACAAAGCACCGAGCTGATCTCCCTGTGCTATGCGGCTGCTTCCCACTAGCTATCTACCTTAACGTTTGGTAGTGTATGTATGTCCATGACTCTCTTGCTTTGTCACCGTTTACCCTTCCCCCTCCCCATAGCCTCAAGTCCATTCTCTAGTAACTCTGTGTCTTTATTCCTGTTTCACCCCTAGGTTTTTCATGACATTTTTTTTCTTAAATTCCATATATATGTGTTAGCATACGATATTTGTCTCTCTCTTTCTGACTTACTTCACTCTGTATGACAGACTCTAGGTCTATCCACCTCATTACAAATAGCTCAATTTCGTTTCTTTTTATGGCTGAGTAATATTCCATTGTATATATGTGCCACTTCTTTATCCATTCATCTGTCAGTGGACACTTAGGTTGCTTCCATGTCCTGGCTATTGTAAACAGAGCTGCAGTGAACATTGTGGTACATGACTCTTTTTGAATTATGGTTTTCTCAGGGTATATGCCCAGTAGTGGGATTGCTGGGTCATATGGTAGTTCTATTTGTAGTTTTTTAAGGAACCTCCATACTGTTCTCCACAGTGGCTGTATCAATTTACATTCCCACCAACAGTGTAAGAGGGTTCCCTTTTCTCCACACCCTCTCCAGCATTTATTGTTTCTAGATTTTTTGATGATGGCCATTCTGACTGGTGTGAGATGATATCTCATTGTAGTTTTGATTTGCATTTCTCTAATGATTAGTGATGTTGAGCATTCTTTCATGTGTTTGTTGGCACTCTGTATATCTTCTTTGGAGAAATGTCTATTTAGGTGTTCTGCCCATTTTTGGATTGGGTTGTTTGTTTTTTTGTTATTAAGCTGCATGAGCTGCTTATAAATTTTGGAGATTAATCCTTTGTCAGTTGCTTCATTTGCAAATATTTTCTCCCATTCTGAGGGTTGTCTTTTGGTCTTCTTTATGGTTTCCTTTGCTGCACAAAAGCTTTTAAGTTTCATTAGGTCCCATTTGTTTACTTTCGTTTTTATTTCCATTTCTCTAGGAGGTGGGTCAAAAAGGACCTTGCTGTGATTTATGTCATAGAGTGTCCTGCCTATGTTTTCCTCTAAGAGTTTGATAGTTTCTGGCCTTACATTTAGGTCTTTAATCCATTTTGAGCTTATTTTTGTGTATGGTGTTAGGGAGTGATCTAATCTCATACTTTTACATGTAGCTGTCCAGTTTTCCCAGCACCACTTATTGAAGAGGCTGTCCTTTCTCCACTGTACATTCCTGCCTCCTTTGTCAAAGATAAGGTGACCATATGTGCGTGGGTTTATCTCTGGGCTTTCTATCCTGTTCCATTGATCTATATTTCTGTTTTTGTGCCAGTACCATACTGTCTTGATTACTGTAGCTTTGTAGTATAGTGTGAAGTCAGGGAGCCTGATTCCTCCAGCTCCGTTTTTTGTTCTCAAGATTGCTTTGGCTATTCGGGGTCTTTTGTGTTTCCATACAAATTGTGAAATTTTTTGTTCTAGTTCTGTGGAAAATGCCAGTGGTAGTTTGATAGGGATTGCATTGAATCTGTAGATTGCTTTGGGTAGTAGAGTCATTTTCACAATGTTGATTCTTCCAATCCAAGAACATGGTATATCTCTCCATCTATTTGTATCATCTTTAATTTCTTTCATCAGTGTCTTATAATTTTCTGCATACAGGTCTTTTGTCTCCTTAGGTAGGTTTATTCCTAGATATTTTATTCTTTTTGTTGCAATGGTAAATGGGAGTGTTTTCTTGATTTCACTTTCAGATTTTTCATCCTTAGTGTAGAGGAATGCCAGAGATTTCTGTGCATTAATTTTGTATCCTGCCACTTTACCAAATTCATTGATTAGCTCTAGTAGTTTTCTGGTAGCATCTTTAGGATTCTCTATGTATAGTATCATGTCATCTGCAAACAGTGACAGCTTTACTTCTTCTTTTCCGATTTGGATTCCTTTTATTTCCTTTTCTTCTCTGATTGCTGTGGCTAAAATTTCCAAAACTATGTTGAATAAGAGTGGTGAGAGTGGGCAACCTTGTCTTGTTCCTGATCTTAGTGGAAATGCTTTCAGTTTTTCACCATTGAGGACGATGTTGGCTGTGGGTTTGTCATATATGGCCTTTATTATGTTGAGGAAAGTTCCCTCTATGCCTACTTTCTGCAGGGTTTTTATCATAAATGGGTGTTGAATTTTGTCAAAAGCTTTCTCTGCATCTGTTGAGATGATCATATGGTTTTTCTCCTGCAATCTGTTAATATGGTGTATCGCGTTGATTGATTTGCGTATATGGAAGAATCCTTACATTCCTGGAATAAACCCCACTTGATCATGGTGTATGATCCTTTTAATGTGCTGTTGGATTCTGTTTGCTAGTATTTTGTTGAGGATTTTTGCATCTATGTTCATCAGTGATATTGGCCTGTAGTTTTCTTTCTTTGTGACATCCTTGTCTGGTTTTGGTATCAGGGTGATGGTGGTCTCGTAGAATGAGTTGGGGAGTGTTCCTCCCTCTGCTATATTTTGGAAGAGTTTGAGAAGGATAGGTGATAGCTCTTCTCTAAATGTTTGATAGAATTCGCCTGTGAAGCCATCTGGTCCTTGGCTTTTGCTTGTTGGCTGGGCTTTTGCTTGTTGGAAGATTTTTAATCACAGTTTCAATTTCAGTGCTTGTGATTGGTCTGTTCATATTTTCTATTTCTTCCTGATTCAGTCTTGGCAGGTTGTGCCTTTCTAAGAATTTGTCCATTTCTTCCAGGTTGTCCATTTTATTGGCATAGAGTTGCTTGTAGTAATCTCTCATGATCTTTTGTATTTCTGCAGTGTCAGTTGTTACTTCTCCTTTTTCATTTCTAATTCTATTGATTTGAGTCTTCTCCTTTTCTTGATGAGTCTGGCTAATGGTTTATCAATTTTGTTTATCCTTTCAAAGAACCAGCTTTTAGTTTTATTGATCTTTGCTATCATTTCCTTCATTTCTTTTTCATTTATTTCTGATCTGATTTTTATGATTTCTTTCCTTCTGCTAACTTTGGGGTTTTTTTGTTCTTCCTTCTCTAATTGCTTTAGGTGCAAGGTTAGGTTGTTTATTTGAGATGTTTCCTGTTTCTTAAGGTAGGATTGTATTGCTATAAACTTCCCTCTTAGAACTGCTTTTGCTGCATCCCGTAGGTTTTGGGTGGTTGTGTTTTCATTGTCATTTGTTTCTAGGTATTTTTTGATTTGCTCTTTGATTTCTTCAGTGATCACTTCGTTATTAAGTAGTGTATTGTTTAGCCTCCATGTGTTTGTATTTTTTACAGATCTTTTCCTGTAATTGATATCGAGTCTCATAGCGTTGTGGTCGGAAAAGATACTTGATACAATTTCAATTTTCTTAAATTTACCAAGGCTTGATTTGTGACCCAAGATATGATCTATCCTGGAGAATGTTCCATGAGCACTTGAGAAGAATGTGTATTCTGTTATTTTTGGATGGAATGTCCTATAAATATCAATTAACTCCATCTCGTTTCATGTATCATTTAAAGCTTGTGTTTCCTTATTTATTTTCATTTTGGATGATCTGTCCATTGGTGAAAGTGGGGTGTTAAAGTCCCCTACTATGAATGTGTTACTGTCGATTTCCCCTTTTATGGCTGTAGTATTTGCCTTATGTATTGAGGTGCTCCTATGTTGGGTGCATAAATATTTACAATTGTTATATCTTCTTCTTGGATCGATCCCTTGATCATTATGTAGTGTCCTTCTTTGTCTCTTTTAATAGTCTTTGTTTTAAAGTCTATTTTGTCTGATATGAGAATTGCTACTTCAGCATTCTTTTGGTTTCCATTTGCGTGAAATACCTTTTTCCATCCCCTTACTTTCAGTCTGTATGTGTCTCCAGGTCTGAAGTGGGTCTCTTGTAGACAGCAAATATATGCGTCTTGTTTTTGTATCCATTCAGCCAATCTGTGTCTTTTGGTGGGAGCATTTAGTCCATTTACATTTAAGGTAATTATCGATATGTGTGTTCCCATTCCCATTTTCTTAATTGTTTTGGGTTCGTTATTGTAGGTCTTTTCCTTCTCTTGTGTTTCTTGCCTAGAGAAGTTCCTTTAGCAGTTGTTGTAGAGCTGGTTTGGTGGTGCTGAACTCTCTCATCTTTTGCTTGTCTGTAAAGGTTTTAATTTCTCCATCAAATCTGAATGAGATCCTTGCTGGGTAGAGTAATCTTGGTTGCAGGTTTTTCTCCTTCAACACTTTCAATATGTCCTGCCACTCCCTTCTGGCTTGCAGAGTTTCTGCTGAAAGATCAGCTGTTAACCTTATGGGGATTCCCTTGTGTGTTATTTGTTGTTTTTCCCTTGCTGCTTTTAATATGTTTTCTTTGTATTTAATTTTTGACAGTTTGATTAATATGTGTCTTGGTGTATTTCTCTTTGGATTTATCCTGTATGGGACTCTCTGTGCTCCTGGACTTGATTAACTATTTCCTTTCCCATATTAGGGAAGTTTTCAACTGTAATCTCTTCAAATATTTTCTCAGTCCCTTTCTTTTTCTCTTCTTCTTCTGGAACCCCTATAATTCGAATGTTGGTGTGTTTAATGTTGTCCCAGAGGTCTCTGAGACTGTCCTCAGTTCTTTTCATTCTTTTTTCTTTATTCTGCTCTGCAGTAGTTATTTCCACTATTTTATCTTCCAGGTCACTTATCCGTTCTTCTGCCTCAGTTATTCTGCTATTGATCCCATCTAGAGTATTTTTCATTTCATTTATTGTGCTGTTCATCATTGTTTGTTTCATCTTTAGTTCTTCTAGATCCTTGTTAACTGATTCTTGCATTTTGTCTATTCTATTTCCAAGATTTTGGATCATCTTTACTATCATTACTGTGAATTCTTTTTCAGGTAGACTGCCTAT